>NC_137455.1:52384936-52984936 GCF_964235325.1 Thermobia domestica | reverse complement strand
AAAAGAAGAGTTTTTTTTTTTCAGGTTTGGAAGACGAACTACTAGAAGATTTTGTAGAATCATTATCGACTTCTGTGAACAAAGAAAGAGACACCATAGAAAACATGATTTTGAACCCATAAAATGTAACGTAGGAGTCAAGTGCAATTGTGTTTCAAGTCTGCCTTCGATATGATTCTAGAGTATAATATGTTCTCATGGCTCTACACGAAACTATTTAAAGGTTATAAATACTTTATTACGTTGCCTGTAAACAAAGTATTGAGTGAGTGATATTTTTTAAAGTTTAAATATATATAAACCAGCTTCATTCACGACTTACTGATGAACATCTGGAATCTTTATTTGTGATTAATTCAGAAAGAAACATTTTGGCCCAAAATCGACTTCAATGTCACTACAGACAAAATGTGCTAGAGGAGCACAAAATTTAGAAGACTTCCGCGTTATTTTGAAATAGATTTCTTTTGTAAGCATAAGATTTTTTTCATCATATTAATGTTCATAAATGTTGAATGAAAATAAAAATCATTTAGGCTTTTGTTTGTAGTATCTTTATTCAATTTTATGTCTTATCTATATATTAAAATGATAGGTTTATATGTTTGCCTCTAAAGAAAAGCTTATATGTTTGTCTCCAACCCTTTCGACAATGAGATCTCGATTGTCCAGTTGAATATTTAAAAGAAACGTGGCCATTATTTATTTATTACATATTTAGGGGTACACTGGAAGTGTTTAGATTTTTAAAAAGTAAAACATCATATCCTGTGAGTTATACATTCCAACACAGCATAGTTGTATACAGGGGTTGTATATCTCAGGTGTTTGTTTCATGGCTAAATGATAATACAAAACAAAGGGTAAGAATTTCCCTAGGCTAAGATGAATCTTTATTGTTTGGAATGTTTTGCGCAATAAAAACCATATATATCACTGACATTATAATTAATTGTGTATGTAATATATTTGCTTATTAAACACTGCATTCAAGAAGAAAGAAAACACTGATCATACATGAATTGAAAACTCCAACCGGAAGTAAGCTCAATCTTGCAACCGGTGGGACAAAAATAATGGAAAAAATCTCCCCTTTATGGTACTCCTTGCCTACTTTTTTTTTTTTTAAATTATCAAGACATCTTTCACTTATGTCTGTAAAGGAACATGTACCATTGTTTTGAGGAATGATAAGGAGATTCATGTTCATATGTAAGTGATTCGCTGTGTGGAAAGCGCAGGTTCAGCTAGTCTTTTTATATTTTTTTTAGATTTTAATTTATTAAAACCAAAGATGTTACAAATATAGGATCTGCCCATATGTATCTTCATCCTATTAAACCGGTGAAGCCAAAAAGCAACGAGCATCGGCACGTCTGATTGGCTACTCTCGTTTCTGCCATCGTCTGATTGGCTACTTTCGTTTCCGCCATGATTGTTGGCTCAAAACATTGCGATCCTATTGGGCGGAGTGGACAGAGTAGGGGTGGCGAAACTGTGACGTATGGCTTCAAGATTTTGCTGTAAGGTCAGATCCTCTATTGTATAAGATCCTTGATTAAAACATTAACTGTTAACAATGGAGGCAGTAAACAAAGAGAAATACAAAGGAAAAATTCGTTCGTTGTTGAGAAGTCCGTTACTAAGATAAAGTGAATCAGGCCCTATGTTATTTGTTAATTTGTTTTCTACGTAGTCGGCGTTTCCTTGCTTTAAATTATTGTTTTCGCAGGATTTATTCAAATAAGACCTAGTTATTATATAGTGAAGGCGCTTCTACCTTCCTTTGTTTGATTGATTCCTTAGAAAAAGGCCTGATATGTTACAGTGTATAATGTTTGCTTTATTTGTTTGTCTTGTGGAGTGTATGCTGAAATGTGGTATTTATGGTTGTGATGAAGATAGAATCGTGGATTATGTTAAAAAGAGGTAAGAGAAAGTAAGCAGATCTGACGTGAGGTGTTGAGTTAGTGTTGGTGGTGGTAGCTGGTGTTGAGTTGAAATTATTGGAATATGTTGATGGCCGTTACTTTGCATCACCAGTTGTTGAAAATATGGTTGTGGTTGAAATGATGTTTCGATATGATGTGCCAGGACTTGAAAGCTGTGATTTCTTGAATGTTGTTTTTCTTGACTGGAGGAACGAGGGGAGGATCCTCTGGAAAATCTTAAAGGAAATACTGAAAACGGTGATTCGAGCCATTAGAAGGAAAAAACGGGCAGAGGCTTGCAGAATGTCGCGAAGCAGGAGACAAATTCGTAAGACCTAAGATAGGAAGAAGAAGGATAAGAAAGAGGGAAAGAAGAAATCTGGAAAGGGAAGGAAGAAAGCCAATGCATCAGCTAATGGGAGTAACAGTGAGTGTTCCTCTTCTGAGAGTTTCTCTTTTTTATGAAGATGGGTCAGGAAGTACTACCGAGGAGGATGATTTTGAGAGTGATGGTAGTGAAGGATATTATGATCTTGAGGACGTGGTTTCCAGTGCTGTTATCGTCGCACCTGCTGGAGCCCATTTGTTTCGTGGATATCAGGATGTCGGAAGGCCAGTCAGTGAAACAGTACCAACCCGTAGATTGAATAGAACGCCTTCAACAAAAGACAACAGGGCCGGAGTCACTCCCACACAGCGAAAGATCCACGGAAACGCATCCACAAATTAACGTTCTGACAAGACCTGAGAACTCCCAAGACCTATAATAGAAACAGCAAACGCAATAAATATAAAATTTTAACAAATTCTACATTATTTACAAAATTACTTCATACATACCACTAACAATAGAATTTAATCTCTTATTTACTACAGGTATTAGTATGTAGTCTTTAACATTACTATACCAGTTCCTTAGTATTAGAATCTCAGTTTTTCTTTCAGCTTTTCTTTCCTACAAAATGGGCTTCATGTAAACAGACTAATCAGAAATTGCCTCGCCAATTTCAAACAACTGGCTCTGTGGTGGAGAAGAACCGACGGCTCCAACCAAGTGTTCACACCCTTCAAAACATTGAAGCAGTTCCCGTTGCTTTCACTAGAAGTCCTACCAAATCAACAAAAATGATGGCTGCTGTGTTACGAATATCTCGCCCGTCCATACAAAGGATCTGCATTCTGATCTTCACATCTTCCCTTACAAGAAACACTTGTTCATAAATTCACAGCAGACCACAAGCAACGAAGACATCATTTCGGTTCAGAGCTAATGCAAGGGGATCACGTTCTACACAACACGCCTTTTACTGATTACGCGTATTTTCATTTAAATGCTCTACTGAATAAGCAAAATGTTCATTTTTGGGCAAGTGAACATCCTCACATTCTTCACGAAAGGGAAAATCATGGAGAAAAGGTCAGTGTATGGGCAGCAACTTTATTGCATGGCATCATCATACTATTTTTCTTTGATGAAACGGTAAACAAATATCGATATAAGGACATGTTGGAAAACAGATTTATTCCAAAACTGTTGGCAACAGGTCTCCCATTACAACCACAATGCTTCACACACTGCAAATGTTTTTGATTATCTGTATGGCATGTTTGATGGACGGGTAATGTCACATCGGTTTCCTGAGCGTCACCAAGGCGGGAGACAGAGGCCCCCGCATAGTCCTGGCATCAATCCATGTGATTTCTTCTTGTGGGGCTACTTGAAAGATAATGTCTTCCCAAGGAAGCCTGCAAGTGCACCTCAATTTAGGGCTCTTATCATGCAGTCGTCCTGTCTGATTTCTGAAGTAGGCTCAATCTTGCAAACGGTGCGAGATATTGAAAAGAGAATCGAAAAATCTCCCCTTGCCGATTTTTATCAAGACGTCTTTCACTTATGTCTCTAAAGGGACATGTACAGATGTGAGGAATGACAAGGAGATCCATGTTCATATGTGAATGATGCGGTGTGTAGAAAGCGCAGGATCAGCTTGTATTATACTTTTAAAAAAACAACATAATACGAGTTGTCTCTAACAACAAAAACTATAAAATTGTCCAGCGTAGCATAGTCGCTTATGCTCTCATCTTTGGTGCGAGTGGTTATAACAAACAACTATATCACATTATCCTCTATCCAACAACACAGAGAATACGGACTTCAAATATTCAGAATAAAGGGTTCAGGATATCGCTTCTCCAAGTTCGCTTTGGATTGGAATCCCCAAATGTAGTTATGGCTATTTATAATATTTTGGATTACACGACATTTCCTTAAAGATAGGGGTTTAAGATGACGTAAGTGTTATCAAAGTAAAAGTGTGCAGTTACATATTACCATATCTGTATGTACATTGGCGATCATTAAGATTAGGTCAACAGCGTGATTAATTAATTATATCGAATTCAAACACCAAGCCTTATTTTGTTCAGTTCGGCATAACATCAGCTCGAACCCGAAATCCCCTTTTTACGTGGAGTCCATCTGTAGCATCACTTGTCAACTCTAATATATTCCTTTCAGCCATCTAGTACATATCAGAAATCTATACACATACACTACTTCAAAATTTTATCAATAAAAGAAACTACGGCTTTAACGTCAGAACTTAACCATATTATCTTCATTTTATTAAATTAATTATACTGATTCTTCGATATACAGTGGCGGGTCCAGGATATGATCAAGGGAGGGGCTAAGTCATTGTTTGGCGCTTTATCCAGTATAAAGCAGGATTGAAGCCCATTTTATCCAGTGTGTACCTAAGCGTCAAGAGTTGGCTATAGCCCATCTCTCTCTCTCTCTCTCATATATATATATATATATATATATATATATATATATATATATATATATATATATATATATATATATATATATATATATATATATCTTATATATATATAAATTAATAATACGAAATTCAGTATTAATTATATATTTTGAAAATGTTAAATGGAAATGATATAGCCCACTGTAAACAATAAACACGTTTTTTTGTATTTTTTTTAAAGAAAAGGAAATATGAAGCTTAACTCAACATGCGTTATAACCAAATTCTATTTAAAACGATGCTTTTGTTTTGCTTTTCTGTCCCGTTGAAGGAGGAATAGGAGAGGATAAAAATAGGAAAAATTCGGTATAACCGTACCCTAAGTGTTACCCTTCCTCAGGGATCAAGGTTCTGACTCTTTAAGTTAATAGTCCTTATATTAAAGAATGATGAATTACATGAACGTAAATATTAGCTTAATGAATCCAGTTGGTCAGTTGTTATGTAATTTGGCATTGTTAATCTTTTTTGCATTACACAGTTGGCGTTAAGATATTTGTCTTTTTGCACGAGATTTCTTCTGCAAGAAATTTGTGTTTAAAAATTTGCTCTCTCTTGAATTTAAAAGGTTGTTGTTATTGCATGAAAGTAGTATTAGGTGCCAAGATTAAGCTTTAAAAATTACAGAAAATTCCTGATTTCTCGTGACTATGTTTTATACTGTAATATGCAGTCTACTTACAACTGATTCATACGTGAAGAGAATAATCCATGTCTTCTGTCCACCTACTGTTTTACATTTGTCTGTCTACATGTTCAACAAAAGGATCAAGATCTCCATCCTCTGCCCTATCAATTAGTGGCCCTGGCTATTTACCTATAAAAACAGAGGCTGCAGTAAAATAACATGACAAGATCCCAGTATATGACTCCTTGTATTAAATAAAGAAAAAGTGATAATAAACACGGGTTAGAAACAACTCCTTTCAAAGTTGTAAACCGCCGGTAAAAAAAATATTTTTTAAAAACATCCTAGTTTGAAACCTATGGCGGTTAGCGCAAGCTGGTCATACAGGAACTACGTAGTAAATGCTTTTAGATTTTTCTGACTGTGTTTTCTCACCGGGAATCGAATCCGGGACATTGTAACGGACCAAATTTTGGCCTCGTTTCGTTATAGATATATTTTAATAGTTTAACAAATAGTGTTGTTTTCATCTCCTAAGATAGCTGCTTCCGTAAGGAAGAAAAAGAACTTCAAGAATTATTCAAGGATCTTATAAAATAGAGGATCTGCCCTTACAACAAAATCTAGAAGCCATACGTCACAGTTTTGCCA
Organism: Thermobia domestica; assembly: GCF_964235325.1. Classification (NCBI taxonomy): domain Eukaryota; kingdom Metazoa; phylum Arthropoda; class Insecta; order Zygentoma; family Lepismatidae; genus Thermobia; species Thermobia domestica. The sequence continues at coordinate 52,978,895 of NC_137455.1, read as the reverse complement.
CCCCTACTCTGCCCACTCCGTCCAATAGGGTCGCAATGTTTTGAGCCAACAATCATGGCGAAAACGAAAGTAGCCAATCAGACGATGGTAGAAACGAGAGTAACTAACCAGACGTGCCGATGTTCGGTTGCTTTTTGGCTTCACCGATTTAATAGAATGAAGATACATATGGGCAGATCCTCTATTTATAACATCCTTGGAATTATTTGTTTATTTACTAAGATGTTTTACATTCAGAAATATATATTATTTTAATGCTGATTGGATACTCATACATATACCACTATTGTATCCAGAAGGATCGTTTGGAGGGGGCACATCGCCTCCTGTACGATTAATGCAGGCTTGAAATGCGGTGTTTCACACAAGATCCGAATAAAGTAGTGGAATATTTTGTGTATATATAGATCTAAAAAAAAGATAGCCTTTGGAGGAGGCGCAGGACCCCTACTGCCCTCCCAATGGATCCGCCACTGACACAACACAGATAACAGTTTTCCTTGCTTAGTTACGTTTAAAACAGGGTTGTAGGTGTTCTCTTTACTACTGTTGCTGCTTTAGGCGCAGAGAACTCTTTGATCTTTCTTGCTGCCAACTCTAATTTGTCTCTGAGTGAGGAAAATTGATCGCTAAACTCAGCATAAACTCACTGTTCGATTAAGGAGAAAAGCTGATTCGAGATAAGATAATTTAAAAGGGAATGATGAAATAGGAAAATTTTGGTATAACCATACCCTTACTTAAGCTTCTACATTTTGCGCTACTAAAGCATATCACCCATCAATATAAAATCTTCAGTCTGACTTAAATCAAGGATACGCCATAAGTTACAAGTGCTGATATGCAGTCTTGCAAACAAAAGTAGAAGTTTCAGATAATTCACACATTTTTTGTTGCAAAATTGTTAAAGAATCCAGCTTTTTCAAGGACATCAAGAATGCATCTGTCGAATATAATCATTTACAATATTTACCGAAAATAAATAAAAACTCTCATTCGAAATATATTTAAATTTATTACATAATGTGCATATGTACATTTACACACACACACACACATTATATATATATATGAAGGAGCCTCCATATATACAATGCGAATATTTACAATATATACAATGGAGTTATTGACATATGTACAATACAGTTATTTACAATGTGTTCAAAAGAGTAAATTACTTATATGCAATACAGCTATTTACAATATATACAAGTTCTGTACATTACAAAATTTAGGCTTATATACAATATTCACATAATTATTACCGTATTTACTCGCGTAATTTTCGCACTTTTTTAAACGAAAAAAGTTGTTTTGAAACAAGGGTGCGTAAATTGTGCGGGAAAAAAAGTTAGCCACATCAGTGAAGAGCATCTAATTTTTTTCCCCAGTCAAAATAGCACGAAAATACCGGTACACATTTTCTTTGTAGCAAGAATTGACAACAAACAACTAATTCTAAATTTGTAGAAAAATAACATTAAAAAATTGATTAAGAAGTTTCTTACCTTAGAAATCACTGTCAAATTCTCGGGTGCGCAAATTACGCGAGGAAAATAAAATATACAGAAAATGCCCTTCAAAATTGTGATGCAAAAATTATGCGAGGGCGTAAATTACGCGCGTATTTACGGTATATATTTACAAAGAAAGAACTATTTACGTGATTACCTATAGGTAATTACAAAGCCTATTTACATACATTGGAACTGTGTTTCTTAATTTTTTGTATTTTTTAAAGTTTTTTGATTTTTAAATTTTTTATATTTCATATTTTTTTTTAGCTTTTTGAAGATTTTAAAATTTTATTTTTTGTATTATCTGGTTATTTGATGTGTATATACACATTCACATAATTATATATAAACTACTTGAACTTCATATGTATACTATATATACAGTTGAACTTCAAAAACAATTCCAAGGCGATAAGAGAAAAGAATAATGTTGACATCGACAGACGAATCTCCTACAAAAGTTGGATCTTCTAAAACTAAATCTTCTTTCCAAATTGTGACACTATTGCTTTTCAAGTTCTGTTAATTTCACAGCGAAAATATTTACCTCATTAAGACTTGTTTTGATAATTTTCATCTCTCTTTCTTGCAATTATTTTAAAAGGAAAACAGGAAGGAGCCGACTGATTACTGCTGAAACTTTTTTGGAAAGCCAGGTATAAACTTACATATCTGTAATGCACCGCAATTATATAACTGAGCATCCCTGAGGATGTTTTAAAAGGATAGCGGTCCGTATCAGATGATTTAGAAATTGCCAAATCTAAAAAGAAATTAATTTTTTCGAATCGTTTTTTGGATAAACAATTTGGTATAATATGTATGAAGGAAGAACCATTTCCTGAATTAATTGGTAATATGTATTTTAAAAATATGTCTGTAGTAACATGTGAGCCTCGGATCGAACGTCGAAGCTGTGCCAATTGTAGTTTGTCCTTTTATATTTTGTGTAAAATTAATCTATCAGATAATACAATATGCAGTCTTTATCAGTGACCAGTAGATTATTGTATGATGCCTATATGCATATGCATTGACGAGATGATTCTAGTGTTTCTTATTAAAACAGCTTTCTACGAATTATAATGAAATAAAGATGATTTTTAATAATAGTGAAATATGGAAAATTAATATACAGTAGATACAAATAATATAATAATATGCGATGAGTGTACGCTAATTATAATGTGTAAATTGATGAAAAGTATGTTAAAAAGAGTTCGGAATTAATCTTCAATTTAGGTTGCCATGTACGTACGTCTAATATATAGAGAAGAGAGGACAACATTTTTTCACTGCGGGAGTTTCTCCATCAACACAACGAATCTAATGTATGAGAAACTATGGAGTTGTAACACCCTTCTACAGAGTAGTGAAAGTGGGAGTTTTATATACCAAACTTCTTCAATTCTTCTATCGACAGTTCAATTACTTCTTCGGGTGCTTGGAGACTTCTCACCTTCAGCACAATCTTGCTTAATTGCTCTTCGAAACAGCACCTCATTTTCTCTTCATTTTCGACGACCAAGTTCTTGAGGACATTGGGGAGTTGATCATAATCATTAACGGATGCTGTTTCCGTCATTTCACTAACTTCTTTGGTTTCACCATCGGCTACACCCTTGTTCTCAGCTGTATTGGTTTCAGATGGTGTGGTGGCGCCAATACTATCAGCTGGAACAAAAACCTGTAACAATGTTAAGCAATTAATCCTGATAAGGTGATGCGGATGCGATGTTGTAGCCTCCATAGCTATACTTGAGATACACAGAGGTTGTATCAACCGCTGTCGCAATCCGGTGAAATTAATTGCAAGGTGATGATACGTTTCCACAGATGACGTTGTGAACAAACAATTTGCAGCAAATGGTCTCTGCAATGCAGCTAGTGATGTCTCTGCTACACCACGTATCATGACTGCAGTTGCAAATGAGATGTTAACAACTGTTCGTGATCCGTTCCAAATGTTTTCATATTGCGCTTAATCTAGCTGGTATTTGGAAAATGATAATGCCCTGCGTTTTTTGACCCTTGTTTCAGGTGGAACACAAAGTGGTCTTAACCAGTGACCCATCGTTAGGTGTTCTTGTCCTCTTCTTTCAGCCTCAGTTATGAGATAATAACCAATTCTCTGCAGTGTTGTCACATTTCCCAGTAGAACGGTGAGAATGAATGGTGAGGCGTCTGTGCAGACGTAGGTTTACCTGCGATCGTTGAAGGAATTTTGGTGTTCTCACCGAAGAGGCAAAGACAATGCAAGTATGAAATAACAGTTGTTGGCTTATGAAGAGTTTTAACCAGCCAGTGAGCAACGTTTTCCTAATCAGTATGAATTGATTTATAGATGACACTCGAGTACTTGAAGGCAGCCCAGCAGTCCAGCTCAACCCAAACTGTTCCGACTTCACAGAGCTCATCTTAGGATTGGCCAGGGTTGGTATTTGACCATATCTTGTAACTCTTCAAACGAAACTATCGTATTTAAGCTAATTGGCCAATCAGAATGTTGTTGGAAACATATGGCATATTCGAATTTGATTTGCCGTTGTTTCCAACTCACGTAGTCTTCACGAAGCACGTGGTTAATTCCGAAGACTGAAGTAGTAGGTCTTATGAGTGAAAAACTGGAACATGTCTTTAACTGGTCACCTAGAAGAAATACGAGGCTACAATAGGATGGCACCAGCAAAAATGGCTTGGAAGATTCATCACCACGTGGAGGCTCAGCAGGTGTTCGTGAGGCTTTACTCAGTTGGGGACTGAAAGATGTTGTTCCAAGCTTAAATTCTTTTGATGGAATCACTTCTGTCTGGGGGATACTGTACTCCGCAGTTGGAGGATGGCTTGTTGACTCCATTACCATGTTCCTTTCTTTATAACGGCATATTTCATCAACTGGTGAGAAAGATCGAGCATTAGTTTGGTTCCTTAAACATGAAAAGGCGTCTCCACCTCCTGCCATACATACCATAGCTTCAGCGTTTTCTCATGGAGCCTCACAGTCCAATTTACCTGGATGTAAAGCATCACATATCTACTTTCCTGATACAGTAAAACCTGTAAACTTTTTAACGGTTCGTAGCTTCTTATTACCTTAAAATTGAGCCTTTATAACGTAAACTTTCATTGTCATACTTCCATTTATTTATCTATCTATTATTGTTTGGTTGCTACAGACTACCTCGTATCCAAAGTCCTATTATTTAAACATTATAACATTTGAATATCTATATCTTTATACATTGACATGCCAATTAAATTATTTTTTAAATTATTTTTAAACATTTCTTTCTCTTCTTTTTTATAGCAAAACATCAGCCAGCCTAGTACAAAATTTGAAATATTTTATGACCCAAAATTACAAGTGAATATTACAAAAATATACAACATACCGTTGTATATTATGGCTCCCGACGGACTTTTCTTTTTATTCATTAACCTCATAAAAAGAAAAAGAATTCTGGACCGTTTACATATACATGTGATTCATTCGAGTTTTCAAATGCACCTTGTATATTTAAAAATTACAAATCATATAACTATACACATATATATTATACGTAATCCTATAACAATTTCATTATCATATTTATTTATCATATTTATTTTAAACTTTATCCTCATTTTAATTTATTTATACGTTTCATCGACAATAATGCTCGTTCGAAATTAGATTAACAGGTTACTTAAGTCCTTTTTCGGGTCCATTTGCAAGTTATTTAAGTTCCTTTTCGGGTCCATAAAATGCTGATTACAAGCGATTAATTATTTACTTAGGCTTCAAGGAGAATATTTCGAGAAAGATGTATGTGAATACAACTTGATCGAATACAAGATGTAGTTAAACAAAATATAGATTGAGATTGAAATATCGATGATAATCAAGATATAACATAAGAATTAATGTCTTATTAACATCATAACATGAATAATGAGACTGATATTATATGTTGGCAATCATAAAAAAAAAAAACACATAACATTACGATATTTGTAGACAATTTGAGTAATTGCAATCATATATATGAACTCAAGATACGAACAACACATGAAATCATAATGACGTTTGAAGCAAAATCAATTGAGTACGGTCACCTCAGACGCCGTAATTCCAGTCTAAGTTACATATCCAACAAATTCCTTATAGAAAACAAAACTTATTAACTTCAATATATATCCTCACATTACAAAGATGCTTTTCAATATACTTCAATAACATGGAACACGAATAATGAGATTGATAATACAAATATCAAGGAAAACACGAATAATGAGATTGATAACATAAATATCAAAGAAAACACATAACATTAGGGCATTTAATCAAATTAAGAATCAATTTGATATGTCTTTTCGGACGCCTCTACATCAGGTTAAGTTACATGACCAACGAATTTGTTTGGGTTGCATCGAGAGTCACAAACCTGAATACAGTCTGTCGCGTTATTTACATCTACAGTTCTTTGTTTCTTACTTGTATTACTATGATACCTGCCATCTGCGCAGCGTCTCAAACAAATCGCATTATTTCTGTTGTAATTAAATGATGTTGTATTATCGACCAAATTAGGTTCAGTTCTTCTTCGTTTCACAGGTGGTGAAATATTGTGTCTCCTAACGGATCTGTATTTATCCTTTATATAACATCCACGGTAGTCTGTCCTGCCATGATTTCTGTTTCTTCTGTAGTTAGATTGCGTTATATTACCGGTCCAATTAGATTCGGTTGCGCAATCACTACCACTGTTACTGTCACTACTAGGTTTAGGTTTGGTTACATGGTTATTATTACGGTTGCTATTAAGATTAGGTTTGATCACCTTACCGGTAAAATTAGATTTAGTTCTCATTCCTTTTAATGGTGACAAGGTGTCATGTCTCCTAACATATCTGTACCTATTCTTTCCACAATGTTTACGGCACTTTGTCCTACCTCAGGTTTTGTTTCTTCTGGGATTAAGTTCAGTTGCATCACCGGTACACATGGATTTAACATCTTCTTGCTCATTGGGATCACACTTCAACCTCACATGAATACATCGCAATTGGTCTCAATTAAGGTTAGTTTGATTCAAGCTAGCACCGTATTGCATCACAGATGGATTTTCAAAACTTTGCAACGGCGTACCTGGATGACTTAAATCAACGCATCGCATTACGTTCTGCGAAGATACCATCGGATTGTTTACTAACATCCTTCCGGTCTTTTCGTTGAATGTACTTTTCTCCGGGGTTTCTATCGAGTCAGCAATTTGTTGATTTACCTGATTCAGTTGTTCCTGTATCAGTTCCCATTTGCCTTCGTCGCGTGTTTGCGATTGCTCTAGCTTTTCTTCGAAACGCTGTGACTGATCTTGAACGTGGTACTTATTTGTTATGATTGATCCTGAACGTCTTTAATCTGTTGTGATATTCTTCTCAGGATATCTAAAACGTTTTCTGAAACATTCCTCTCAGCCTGAACCATCGTTTCATTACTTGTAGTGCTAATTTTTTTCAAGACAATTACATTATTTTTAAACATTTCTTTCTCTTCTTTTTTTTATAGCAAAACATCAGCCAGTCTAGTACAAAATTTGAAATATTTTATGACCCAAAATTACAAGTGAATATTACAAATTACAAGTGAATATTACAAAAATATACAATGTATCGTTGTAAGTTGGCCACCTGGTCATCTTGGCCTGGTTCTTCTTGAACCTGGATTTTTTTTCATACTTAATACTCTGTAAGTTGGCCACCGGTGTATCTTGGAAGTTGGCCTCACTGAAGCAATGTTTAGTCTATGATGATAATTATAAATTTACCTGCGTGTCTTGGCCACGCAAAATACCGTTTTGTTATTTTTTAAATAACTCTTTCGTATTCCCATATGAGAGGCAGATGTTCTGTATTTTGACTGAAGGTAAATAGCCAGGACATAACCCTTATAAAGTGGTGGTGAAGGAAGATGTGAATAAAAAAAGCATATACAGGAATTCAGGAAATGGTTTATGTATTTGTTTACCCTGTCTGATTAGGTAAAACCATTAGCTATATCGGCTCCTTTCATCAGTGGGGAGCTCTAGTAATTCCGGAAAGATTAAAGCTAACCATCTCAATTGTCCACTACTGACACATGACGGCTTGTCGAAAAGTAGCGGAGGTATTGAGATCTAAATTTCCTTAAGATTTTCTCGAAACATCTTTTGGTCCGAGGGAAACACTTGTAGCTCATTAACAAGAGGTAGTTAACTACAAAATTAGAATGTACATATGTGCTAAAAGGAATAAAAGAAATACATCTAAAATGAACCATCTATATTATAAAAGAGAACGTACAAATCCTTTGTTCCCTCATCACGCTAATACGGCTGAACCAATTTCTTTTATTTTTGGGGGGTTATTAGGATTTGGACCCTAGATGGTTTTTATCATATCACTTTAATTTTTAATTACCAGTGTCTTGAGATAATTGACCATTCAAGTGTCCATACGTACAAATCCTTTGTTATTAGTTCATCATAGGTAAAAATAAACATATTTATATGCAACCCGCATGACCGTGTCACTCGGCGGGTTAACATAAATGACAGGCGCTATAATGTTAACATTTACTGCAATTTGAAAGCGAAAAAGTAAAAATTATCTAAGTAACAAAGTTTATTGCGTTCCGGGGTGACCGCAGCGAAGCGGGGCGGGTTAACATAAATGACAGGCGATATACTGTTAACATTTACTGCAATCTACTATGGTTTTTATCATATCACTTGAAAGCGAAAAAGTAAAAATTATCTAAGTAACAAAGTTTATTGCGTTCCGGGGTGACCGCAGCGAAGCGGGGCGGGTTAACATAAATGACAGGCGATATAATGTTAACATTTACTGCAATCTTCTATGGTTTTTATCATATCACTTGAAAGCGAAAAAGTAAAAATTATCTAAGTAACAACGTTTATTGCGTTCCGGGGTGACCGCAGCGAAGCGGGGTGAACGCTGCTAGTCATGAATAAATTTGTTATTAATAACTGATTACGTATTTTTCGAAAGGTATCTACAGAAAATATTTGTCACTGTTGAAAAAAAAAGTCATATAAACTGCACATAAATTGTTCAATTTATAATTTTGCTTTTCTTTTTTTCAATCTGAATAACTCAGTGTGCTACAACATCAATTTCAATAAACTGTCTACATACATTTTTATTTTATGGTTGTTTGTGTTGATGTGTTTTCAAACCGAATAATTCAGTGTACCAGACTAATTTTCAGGAAGGGAAAGGTACGTATATTAAACATACAATAGTATTTTTTCTAGTACTGTATATTGGTGTGATTAATCTGTATACATTATTTAAAAGTAGCTGTCTCACGCAATAATTTTTACGGAGCTAGTTGAAGAGTACTTCAAATTATATGCCCGTAGGCAAACTCCCTCTATAAAAATTGTTGCGTCTTCTTTGGTTCCATTTTTATAGACCATATTCAGGTGGCTCGTTCTCATTCGGTTACCATGTGTTTGTTGTTCTTCGTGCCACACGTGTCGTTATAAACAACAGCACTTGTCGCTTGTAAACATATGCTCACACTGTGATGTGGAGATCCTTACAATACAGGGTGGCACAAAAGTAGGTATACAGTACCGCACTGATCAGCTCATTGCATTTTATATAATTTCTTATTGTTATTCATCAGGTAGACTTAGTTTCTTTATTATTTGTTCTTAATGTCTCTTTACTTATGCCTTAAGCTGGAACAACCGTAACAAGTAAACCCATAAAATAGAATCTTATACTAGATCAATGCAGGGGTGTATACCTACTTTTGGGCCACCCTGTATATATACATCCGTACATAATTTCTGTTGTTTCTAGTTGCGGATAAAGGTCGCAGTTTGCACCATCTTTATTATAAGAACAACAAAACCTATGACTTGACATGTCTGCAATCAAAATGTAATTAAATGTAAATTTGACACAGTTTGACGTAGTAAATTACAATGTGCTTGTGCAATTTGGAGCCCTTACTCTCATACATATATTGACGATATAGAACGTTTTCAGTATAAATTTATATAATATTTGTATAAAACTAACCAAAAAAATCTGTCGCTTATGTGGAAGTCTGTGCTCAATTGGCCCACACGCCGTGAGTTGAATCCGAATGGAGATAAGGCAAAGGCCAGTTGTTGATGTGAACATATCCAACACACTACCTGGTTGCGGCAGTTCAGTAACACCGTGAACTTGCGTAAGGACAGAGTGAACATGGGACCTACACAAAGTGTCATAGGGGCGTGTATGCTGTACGAGTTCAAACGCCACTGTAGCAGGCCGGACGATATGTCAAGCCTTTGGTAAGGGCGTCGTGACTACGCGGACAGTACAGGTTTAACAAGTTTAAAGACGATGACGAAACACTCGAAGACGCAGAACGTGCCGAAAGAACAACACATGTACAAAAATAAAGATATTTAGGCAGCAATTGAAGCGAACAGTGACCAGATATTTAAGGAACTAGAACTATAATTCAGTGTGAGTGGAGAACCTATTCGACAGCACCTCCATCAACTTGGAAAGCACTACAAGTTGGGCCGATGTGTTCCACATGATTTGACTTCGGGCAGAAGGCAACGCGAGCAGACACCTGTGTTTCTTTACTGTCTCGTCCGAGGAAGAAGCCATTTGTTGACAGGGTGTTGACATGTGATGAGAAGCTCCACGGTTCCGTCATCATTGGTTAGGATCTCATGAGCCGGTTCCAAAACAAGCGAAACCAGCACTGCATCAGAAGAAGATCCTCCTGTGTGTTTGGTGGACTGCTCGCGGTATCGTTCATCGGAAATTCCTACCAGCTGGTCAGAGCACCACTGCTACTGTGTACTGTCAGCAGTTAATTCGTGTTCAAGAAAAACTTTAAAATTCTGGAGCCAGCACTTCTGACTCGCAAAGGGGCCCTCCTGTTACGGAACAACGCTAAACCCCACGTCGCTAGGATGACGCGGGATACCATTCTATGCCATTGATGGGAAACACTATTGCATCCGACATACTCCCCGGACATTTCACCGTCCAATTATCATCTCTTCCATTCCTTGGATAGTCAGCTTAGAGGACGCCAGTTCAAATCTCTAGTAGAGGTGCAAAATGCACTTGATACCTTCTTCGCTTCACGGTCCACTAAGTTATGTCGCGATAGAATCCATGACCTTCCAGAACGTTGACAGAAGGTAGTCGATGCTGATGGGGACTATTTTTGATCTTCAAGGTATGTCTTAGGTTGCATATCGATGTTCGAAGGTGGTGGGTGAGAAAGTGACAGAACTTTCTTGGTTACTTTATATATTTTTTAAAAGTATAACAATTCAGCTACAATAAATAGAATACGATATTCTAATATGTTGCTGGAATTTTCTATTCCTACGATAATTACTCAAAATATTTACGTAGACTGTCTGCTCAAAATATTTTATTGTAAAAAATTATTAATTACTTTCTGGTGTGCATGACTTCATAAAATATAATAAACTTAATGTTAAAAATCTGCGGTTGATAGCACTTATACCCAGAGCTGAACACAACAATTTTTCTTGGGGACAAGACTTTTTCAGGGGGAGAACTTTTACACACTAAAAACAAGTGAGAGTCTGGCTTGAGAACGTGATAGCATTAATAACGCACCATACACTAGAATATATAGACATTGCACATTATATTATTATTATTATTATTATTGACGTGGGAGACCCAGGTTCGAATCCCGGCAGGATAGGGATAGGCATAACTCGAGCTAAAACTCGACTCGAGTTTCGAGTCGAATCAAAGTTAATTTTCTAGAGTCAAGTTCCGAATCACTGTTTTTGAGGTCGAGTTTCGAGTCGAGTCGAATTTGATGAATAGCTCGCTCGTTCAGCTCATTTTAAATCATTTTGAAATCATGGCCTGATTAGACTGGAAAGCGAAAGCCTGAGAAATGTAAGCAGTAATGTGGAATACTTTTAGTATTGCTTACGACAGGACACACTACCCGCATCTTGTCTCGTCTTTATAACGAGACAGCCTCAAATCTTCTGATCACCAATACCATGAAGACTGAGAATTTTATCAGCACGGTCGAATTGTTTAGCCCAAGCAGAAGCCAACCTGGGTAGTGATGTCAACCGGCTTTTGGATCGAGCCTGAATACTTGCTCTCTGGAACTCAAACCCAGAACCTCTTGAATAATATCCTTGCTTCCTGAAGACTTCTTGATGACCGAGATCTGCAGTCAACTAGTTTTCAGTATTCAGATACAAACCTCCTATCTTTCATAGTTATACACGGTGTTGTAATGATGATGATGATAATAAATAATACTAATAATACTAATACTAATACTACTACTACTAATAATAATAATAATTATTATTATTATTTGTAGTATCATTTATAATTATATTGTCTATGTAGGATACTTGAAGAGAGTACTTAAAACTACACACAGGAATTAGCTCGATTTGGCTAGTATTGGCTCGACTCGACTCGAAATTCGATCCGAATTCCAGTCGAGTTGGAGGAAATATTGCGAGCTGAGTTCTCGAGCCGAGCTCAAAGATGTCTGTTTCGAGTCGAGTCGTGTCGAGTTTCAAAGAAACCTCGCTCGAACTCGTTCGTGCCCATCCCTACGGCAGGAGCTCATGTGGTTCGGATTCCACGTTAATCAGTAGATCCCTTATCATATAGCCTCGCTGCTAAAAGGGACGTTAAACTCAAAATCAATTCAACTTCTTTGAGCTAGTCTTGCACAAGAGACTCACGAAATGTCTCATCTTGTCTCGAATTGAAGTGTGTTCTTCGCGTTTCAGTCCTCGTCAAAGGAGCCACGCCAATTATGGGAGTGTTGTCTGTGCAGTGGCATCGATTTCTGTATAACTTTGTGGCAGGATTCAGGATTGCCAGATATCATCTAACAAGGCATCAATAAGTATTTTAATACAAAAATATAGGCTCAAGCAAACTTCAGGAAAGGGTGAGCACGATGGCTCAATGGTAAAGCGCTTACCGCTGGTGCGTGGGGTCGCTGGTTCAATCCTCGGCTAAGTAAGTTTGTGGTAGACAACATCGCATCCGTAGGTTTTCTCGGGTTTCTCTCGATTCCTTCCACTTTCTCATTCCACCAATTCTTCCATCATCATTCCCTTGCTTTAATCATCGTCTCCCTTAGCCAAAAGGGCATAATCGTGGGACGTTAAATTGAAAGCTTTCATTTCATTTCACCCCCTCCCCTCCCCCGGATCGGTGTCCTTTTGCGTATGTTGCTTGGGAAGGAAGGTGATATTCAGTGGCGTAGTATGGTTTCTTAGTTAGGAGGAAGCTGTCAAATTTTTATTACTAAATAATGACTAGAATCAAGATTGTTTATTTTAAGTATTGTGAGAAAACGAAAAAATAATTACCTTATTTCTATTTTTACTATAAAACGAATTTTCAATAATAATATTGTGAATAACACATTATTTTTAATGTTGTAAGACATTGGCGTTACGCCCATGGTGATGTTAATAAAATTGGTTTCAATTTCCCTATATTATTTAGTTATTTTCAGTTTATCTTTTGAATATGATTCAGGGGTAAAAGTGAGGGGTAACGCGGGGGGACGCCTTTACCACACTTCCAAAAATATATATGGCGTCCTCCCACTTCGTCCCCTTACGTTTTCAGATCCACTTTTACCCCTGATATGATTCATCCCTACCAGCAAAGCGCTACACACTTCCTTTGGCAGAACAGCAACTAGAATTCTTAAGCTTTTGCTTATGTAAATTTATGAACATTGCAAAATCACTGACAGAAACAAAGTTACCGATCTTAGAGAACAAAATTGTCGTTTTTTGTCTTTAAAATTATCGTTTATTCATTATCCACGTAACAATTGTATAAACAAGTATAATACTATTCAGGGGCGGGTCCAGGATATGATCAAAGGAGGGGCTAAACCATATTTTGCCGTTTTATCCAATGTAAAGTAGGATTAAAGCCCATTTTATCCAGTGTATATCTGAGCGTCAAGGGGGGCTGTAGCCCCCCCCCCCTTGGATCCGCCACTGATACTATTCATAATAGCAGTAATATATATTAAAGTTATCTAATAATCTTCTGTTTCGAACTCCAAATCTGCGTCACTGTTCTTACCAGTTTTCAAAATCCTTATTAACACAAACCCGAAGAACAATAACATTTTCACCCCTCGCAACGTAATTGAATTTTAAAAATGGATTTAGGGCTGCCATTTTCCAATTCTCAAATTGTTATTGATTTATTTTTAGGGAATATGGCTGTTTAAAACCTCAGTGTGTAAATGGGTGTGTGTTTGTGTGTGTGTTATAATTATTTAATGCACATCTACAATTTATTGTCATATTCAAAAAAGTGCCAAAATGTGTGCTTACTAAAATTATCGTATTATCGCAAGAGCACTATCGTATATATATAACATTAAGGCTTGAATTATGGTATATCACGATAAATTATCATATGGTTGGTAAGCCTGGACAGAAAGCAAAGTACAGAGTGGCCCAAAAGTAGGTATATAGTCCCGTACTAATCGGTTATGACATTTTATATCATTTACAGGTATTGATTTAGTTTCTTCCTTGTCTGTTCTTAATTTATGTTCCTTTCAGCGTTGCCAATGTGTGTGTAATTGAACAAAATGTGTGCAATTTTGGCCTGTTTGTGCATTTTGTGTGTAATGCCAATCTCTGTGCATTTTGTGTGTAATGCCAATCTCTGTGCATTTTGTGTGTAATTTGGCACAATTAAAAATTTTGATCATTGATGATTTTTACGAAGTTCCTTTTATTCAAATATACATTATTTACACCATTTTTTCCCTGAAAATTGCCTTCTAAGAACTACGAGCTCCAACGCCTGACTCCAGGCCAGCGCAATAAAACCACAGAGAAAATAACAAGTTATTTGTTATTATTGTTAATCTCTTGTTATTTTTTTACAGTATGATAAAACCTATCTTGCTTCCTTGGTACCTTACTTCTTGTTTTTCAGAGGCGGGTGTCACCCCCAAGCAAATACGCTTTGTTCAAGCAAGCAATGTGAATGAATGTTGACCCTCGATGTTGGTCAAAACATTGGGTGGAGGTGGTAAGAAGTCTTGTCTTCTCACCATTTGTGAAGAAAATGCCATTTTGCAAACGGATGAACGACAGAGTGGCCGATGTCCAATTAAAAACATTAAGTACGTTGAAACCAATGGCGCAGACTTTCCAAGATTTATGTGGGTGCATATCAATGGCGAGTCATATTAGCCTATACGTTTTCAGGGAAGTCTCGATGTTTGACTGATTTACTTTTAGTTAAAATATTTTATGAACATTGTTATAAAGGCCTGTGCTGTGAGAAAGTAAAATATACCGGTACTATAAGGATAAATTGGGACTGCCCTAGCTCAGTCGGTAACACGACTGATTTAAACGCAAGAGAAACTGGTTCAAATCCGGGTTCAAGCTAAAAAGCTTGTGTGTGTGCCGCACCAATAAGATTATTTATGTGGGTGCCGGAGCTCTGGAGCACCCACGTAGTCGGCGCGCATGGTTGAAAGTAAAATGAAAGTGACAATGGGCGGGAAGGTGACGGTTATACAATAATAATAATAATAATAATAATAATAATAATAATAATAATAATAATAATAATAATAATAATAATTAATAATAGTAAATCAAACACCGAATCCTTAAACAATGGCTGGTCAATGTACACTCATGTTCAAAATGATTGTCGCATATCTATAACGGTTGTGTTGTGCGAATATAATTGGATAATAAACTCGCAACGCACTTCTAGTACTGTTACTATGTGTATAATCAGGAAATGTATATTTGTGCTAAATTTCATAGAAAAAAATATATAAATACGAAAATTAGAATGAGTACATCAAAATGTTGCTAAATGGACAAGAAAAGTTTTTTCGTTATATTGTTCTTATTTACAGATCTTTTGACATGAAATTTACCACATGCATGTCTGCCAATTATACACATAGTAAGAGTGTTAAATATACCCTGCGATATCATTATCCAAATTTATTCGCTCAACAAGCCTGTTATAGATAGGCGACAATCATTTTGGACATGAATGTACGTACAGGTATGTACGTCATTAGACATAATATACATATAGATAGGTAGTTTGTATTGCGTAATGCTGTGTGCAATGTATTACAACTTATGTGTAAAATTGTGCAATTTGGACGGAAGGTGTGTGTAATTTTGCTTGTTGTGTCTGGCAACACTGGTTCCTTTATACCTTAAGCTCGAAAAACAAGCCAAAGCAAACAAATTCATTATTTTAATTAATTAAAATGTCATACTTGATCAATGTTTGTATACGTACTTTTGGACTACCTAATATTATCCTAATATTTCTGCTGGAGTTATGAATGAAGATAAATTTCTTTGTTAACAAAAAGATTCTAAAATATTTGATTATTTTATCAATTACTATTCGTATTAATTCAGTTTTATTTTGAGAAGCTGTATCAAATTTCGAGCAACTTTCCAAAATGTATTTTAATTTTGTATGTGTTCGCTAATAGCTGCGAACTTTTGCCAATTATAATTACTGGTCTCCAGTGGAATTTGGCATCCCATCTGCTGATGGAATGAAAAGCATTAGTTTTTCATGATTCAGCTATCTTACATAGGCCCTATATACTCGTAGATGAAACAACTTTATTCAGCATGCTTTTAATTGCAATAATTTGTAGATTTGTGTCTGTGTGCGCGCTTGTGTGTGGATTTCTGAAGTTGACTGACGGCTGCGTTATTCTTACTTCGTAAATTACTTGCTTTGCATCTGAAATATTGTGTTTGTGTCAATGTCTCCGAGAATTCCAAATACTCTCTTCCTCGTCTTGTATCAGAATGTATAGTCATGCAGGTAGGCAGAAATGAAATGAAATCTTTGATTTTACGTCCCGGTTATGGCTAAAGTTATGGTTATGCCGGTTAGGCTAAAGGAGACGGTGATGATGAGTAATGAATGAAATGGTGGAATGAAGAAAGTGGGAGGAAACGGGAGAACCCCGAGGAAACCCACGCACACGGTGTTTGTCCACCACAAAGTTCACTTGGCGGGGGCTGGGATCGAACCCGGAACCCCAAGCACCAGAGGTGAACGCTCTACCACTGAGCCACCGCGGCCCCTGCAGGTAGGCAGGATTTCGTAAACGGGGGAAGGGGGGGTTCATGACATGAAATACTGTGGTTATCACACCAAGGACTCAATCATTCTATACTATTTTATTGGCAACATATATTGATTCATTAGGACAATAAAATGAGGATATGTTAGTAGTTTAACAACATACTATGAAGATATCTCGAGTAAAAGAATAAAAAAATAGTATTGAAAAAGATTATACAATATTTACATTCCTTCCTTTGTTCATTCAAATATAACAATTTTCCTTTCATTATGAGCTTAGCTATTATAAAAAAGTACATATCCACTATTATAAAAACTACATATTCAGCAATGTCTTGTAAAATATTTTACAATATCTGCGTTCCTTTCTCGAATCAAATGTTAAGAGAACTTTCTTTCCATATAAGTTTTTTGTTTTCATTATTCCGTCAACTACTGTTTGCTCCAAATGACAGGTTAAAGAAGCAGTAGAAAACTTTCTGAAATCGTAACATGTTTGATACTACACAGAAGCAATGACGAAAAATTATGATAAAAAAATGTTTACACGGTTATAGACCGGCACTATGCTTTCGAAAGCTTGACATTTCCCTGACTGGTAGCAGAAATTCTGAGAATTCCGTAACTTTTCTAGAAATTTCAAATTCCCGACTTTTCCATGATATCCCGCTCATTTACCACTATGTATGCAAGTAATACAAATCTCCTCACAAGAAAGAGTAACCAAACGCTTGCTGTAGCTTTTTATTTTTAACGCTGATTCTTCTTTTTCTCTTTCTTTTTGTTTCATCCTTCCTTAAATATTTCATTTCTGAATTCGAAAGGGAGGTCCGGACCCCCCCTGGTTACGTGCCTAGTATAGCCCGATGTTTTTCAAAGGCAACATTACAAAATCGTACTACGAAAAACTTAATAAGATTTCTTATCTTAAAACGAAAGAAGAAAAATTATCCTCAAGAGGGTTCACTCATCAATATTACCATCCTTTTTTCCTTTTTATTTTGAGTTATCATAGCGTAGTTATTAATGAAATAAAGGGCCACAGTTGCTCAACGGTAGAGCGCTCATTGGCTCAAGTCTGGTGCAAGGGGTCACTGATTCGATACCAATCCAAGGAGTTTGTGCCGGACAACATAGTGCCCATGGTTTTCCCATTTCCTTACACATTCTCATTCCATCAAATCTTTCATAGTTATACACTTTATTAATCACCCTGTCCTTTTGACTACAGGGCATAATCATGGGATGCTAAACTAAAAATTCCATTCTATTTTCCACTTAAAAAAAATCCAAATAGAACTTACCCATATCAACAGACTACCCTTTCTGAATAACTTCTAAGGAAAACGCCTAATGTTATACCATATTACGAGGAAGCAGAATCTACGTTTTTTTCTTTGCATGAACCAAATAGTGCGAACGTGTTATTATCACTGTCAGTTGGTGATCTTCAAGCACAGTGGTTCAGTGGTAGAGCGTTCACCTCCGGTGCTTAGGGTCCCTGGTTCGATCCCAGCTCGCGCCGTCTGGACTTTGTGGTGGACAAACACTGTGCTCGTGGGTTTTCTCAGGGTTCTCCCGTTTACTCCCACTTTCTTCATTCCACCATTTCATTCATTTCTCATAATCACCGTCTCTTTTAGCCTAACCTGCATAACCGTGAGACATACAACTCAAAGATTTCATAGTTTCCCTTTTAAACGTACAGTTTAACTTGGAATCCTAAACGACGTAAGTTCCCAGCAGGAATCAAAACCCTAGTCTACTAGGTCCAATATGTGGACGGTAACCACATACGACGCCCCAACGAGCCCCAAACATCCTTGAGTATCACTTTTCAGTGATATCACTGTATTGTGTCATGACAACAAGGTCTCTCCCTTTCTTGGACCACACCAGGAATCGAACTCAAAATTATGCACACTAAAAATATTTTAGCCATTCAGCTACATGGAAACACCGAAAAATTTATTTGTCTTGAAATGATATAATTTTTAATATTGGCAAGTGTATTTTAAATAGTTATCTAAAGGATCAATCTAAAATTCATAATATGGTGGTTTAAAAATAAGGGAGTTATGTTTATCAGAACTACTCTACATATTTGCTCTGCGTCGCAAGGGCGCCGATCCTGGGGAGCCGAGGAGCCCGGGTCCCTCCATGGCTCATGTGGGTCCCCATATACTTTTATGAATATGTATTTTTTATTGTTATATGTATTGATATATGTATTTTTTTATGAATGCCCCCCCCCCCCCCCCCGCCATAGGTTGCACAGAAATCGGCATCGTTGACAATAACTCAAGAATACAATGTATAACCGATGGGACAAGCAAGCAATATTACTTATACTATTGCCAAGCAGTGCCTGATGCTTGTGAGCGAAGTATCATAGGAAATTTCGGTAAACAGGAAATTCTATCCGAAACTATACTTCAGCTAAGAGACAAATAAAGGCTGTAGGGGTAAGAGAATTTCTTTGACCCCCAACTGCGTGTCGAAATTGCTGTAGAAGAAGTGAGGAACGGGAATAGCCTAAGAATGAAAAGATTGACATTAAAGCAATGGCTAGGAAACACAAAACAAAGACAAGGGAAGAAAGAAATCTGACAGAACCACTGAACAAGAGGGTATCATCATTCGGGTGCATTGTATGTGTCTTCACCTGTGAAATGGAGTCTCGCCTGACCGCGTCTGTGAAATGAAGAATATATCGTGAGTCTGATATAAACAGGTTTGGAAAAAAATGCGAAAGAATGATTAACAAAGAAAATAACTGTTATATGATTTTTTTTCTGTCCTAGAAAGTTGTCAGTTTCAGATTTCAGAAACAATTAGAAATGCCAGTTACAGATGCAGTAATCTTTATTTAGTCTTTTCCACCCTTCTCGTGATTTTGTTAAAGAAAAAGTGCATAATATAATATTAGTCGTAAATTACTTTTAAAGAACGAGACGATTGCAATATTGAAGAGGACATCAAACTGTCCTTTAACAGAAATTTATATATATATATAAAAAAAATACCAACAGAATATGGCTATAGCGGTCTGTTAGTATTTTTGTCTGGGCGCCCACAGCGGGGAACAAGAAGGGAAAACAGTATTTTGGAAGGTACTTCAGTTATTCGAAATGCATGTCAAAATATATTAGATTTTCTTACTCATACAATAGTATTTACTATAATTTACTAATAAGTTCTACAGTACGTATATTCAGGGCCAGCACTACGCAATTTGCCGCCCCATGCAATGGCATTATTTGCCGCCACCCCTTTCTCAAGAAAGAATAAATATTAAAAGCCATGATTTTAAGTATGCTACCCCAAAATGAACAACGAAGGGGAGGGAAAGAACACTCGCACTCAGAAAGGCTAAACACTACAAATACAATCTCGTTGTTTGTGAGTTTATTTTCTTTATATAATAATCTATTATGTTAGTGAAAGATAAAGCAAACATCATCTGCAAAGAAAGATGGTAATCCGTTTTACAGAATTCAATACCGAGCTTCAATCTTAATATATCAGTTTGCAATTCCAGTGCAACTTGTTCCTTTATATTTATTTGTTGATTTTCCTTCTATATCTGTGATTTTTTTTTTTTTAAAAAAAGCTTGTTTCCTCTGTATAGAGAATACCTTTGTGTTAATTTGCATGCTATTATTGTATCAATTTGCATATTGATATTTAAAAATTTCTTCATTTACATATGACATTATTTGCGTATTAGGAGATTACGTCAGAATTATTCTTTTTCAATTACATATTTTTTTCAAGCTAATAGCCTAATTGGTTTACATAATAAAAGGGGATGACTACTTTATTTGATGCAACTTGTCCCTTCTAACAGTTGCTTTCCTCTATTTTTTCCTTCCTGCACGTGGTCATAACAATCAGGCAAGAAGAACTGTTTCTATGACAACAGTACGTTCGGCCAATTATAGTGGCTCATTTCTCTCGCACTGCAATGGTAAACATCCCACCCCTTCCGCACGTTGCCAATTTGAATATTTTTTTTAAAAAAGAATGCACATTGTTTTAGTCGAATATCAACTTGAGTAGTGGACCTAATTTTCTTTTGTAATTCGCACCTTTAAAACTTTCCGATCTTTCCTGAGGTTCCCCACTTGTCTACAAATGACAGAAGGCCACATTTCGTAACTTTATCCGCAAAATTTGCGTATCGTAACTAGGGATGTAAAATACCTGGGTATTTATTTCAGCGGGTAAATACCCTGGGTAAATACCCGGGTATTTGCCCAAAATGGGTATTTTAGTGGGTATTTTATGTTTCAATTACCAATAAATGAATTTTATCGTTGTCAATGAAAAATATAATGGTCATTTGTATCACCTGCAACAGGAGCACTAAATAACCATTACATTAATCATTTTTTTCTATTAATTAAAGAATGAAGTAACACAGTACTGATTTCCTAGCTACTCCCCGTTATTTTTCTTTCTACTCGCACTAAATTTCCTACTATTATCCTTGTCGGAAAATAATTGTCCATTCTACCCCGTAAATTCTTACCTTAGTGTGCCCCTGAGGCGTCCAATCAGTTGCACGGTATAGAGTTTGATAGTGAACAAACCAACACGAAAATATAAAATTTATGATAGAACATGACGATGACCAAAGAAAGTGAAGTCAGTTGTCACCAAACTAATCATACACTATTATTAAGTATTTTGTCTGCCAGCAGCTTCTGGTACTAACACGAAATTTAAGTTATTCCTTAGGTTCGCGTTTGATGAAATTGCTTTCTTCATTTCTCTCGATCTGGCACATTTTTTATTTCCAATACCTTCTCCAGTTTTTCAAATCACCGATGAGCACACTAACTAAACTATTTAAGTAACAGTGGGACCTCTATAACTAAAATGAAAACCACTTTTTCTTTAGGTTTACCAAATTCATTAATTGCAGAAAATGAATTATTAATAATTACTTTCCTATTATAAGGATCTAAAGTTTACATTATCTTAAAAATGTGAATAGTACTGATGAAAAACAACTTCTTTAATAATTTAAAAAAAAAACTGAACTGATATTCCAAATACAGCTGGTTACTTTTTTCACGCAAAATAATGTTATTTTTGGTATTTTATCTATTAGGCAATGAGATGTACTGAATTGTCAATTATGCAAAAAAAAAAAAGCAATAAATTTCTTGTATTTTACTCCTGGTTTACTGAATTAACATATTACATCTGATTGAGAAACTATACTGTAACATCTAAGTTGTGGATATAGTTATAAGTACAGAAACTCGACTTTAGTAAGTAATAACCTAGAAAATATTCAGAAACTAAACAAATTACACATTTACTAATTTGCCATTCTGTAGAAGTAATTATATAATTACGAAAATTGCAGAATAATCAAAGTAACTGAATTTAATAAATTGTTCGATCAAATTATTTACTAAATATGCCGTTGAAAGAAAATGATCTATAAAATAAGAAATAACACTTCGTAAAACACTTAAGTAACTAATTCCTGATTTTTAGAAGTGTTCACTAAATGGAGTTTAACACAATCGACAATCCTTTGTGAAAGTACTTATTGGAATAGCATATTTAAAATACTAATGTGATAAAGAAAACGTTATGCTGTATAGTAACTACGTGAGGGTAATATTTATACCTTAAATTATTCAATATAGAACAGCAATTAACCCCTATCATATTTGGAGCATTATAAATAAAACGATCACAAGTTTTACTGTTCTACTCAGTATCAACCGTAAGTTTAGAGTCAGAATCATCACACATTTCTTCAGTATCAATTGTTTCATTATTTTCTTCTATGTCACTCATTTCTTCTGTATTCTTTTCCAATGTCTCTGGTATTTTGTTCTGTTCCATGCCAACAGCTGGTGACTTCTTCCTTCTAGACCAGCCAAAAACTAATGTGCGTGGAGAAAAGGAGATACACACTGCAGAACCGTATATTCCAGAACCCAATCGAATAGAAGTGGAAGCCGCTATAAAGAAATTAAAGAAACACAAATCTCCGGGTGTAGATGAAATTCCGGCTGAGTTAATTTTAGCTGGAGGCGAAAAATTGTGGAACAAGATACACAAACTCATTCTCCTTATCTGGCACAAGGAAGAATTGCCACAAGAGTGGAAAGAGTCAATCATTGTTCCAATTCACAAGAAAGGCGACAAAACTGACTGTAATAATTATCGAGGCATTTCTCTTCTGTCAACATCCTATAAAATCCTTTCAAATATTCTGTTAGCAAGATTGACCCCATACGCAGATGAAATTATTGGAGATTATCAGTGCGGATTTAGACGAAATCGATCAACTATCGACCAAATATTTACCATTCGCCAAATATTCGAAAAGAAGTGGGAATACAATACCCCGGTACATCAACTATTTATTGATTTTAGAAAGGCTTACGACTCGGTTAGGAGAGAAACATTATACAACGTTCTTACAGAACTTGGAATACCGAGAAAGCTAATTAGATTAATTAAGATATGTTTAAGTGAATCCCAAAGTAAAGTCCGGGTAGGAAAATTTTTGTCCCCGAGCTTCCACATCGAAAATGGCCTGAAACAGGGAGATGCGTTGTCGCCATTATTATTTAACTTTGTGATGGAATACGCCATAAGGAAAATCAAAGATAGCAACCAGGGCCTAGAGTTGAACGGCATTCACCAGGTTATGGCATATGCTGATGATGTAAATTTAATAGGGGATGATAGGAGAACAGTAGAAATAAATGCAGAGATCTTATTAAACGCTTGCAGGGACATGGGTTTAGAAATAAATGCAGAGAAAACTAAATACGTGGAAGTGCGTCGGGACCGTAATACGGCAAATTGTGGAGGCGTTAAAATATTAAATAATGCTTTTGATAAAGTGGATACTTTCAAATATTTAGGATCAATATTAACAGACGAAAATCATATTCACGAAGAAATTAAATGTCGACTAAAAGCAGGGAATTCGTGTTACTACTCGGTTCAAAATCTCTTGTCGTCGCGAATTCTGTCGAGGAATTTGAAGCTTAAAATATATAAAACGATAATCATGCCTGTAGTTCTGTATGCTTGCGAAACATGGTCGCTTACTCTGAGGGAAGAACATAGACTGAAAGTATTTGAGAACAGGATCCTGAGAAGAATATTCGGACCCAAGAGGAACGAGAATGGGGAATGGCGGAAGCTTCATAACGAGGAACTACATAATTTATACGGTTTACCCAACATTGTTAGGGTCATCAAGTCTAGGAGGCTTAGGTGGGCAGGTCATGTAGCTAGAATGGAAGAAAGTAGAAACGCTTTCAAAGTCTTGACTGGTAGACCCATAGGAAAACGACCATTAGGAAGACCTAGGCGCAGATGGGAGGATAATATTAAGATGGATCTCGCAGAGATAGGAATACAAAGTAGAAATTGGATGCAATTGGCTAAGGATAGAAGTCAGTGGAGAGCTTTTGTGAACACGGCACTGAACCTCCGGGTTCCATAGGCCATAGAGTTAGTTAGTTAGTTAGTCACTCATTTCTTCTGTATTCTTTTCCAATGTCTCTGGTATTTTGTTCTGTTCCATGCCAACAGCTGGTGACTTCTTCCTTTTAGACCATGGTTCCGAGAGTTGCATCCGTGAAACTTCCGGTAATTTCTTATTTAAAAGCTTCCAGTTATATGAAAGATATTTTAGTTTCCCTGCCCTCTCCGATGATAAACAATTTATTGTTTTACTATGGTCCAAGTAAATGTAGAGAAAGTTCTTTCTGTGGCAGCAGATGTAACCGGAGCACTAAGGATTCGAATGGCAACATCAGCTAATTCAGTGATGCCTCGAAACCCTCTCTACCAAAGTAGTGAGCTCATTTGTTCCAGTCCGTCCCACAAAAGCTTCCTTGCCCATATTCCTTTCTTGTCCCTGTAATCAGTCAAATGTGCTCTCAGTAAAAGAGAATTCAATCCCATTTGTTTTCTAACTTTACAAATGAAATGTATTCATCAAGCAATTATTCAGCTGTCAATTTGCAGCCCTGAAAAGTGGAATTGAGGAGATATGCAGCCAGATGAATTGGACCCAAGCCGAATTCACTTCATTCTTTAAATTTTTCCATTATTGACTGCTCTTCTGTTTTTGAAAGGATTGACGATGGTAACTGTTCTGTCCGAGTTTGATGAATTCTCTGGAATTTTGAATACATAATGTCTATATGAGGCTTATTTTACTCGAAGCAATTAATCAAATCCACTATAGGTTTCAAAATGGCTGCAAGTTTTTCAATACAAACCCAGAATACATTATCAAGAGGTCTTTTCTTGATTTCTAAAGGTAATGACAAATCCTCACTCACAGCGAGCGTCTGAAGCCTAGTTTTATTGACAAGAAACTTT
Organism: Thermobia domestica; assembly: GCF_964235325.1. Lineage (NCBI taxonomy): Eukaryota > Metazoa > Arthropoda > Insecta > Zygentoma > Lepismatidae > Thermobia > Thermobia domestica. The sequence continues at coordinate 52,953,816 of NC_137455.1, read as the reverse complement.
AGGCAGTGTAAATGGCTTTCCAATCTTGTTTTCCAAGCAACTTTAACGAAGTTGCAACCCTTCTTTCCTTTGAGATTTGTGTAAATAGTGCTTGGAAGTGATGTCTATGTTTGTATTAACAACATCAGTTACACTTCCCAGTAATGTCTTTACTGGGACATCCGAGGATGTCAGAACAAAGCAAATGGAGATGAGCAAGACAACCCAAAGATACTATATTAAAATACTTTTTTTTTGCTAATATAAAAGCTGCTCTCACGCGTTGTCTCCTATGATTACTAAATTTTTTTTAGGGTTATATTGTTTACAGAACATTCATGATCTCTTCAGACAAGTAATGTGTATCTTTCGACAACTGAAATCAACAAAAACAGGTCCAGACTTTGAAATGACGAAATAACTGATAGATTCATTTACCCATCACACTGTAAATCTAGATTTGCAGAATTCCTCTAACTTCATTTTAACTTCCCCTTACATTTCACTGTATTGAGCATCCAAGTAACTCGTAACCAGGCGATACGAAGGACGAATTAAAAAAAAAATCAATCCACAAAGGGTGACCAACAAGTGACAGGGGACACCCACTAACGAGATCGCGTTGGCAAGGCTTTCTTTCAACATTTCCTGTAATATACTTCCCGTATGACTTCATTAACGTTCCATACGTCGTTATTTGTTTTAAGACTTCATTAACGTTCCATACGTCGTTATTTGTTTTAAGAAACGTCTATATTAAGATTCTATCAAAAATCCTAAATAGTAACGTTGAACCTAAGAAGCCATAAAAGTTAAGGAAAACCTGTACATTTGATGGAAATTGATGTAATGTTTTTTTATTTCAGCATATTTTCATATAATAAATGCGACTACATCAAATATATCGAACTCATTTTCTCCTTTCATGATAAAACTACTCTCAAATGTCCTTTTAAGTTCCAAACTAGTAGACATAGGGCACACTTTTTTCATGATTAACTTGAAGTCCATAATGTTCTACTCGGAAAGAGTTTGTTAATTTTGGTTGTCTTTATTCAACTAGTTATAGCCTCTGATATGTAATGCTTTAGAACATAATCCAGCTTTCGTTTATCTTTTATTTATGTGTCGGGTGTCTGAGTTGTTTTCTGTGAAACGGATTGTAGGAGTCTCAAAACATCTGCTGAAATGAAAATACACAGTAACTTGAAAGGGTTCTTGAAAATTGATGGCGTATTGCAGACTTTACATTTAAAACTGGGGCTGTCTCCCAAAGATTCAACAAAGAGGGTTTATGTACGATTTCTATGTTTGGACAACCTAAGGCTTGAAGTCATACTAAGATTTGTTATTTTTTTTTAAGTCTTGGTGTAAAACTAATCCAAGTTTAAAAGCCATTCACATCTTGTTGAAGAAAGGGCATAGACGCATAAGTATAGTAAAATAGCCCCAGATAAATCTTGAGAGGCAATGTAGGTATCCCGAGGAGACATTAATCCCTCAAGTTTGAACTCTGATTCTGATTCTCAATCTGATTTGTTCGTGAGCGAATACGTAAAATCGGCAATGTGGTGTGAATTATTTCTCAAGATTGGCTTGATCGACGTTGATCAAACTTTGATGTACGTATAGGTGTACGCGAGGACTTCGTCTGAAAAATGTAACAACTCACCCCCACCATCTTCCCCTTTCAAAACATTCGATTCAATATTGTGATCTCTTTACCTATGAAGTTCATCGAGAAAAATTATTTTTAAAAAATAGGTTTTAGATATCGCTTTAACCTAGAACAACCTATAATGTCCAAAATTGTACCGCTAGTGCGCCATGGTTAAAATTGCCTTCAAACCCGCACCGCACCTGAACGGGGTCAATTGGTTATTATTTTGCATATTTATAGTGAATGAATGAGAAAACACGCTCGACAGACCCTAAAATATTAAAAAGAGGTCACCTGTATGGTTAACAATTCTTAAAACTTCATAATAACTGAACTTTCGTAAAATACCCATTTTTTGGGTAGGTAAATACAAAAGGGGTAAATACCCATTTTTTATTTACCTACCCACTGGGTATTTACCCGACCCACATCTCTAATCGTAACACAACACAAATAATGCAACAAGTTATACAGTAGAGCGTCGATTATCCGAACGTCGGTCAACCGAACGACCGCTCAACCGAACTGTGTACTCGCTCGCACCTGTTACTCTCCCACCCTACCGTCCATCATCCCCCTCACTCCCAAACCAAGTTTCCCACAGTAGTCGCCGCACTGAGCCACCGCTGGCGGAACATTGCTTCTAATGGGGCGCTGCTGACCGGCCAAGCCGCCAGTCACTGTGTTTCAACAATCAGCACACTTCTTTTTATGAATAAATTTACTGTACAGTACTTCTTTTTGGCAAATAAACATGTACAGTTCGATTATCCGAACAAACCAGTTTTCCGAACACCCATGTCCCCCAATTACTTCAGATAATCGACGCTCTACTGTATTATAATTGTTATACCGGGTAAAACGTAGACAAAAGCGAAAAAATTTGCTTTGCGTTGCCGCAAATCGTTATGAAATACAGTATGTTCATCTGGGATTTATAAACATTTACCGGTACTTTATATCACAATATTTCTCTCTGACACATAGCGTAAACATTTTTAATTAAAAACAGTCTCACAATAGCCTCCAACGTGATAGTAAATACAGAATGAAGTTGTTATTACAAAGTTAATATAAAGTAATGACATAAGTATTAGAAGTAAATACATTAAAATAAATTTAAATATTTCATCTTTGTCACTATTGTGCTGCCAAAATGTCTTGAGCCGTGGCAAAAATGCGAACTAAAGCTCACACCCTCACACACCCATGCGTTGAGCCAATAAGGGTTCAGCTGTTTCTAAGCGAGAGAAAGCGAGTGGAATTCCTTCAGCCGATAGCAGCGCTTGCTACGAAAGACTAGGGATCAAGTCAATGTGGCATATCTTTAACAGCTACAGAGTCTTCCGTTTGACAAAAGATTCCTCCTATACTTGGTAACATTGACTGAAGAAAGTCTGCTGACCTTAAATTCACATGTGCAGGAGGCTACTCCACAGCCAGTGTTCTTAGTTTGAAGGAAATTTCGCTATCTACGGACATTTCGTAGGTAAATTTAGCAAAAAGGGACTTTTTCAATAAAACATAAAGATCCAAGGAAATTCTGGCGCTGATTAATTGACCGATATAAATGCTTAAATTTTTCATTTTCCAGAAATAAACCATTACGCCTCTTTCACACTACATGCTGAGCCGTGAACGGCGCCGCGCCGTGTGTACAAAAGTTGTGACGTGATACATACGGCTTTTGTCGTGAAGATCACGGCAGCTTTTTTTCTTTTTTTTTTTTTTTTTGCCGAAAAAACAAATTGTCGTTTTTACGGTAGAGACAATATGGATGATCGAGATAGGTTATTATATCTGTACTGGTTCTATTTAAAATCTAAAAGACGAAGGCTTAGAGGAAGAAAATGGGTTTATTTCTTGAATATTCAAAGACCTGTAGCTGGTGCGTTTGTGATATTATTTAGTGACTTAACAACTGATGAAACGAAATTTTAAAATTATTTTCGTACCTTTGATGAGTTGTTAGAGAAAATAAAATGACAAATTTTAAGGGAAACTATCCACTTATAACATGCCATTTCATCAACTGAATGACTTGTCATAGTTCTGAGATAAGTAGTTGGAAATTCTACGTTTCGAAAATGTTTGATCTTCATATTTACACATTTTTATCCAATTGTAACTTGGTTTTGAAAATATATATCCCAAGTAATACAATATCAAATTTAATTTTAAAAAACAGGATCTAAATCACATTCCCCAAAGTATTAATAATACGAGATTAAACTAAATGCTATAATATACTTTTTCTCAATTTTTACTTAAATTATGCAAAGAATAAATGCAACACGAAACACTCATTGCACTTCATCAAAAGAAAATTTTTATTTTTCTCATTGTCGCTGAAAATCTTAAAATTGGAATTCAATCTAGTGCAAACCTCACTCCAAGCAGCTGTTGTTTCGTTCTTGGACTTGTATGAATTCAAAGATTTGTCCCACAGTATGGACCTCTCCTCCACCAAACTAATTAATATCTCTATATTCATCTCTCCCATAGAATCCATTTCTTAAGATAGCCAAAAGCAACTCCTTCTAGCACCTTTCAATACAGAATTTTGTCAGGCTAGCGTCATCTAGTCTGAAGAGAACCATAAGCAACAATAGTAATCAACACGTCGTGTACGGCACGGCGCCGCGCAACGTCTTGAAGAGCACCGTGATGTTTACGGCGCCCGCACGCAGCGAGAACGCCGTGGGCAGATAATCTGAAAAGCCTCATATATACTAAAGGTAATCAAATAATCACGGTGCCGTGCCAGAAGCGGCACGCGGCAAACGCCGCACAGTCTGAAAGAGACGTGACAGTAGCAACTATTTGTGTTTATGTGTGTATGTGTGTTCAAGTAACATCATTTTTAGCCATTGTCAGCTGTGTGTATTTTTTTGTAAAAAAAAAAAATAAATAAATAAAAAAAAGTGAAGGAAAAAGAAAAACGTAGAAGCAAAAAGCAAATGAATAAAACAAAAGTGTTCCTTTAATATATATAATTTAATCTTATCACACAACTTCTGTAATAGAAATTGGACATTCAACAAACTAGGGAAAATATGAGAAGAAAAGGGAAAATTTTGGAGTCAGTTGAGGGAAATTTTCTTAAGAAAACATACGAACACTGCTCACAGCTTCCTCCGTGCGATTACTTGCATTGAAATATATAGGCCTGCTCCCCTTAAATACCTAAAATTTTCAATGTTCGTTCGCAAATTAGAGTGTACGTTACGCACAGTATAAAGAGGAACAAACAGTATTTGCAACGTGCCTCGCTGTTCGTGGTAGCGTGTTGTGATTCATTTGAAGAAAAATCACATTTTATGAAAATTATTTTAAAAAATTATTCAACATTCACTAAGTAATGTGCATATGCGAATTTGCGTATAGACAGTAACCCGTACTACTGCTATTTTAGTAATCTGTCTATGAATGATGGTAATGAACATTAGGATATCCACCAGTGAAATGAAAGTTAAATGATACCTTTTATTTAATGCTCCACTTAAACATTCTAAATATAAAGTAAACAGATAATAAATGGACGATCGATGGAATATGAAGAGTGGAATGAAGCGGGAATTCGGCATTAAAACTTCACGGATACGAAAGCTTGCATGCTATAGGTCGAACAAAGGACCCTTTGCATTAGAGGTTACATCTCTACCACTAATCCATACGTGCCATAGTTATTCTAATGTGCCAATTCCTTCCACATTTCATTAAATATAAAGTGTAGGTCAGGATGACATTGCTTTGGTCTTCAGTAATAATCATATCTCTGTGTGTAATAGACATACTGTAAATCTTGTTGAAGCGAAATTTTGAATGTAATTGAAGATATTCACATATTCACAATCTATTTCTTTTCCGTATATATTCTCTTTATACATGAGCTACAAAGTTAGCTTGTATATTTACTTCATATCCCATATTTATTGATTTGTGTTCAGTATCACAAGAGATCCGCATAGACAAGATCTCTCCCTATTTGACTGCCGTTTCTTCTTTTCCCGTAACCTTGTCGGAAAGCTGACCAGCTATATAGTCGGCCACTTTAGTAGGTAACAACGACAACAATGCCCAAAGGGCTGAAGCGCACAAGAGTATCTCCTTAATGGTCGTTCAGACTAGCTATCTCCTTTACCCTCTTCAAATCGATACAAGTTGTTTCAGTCGACTGAATGTCCGTTACACTAATGGTCGTGTCCTTTTCTCTATATCCCCTCTTACTCCAGATCCCTAAAAGAGCCTCCCTCCACTTGCAGAAGTCTTGGTCTGTTTCAAGCAGAAAGCCTTGGAATTTCTCCCGTCAACCCACTCAATTGGCTTCTTATTAACTGGACAATCCCCATATAATAGGGACCCTGTTCTGCTTTCATGTTGAATAGATCCACGATGGAACTATATTTCTCCCTTCTTCTAATATATATAAATTGGACTCTCTCTCTATTATATATATGCAGCGACTTTGTCGTTCTACCTCTCTTTGTGAATATATTCACTACTGAATATACAGTATATATCGTAATTTGTGTGTACATCTTTAGAGGTTATTGCCTATTACTTTTCTTAATGGTAATTTTCCTGGAATTACTGTTAGAAACAATGCTTATATGATCTGTTGACCATGTCTGATGTAACTAAGTTGTATAAAAAAATGAAATAAAATCTTAAGTTTTACGTCCCAGGGTTATGCCGGCTAAGCTAAAGAAGACTGTGATTATGAGAAATGAATGAAATAGTGGAATGAAAAAAGTGGGGGGAAACGGAATAAGCGCGAGAAAACCCACGCACACTTCACCTTCACCAGAAAGTTCACTTAGTGGGAGCTGGGATCGAGTCCGGGACCTCACACACCAGAGGTGAACGCTCTACCACTGAGCCACCGCGTACCCCTAAATTGTATAAAAAATTTCGATTGCTCTATAGGACCACTCATTTAGGACAGAGACTCCACATTTATAGTAGCCTTATGATAAGAGACTTCAGTGGTGTATGCACTCTGTTTGAAGATCTGTTCTAGAAGATATGACAAGAAAGTTCCAGGACTGTTGCTGGTACTCTGTAATTAATAGTGACAGAAGATTGTTTGTCATATGAGGTTAATGTTATGATATTATTCTTGTGCAGGATATGTGAAAATTTGATCGAAAACACTGTGGTTCCCATTGCCAAAGATTCTTACACAGAACAAAAGGCGAACGATTTAGCGACGGACGTGAAGACGTTCCTAATGACTCCAGAAGTGGATATCCGACAACCAGTCCCTCAGAGGAGAATGCCGAGCGTCTTCGTGACCTGTTCCTGTCAGACCATCGCCTGACCGTCCGCATCATGAAGGATTTACTGCACATCAACCTCGAAACGATCCTGGGAGATCCTGACATGAAGATTTAAAACAAAAGATTTGTGCGAGGTTTGTGACTTCTTCTTTGACTAAAGAGCAAAAAGCTTAGAGAGTCATTTGCTGCAGAAAGTTAATTGAGTACGTGGAGGCGGATCCTTCATTCCTGGATCGCATCATCGCATAACATGAAACCTAATTCCATCAATATGATCCATCAACAAGAAGCCAAGACATGGAGTGCAGGGCAACAAATTCACCACCATCCAAAAAGATTCGTCTCTAGGAATCAAGGTCTAAGATAATGTTTTTTTTTTTTCTGCAAAGATATCATTTAATAAGGAATGGGTTTCTGAGGGTGCAAAATTCAATGATTCTTTTAATCGTGACATTCTTGATCTCTTGCTGAAGTGAGTTCATAGTGTCAATGCACACCTGCAAAAACACGTTGTTTTCTCACGGGTGACTCACTCACTAGCAATTGTGATATAGATAGTTCTTAGCAAAGTATGGGATTCCCCGAATCACTTATACTCTTTATTCCCCGAATTTGGCTCCAGTAGACTTCTTTCTATTACTCAAACTCTAACTGGCACTAAGGAAAACTTATGACTGCTCAGGATATCCAGACATCCATAACAATATAACTCATTCTAAGGAATTACTCCAAAACCAATTTTAGAGACTTTTTGAAACGGGAAAATCAGAACATTAAGACAAAGAGAGACTACTACGGTCTGACTGAATAACTTCAACTTTCCAGCTGCCAACATCAATTCTGAAACTTTATTGTTAAACCTTACATTTACCACATTAAGATTCCTCATCACTGCGAAATTAAAATACCGCTAATTTTACAGTAATTATGTGATATCTTCAAATAAATAAAAGATAATCGAAAAGTGAAACAAGACCTCCCTAGACAATATTATTTTGCGTGAGATACCGTTATCATGACTTATTTATCTGCTTTCGATTTCCAGCCATATTGAAAATCGGCATTTATTTTCGCATTTCTAAATAACTGCAAACTGAAAGCTAGTAGGTGACTCGTGATAACGGTACCTCATGCAAAAATAACATCGTCTAGGGAGGTCTTGATCCACTTTTCGATCATTGTTTATCCATTTGAAGATATCATATAATTAATGTAAAATTAGCGGTATTTTAACTTTGCAGTGATAGGGACTCTTAAGATACTGATACAAAAATCACGCCAGATGTCATAGACTGCTAATACTTTTGCAGCATTCGTTACTGAAATGAATGATAGTGACAGTACGCATGTTACTAAAGGAGGAGAAATATGGTGCTACTGACGCACCGGCCATGCGAACGTTTCAGTCGGTGACGGATGGACTGTGCATCGGTATATACAGGGTGTTACAAAGATGTGTCACAATATTTTGAGAACAGATTCTTCATATCAAAATAAGAGAAAAGTTTATACGGACCTATGCTCAAAAGTGGATATTTTCGGAGTTATAGGCTGCCGGAAACGTGAAACAAGTGAAATTTAAATGTTCATAGCTTTACTACTATGGGACATATCGTAATCGGGTCAAGACATCAAAGAGGAACTGGTATGTGAACTATCCAAATATACATGTTTAAGAATGTTTCCATATCAATGTTTAGAGAGGTAGGTGGAGAGTGATCAAGGATTCCCAAAAGGTATCTCTAAAATGACTGTGCAAGTGCCGGAGGTTCTGAAAAATGGATATTTGGATAGTTCACATACTAGTTCCTCAGTGATGTCTTGACCCGACTACGATCGGTCCTAAAGTAGTGGAACTATGGATCTTTAAAGTTCATTTCTTTTACGTTTTCGGTACCCTATCACAGGTTCACATGAACTTTCTTTTTTTTTTCTATTTTGATGTGAGGAATCTATTCGCAAAATATTGTGACAAATTTTTGTAATACCCTATATATATATATATTTCAAAACATAGGACGTTTCAAAACAACGCCGACAACGTTTGGGAGATGATTCCTCACACCGACATACGACAGAAAGTATAGACAAACCTGGATGTACAAATCCTTCCTTTCGGACTTATAGGCTGCCGAGGAAAACATGAAAAAATGAACTTTAAAGGTCCATAGCTCCAAAATCATGGGACTTACCGTAGTCGGGTCAAGATTTCACTTAAGAACTAGTATTGCCCTATCCACATATCCAAGTTTCAAAATCGTACGGTATTTCCGCAACAATTTTTATAGAGGTAGATGATGAGTATTTCAAATTATACGCCGAAAGCAGTTTTCTGTTATCAGTTAGTATATCCCAAAAGTATATTCTATCTTAATTCTAATTTCTTTACTGACACCGGAAGTGGTAGAAATCTACTACCACTTCTAGTTTCAATATTATTTAAGAAAATATCACGCTACACTAACCAACCACTTTCACGAGATGTACACGTAACACTTCTACTTGTTGATTCAAGCACTGATGATATGGAGAAAGCCACAAAAAAAATACGTATAAGGGAAGTTCCTCTAAGAGCGCGCGGCCTCTAAGAGTACGATCAACAATTTGCCAGATCTGGCAACGCTGTACGATGTTCGTGTGCATTCCTGCAGAAGCGTCGCTGTGTGAAAGGTGGTTGTACGCAAGTTGTCAGCTTCCAGCATCTGTGCCCTATGTTTTATTGGTAAGTATATATGTTTGATACTTCCAGTGTAATAATTGAGATCCCACTAATTAGTGTGTGTAGTTGAATACAGATATATTCTGTTTCTAAACTTAGCATCAAATGTTAGGTATCGCAATCAGGTTTGGGCATAAGGCAGATAATACCATCATATCTGGAAACTATTGCACACTTGCGATAGATTTGTAAAATGAGTGTGATTCCTCTAAGAGTACGCATTTTCTTTCCTTCAAGAGTACGCGCGCACTCTTGGGGACCGGTGATGCCGTACTTTTGGAGGACTGTGTAGACAATTGAATTTGATTATCAGAGAAGAACACCTTGTCAGATTCTTTTCCAATTCTGACACTGCAGGGTTACTTTGAGGCAAAATAAATAGGTTTCTCTAATATAAACACTAGCGGTGTGCATCGCTGTTGATTCGCAGAGCCCGAGAAAGTAGGTAGGCCTAGGCATGATGTGAATCGCCGGCAATTTACACGGCTCACTAAAGCAATACTAATGTGAATCACCAATGATTTACATTATAGCAATGTGTCATCACGCTATTCCTGAAGTGAATGAAGTAGGACAAAATCTCAGAAAAGTAGATATGATTATTTGCAGAATCTGATGATGACAAATTTGAACCTACTGCATGCGAACTAACCTTAGAAAAGAATCTCATAATTAAACTAACCTACTGCAATGAGTTTTTTAATGGTTTTTGTTTAGCTATAGTTCCCTGTTTTTTTTTATTTTTCCAGGGCACTGTTCCAACGTGTCTGCCACGGATAAAGAAAACATTCAGTCCTCTGCAAGAACAGGAATTGGCTTAGCACGTAAGGGACCTTGACTCCATACTTTACGGTATCACATGCCAACTGATGAACCTTGCGTTTGACTATATAGAGAGAAATCCCATCAACACAACTTCAACGGAGAGAAGAAGAAAGCCGGAAAGAATTGGATATATGCATTTTGCAAAAGGAATAATAACTTAATATTGAGCTCTCCGGAGAAGTGCAGCCTTGGAAGAACAATTGGCTTCAACAAAACTCAATATACGATATTCTTCAGCAACTTTCAGGCAGTGTTACAAGACAAACAAGTTCTATCTCATAGAATGTTTAATATGGATGAAAATGGAATTTTAACTCTCCCAAATAAAATCCCAAAAGTACTTTCGCCAATCGGTAAAAGGCATGTGGGTAACGTTGTGTCTGGTGAGAGGGAACAGACGATTACTGTTCTCTGTTACATGTCTCCAACTGGAGTTTACGTGTCTCCAGCCATCATATTCTCCAGAAATAGAAAGAAAATAGTGTTGTATGAAGATGGACCTGCAGGAACTTTACCTCTGGTCTCAGATTCTGGATACATAACCAGCGAACTTTTTTGGATTGGTTGAAACATTTCTCTCATCTCGTGATGCCAACTCAGAATGATGAAGTGTTGCTCTTTCTTGATAACCACACCACACATTGCACTTTGGAAGCAGTGCTGTATTGTAGGGATAAATACATTACCTTTCTTTCTCTTCCTCCGCCTGCAAGCCACATGCTGCAGCCCCTTGATAAGGAGTTTGGACCTCTGAAGACTGTCTTTGCAGCTAAATGTGACAAATGGATGGTCAATGGATGTGATGAGCAGTACACGGAACCCATCATCGAAGATTAGGTGCAGTGTCATGCCTACAGGAAGTGGTGGCATGAGGCATGTTCAAATTATGAGGGCATCGGTTTTTTTTAATGTGACAGCTGCTAATGATCATAAAAATGTTAGGTTTTAGATGCACAACTTCATTATAATGTTTCTATTTGTTTTATTTGCGCATATAAGTTTCTGTTTAGTTTAAAGGCAGTGTCAATTATATTTTGTAATAATTTGGCAGTTTTCAATTTTATTTTGTAATTGCACTTTTTAGGCCTAGGTTAATTGTAGGCTATCTTTTGGTTTCCCTCATTATCAAGAATTTGAATACTTTTGATGTTACATTTATATTTGTATTCATTTATATCAATTTCTCGCAAAATCAAAAAAACTTTGGGCCTCTTTCCGTATTTCTCTCATAATTTTCTTTGAATTGTGTAATGTCATCTTCATTTGCTGCCTTGTAATAGTATTATTCCCACATAGCAAATGCGTACTCTTGGAGGACACATTGCGTACTTTTAGAGGCATAGTCCTTCAAGAGTGCGCAAATGCATTGTTTTATAACAATGCGTCTATTGTTGTAACTATTGTGTCACTGTCTTTATGTTTGCCTCCAATTTTAACCTTAAGGAATGAATAAAGATTTGTGATAGAAATTATCACTCTGGGTGATTTCCCTTTTCTTCGTTACGTGTTTAAAGACTAAGTGCGTACTCTTTGGGGAACAAAGGTTTTTCAAAAGTTAGCGTGAAAAATCGGGAGAAGGAGGAGGTAATTCAGCTATTTATTATCCACTGATTTTAGCTCTACACCGAGGAGATGATTAAGAAACCTTAAGAGTCTTCATCCCGGCGAAATTAAAATACCGCTAATTGTACAGTAATTATGTGATATCTTCAAATAGATAAAAGATAATTGAAATATGGAACAAGAGTGCCCTAGACAATATTATTTTGCGTGAGGTACCGTTATCACAAGTCACCTAGTGGCTTTCCATTTTCAGTTGTTTAGAAACGCGAAAATAGATGCCGATTTTCAAAATGGCTCGAAATCAAAAGCAGATAAGTGAGCCGTGATAACGGTTTCTCATGTAAAATAATATTGTCTATGGCGCTCTTGTTCCACATTTAGATTATCTTTTATCTATTTGAAGATATCACATAATTACTGTAAAATTAGCGGTATTTTAATTTCGCCGGGATGAAGACTGTTAAAGAAAATAAATTCCATATTGCAAAGAGCCAAAGATTCCTTTTACGAAAATTATCGTCGAACATAGGAAATTTCATTCTTTCATTCTAGGTAGAAAATCTCTCTTCCTTTTTAAGTGTTACGTCCTATGGTTTTGCCGGTTAGGCTAAAGGAGACGGTGATAATGAGAAATGAGTGAAATGGTGGAATGAAGAAAGTGAGAGGAAACGGGAGAACCTCGAGAAAGTCCACGCACACTGTGCTTAATCGACCACGAAGCTCTCTTGGCGCGAGCTGGGAACATTCTAGATAGGTTTGAGTCCCCAAGATGTGAGGATCATCCGAATCCATTATATTTTCACAAAATTTAATAATTTTTACGCAGTTTATACTGCAGATTTGTTTTATAAGTATATGCACATACTTGCAATATGAGGTGAATTTGACCGTCTTGCACCCGCTTATTCTCCGTGCATTGCAAACACGAACTTCTTTTGGGAAAATTGGAGAAAGATATACACCAAGTTTCAGGTAAGTTTTCATGGTTCAGATAAACTAAAATCAAATAAATTTTACGAGAGTTATCGCGGAACAGAAAAACGGACAAACACAAATGGTGATCGAGTCGAATAGTAGAAACTCGCTATGCTCGCTTCAATCATACTGGACAAAACCAGCTGCTCAAGCGACAGCTGCCGCTAAATATTAGAAATATTTCGTAATATATATATATATATATATATATATATATATATATATATATATATATATATATATATATATATATATATATATATATATATATATATATATATATATATAGGAGTTACATAATAAAAAGGTTTTAGAGTGCACTGCAGAATATTTTCGAAACAAAACATTGATTTTCTAATAGACAGGGAAGGGAGAGCAGAAAATCTCTGTATTAGTAAGACTTAAAAACACTAGTTTCTGTTCCTCACTAACTAATTTTCTTTAGTGATTTGCTTCAGCTTTCTATTTCTAATATACGTATCTCACTTGTTTTTAGTTTCTCGTCTTTTTAGCAAAGCTTTTCCTCTTTTGACCCCCTTCTCTCTCTCTCTCACTCTTTGTTGTTCCTTTTCTAGCATCTGAACTCCCTCCCTAGCCCCTCTCATTTGGAGCGCTAACAAAGAGGGCATCATTTAGCTGTTGTGGTTTCATTGATTGAGGGCCCTCGCCTTGGATAATTACTGCTCCCTGATGAGAAGACGCCCTGGGCCAATTAGCATCACTGCCGGTGTGGGTGGCTCAAGGGGTGCTGGGAGGATGAGAGGAGGCTGCTTGCCTGCCAGGCTGAAAGAGAGAGGGAGGGGGGAAGAAATGCTCAGTAGAGATGCTGGGAACGAGTACTTTTCCCTATTCTACAGTAAGAAGTGTGAGTATTAGTAGCTGCAAGAAATGGTCAATACACGCAATACATAACAAGAACATTTTACAGTAAGATTTGCACACACACACACACTTTAATATCTCTGTTAAATAATAATATCTATAAGGAGAAGCGGGTTGTGTTGAGTACAGTAAAGGATTAATTAATTTGCTTCGAAACTAACTGATTAGATAAGAGATTAGACCGTTGCGTGGACACATACACGTACGTAAATCAAAACACTACGACATATTAAAGAACAAAACTCTTAATTCTTACAAAATAGTGGAAAAGACAAGTAATAGATATTTATAGGGCAGGGTTTCTCAACCTGGGGTCGCGACCTCTAGGGGTTCGTGAGAGGGTTTTATGAGGGTCGCGAAGATAAGCGGAAGAGAGAAATATAATTAGAATCTAATACCGGAAAATATTTTTTAAATATTATTTTGAATTTTGTTCTGATAGGCATATTTTTATGTTATACATACTGTTAAGAACAACAAAAAATAGGTCTATATACTAAACATTCTCAACAGGTACGGACTTGTTTAAAAATCAATTTAAATGAAAGAGGTACGATATGAAACTAATCAGAACTGCATATTGAAATACCAGAAAAATACAAAATGCAACAAAACCTGCATATTGAAATACAATTAAAATTGAAAACTAATGAGATAACCAGCGTATAGTGTGATTTCACTACTACGGCAATCTCCGGTTCAATCTTCGGATGCACATTATCAAGTCATTTAAAATATTCAATAACTTTTTTTTTAAACAACTGTCCAAGTTTTTTTTAAAACGAAAATTAGAAATCACTTCATATTTTTATCATATAACCCAAAATTAAGGAAGTTATAAAGTTTTAAAATTTTCAAGCGGTCTCTCTTTCGTAACAGTATGACGAATTGGATTCGATATTTGTAAAATGAATGAACTGATCAAATTTGGTTTTAATCCATTCGCTTTTAGGGAAGTTACTGTATCCACTACGGTATATAGAAGAAATGGTTTCTACTATTATAGAAATACATGGATTTCGTGAAATCTCCGCAATAGGTATATCAAAAGCACTACACAATCTTATTACAAACCAGAAATTAAAAAAAAAAAAAAAAAAGGATCGTTGGCAATAGGACGTGATAAAATGGGGGTCGTGATAGAAATTAGGTTGAAAATTACCGGTTTCGATAGTTGTGTGGATACGTATGAACGTAAATCAAATCACTACGACACATTAAAGAAGAAAACCCTTAATTCTTGCAAAATAGTGAAAAAGGCAAATAACGAATATTTCTAGGATATTTCGACTTTTGAAGAATCTATTTGAGTATTTATTTTAAAAAAATCTACTTGTTACAGTTTTAACCAATCGATTTCTTCAAAGATCTTATAAAATAGAGGATCTGCCCTTACAACAAAATCTTGAAGCCATACGTCACAATTTCACCACCCCTACTCTGCCCACTCCGCCCAATAGAATCGCAATGTTTTGAGCCAACATTCATGGAGGAAATGAAAGTAGCCAATCAGACGATGGCGGAAACGAGAGTAGCCAATCAGACGTGTCTATGCTCGGTTGTTTTTTGGCTTCATCTATTTAATAGGATGAAGATACATATTTGCAGATCCTCTATTTATAACATCCTTGGATTTCTTAGAAAAGAAAAAGTGATTTTTGAGAAAGATGAACATCATCCTCAATCATACATTGTTTTCATTGTATTATGATTTGCATAGTTGACCCTCACAGAACTTTCATAAAAGATTACATTATATTTCCTTTCTTTTAAGTAACATGAGAGTTTGGCAACATACATATGCAAATTCTAGTATACCTTACTTTTCTTTAATTTATTGAAAAAATATGCAAATGTTCATGTACTCTAATTTTCTCTTAATTTATTTTGATTTTGAGTTTAGCTTCCCTTTGAGCAGCAAGGCGATATGAGACGTGGACATACAAAATATGAAATGAAATCTTTAAGTTTTACGTCCCACGGTTATGCCGGTTAGGCTAAAGGAGACGGTGATGATAAGAAATGAATAAAATGGTGCAATGAAGAAAGTGGGAGGAAACAGAACTCCGAGAAAACCACGCACACGATGTCTCTCCACCACAAAGCTTACTTGGCGCGAGCTGGGATCGAACCAAGGACCCCATGCACCAGAGGTGAATGCTCTACCACTGAGTCACTACGGCCCACGTTAACATACAGCTTAACACGGGATCCGAACCACATGAACTTTGCCAGGAATCGAACTCAGGTCTCTCACGTCAAAGGCGTGTATGCTAACCGCTTAGAAATGAGGGAGCTCTACCTTATCATAAAATAAAACTTAAAATTCTGCTCCAAATAAGATTTGAATTTTTACATTTTCAGTGACACCTCTTATCCAGTGTGTTATAGCGTCACACGCTAGCGAAAGAAAGCATACCTTATGTAATTAATTATTTCACACAGCTTTCTGAAGTAGTATGAAACCACCTTCTCTTTGGTTTTACTGATATTATTTAAATATTTACCAATGTGACTTCCTCAAGAGATGCCCCTGAAGCTATTAAGTTAATTAAATGTAAAATTAATAGAAATTATAGCCTGGTTTAAGAGAAAAATGTGCTTCTACTTTAATTACAAAATTGAAATCAACTAAAATAAGAGACGATTTAACTTAGAATTAGGCTATTGTTTTAGCAATCGCTAAAAGCCACTGGTCTATAGACCCATTTTTGTTTCGCAACTAGCCTAGTGTAGGCGTTAGCAAACAGTGAAGTTTTTCGGAAATTACAAACTTCTATAAAGTAGGGATTCGTAAAACCAGTTTTTAAATGTCTATATATTAAAATGCTAGGTTTATATGTTTGTCCGCAAATCCTTTCGACAATGAGATCTCGAAAAACCATAAGTGCAAGAAACGTGCGTTTTCACTAGTCGGTTTCAAATTTTGTGTAGATTGTCCAGTTCTCATTCAAATTTTCAAAAACCGTGTCCTTATTGTTCTATTCAACATTTTAGGGACCGTTTTGAGCCCATAAGATTAACGTTGTTGCAGGCCGAAACTACAGTGTAGGCAACCAGTAGAGAAATTGCGTATGGTGGGTTAACAGACATTGCAGGCGCTTTGCTTAAATCTGAATGGCAAAATCTATTGCATGCTGGCAACTTCAAAGGCCTCAAGAGACGCAATGAGGCGTACTCGGACGAATTTATTTAAAAAATATATTTCCGTTTGATATCGTGTTACTTCTACAAATTTGCTACAAACTCACTCCAACATCTATACGTAGCAATTCACTTTCTTTGTGTGTCTTCTATTCTTTACTTGTGTGAGTATGGAGACATGCACTGTGAGGAGATTCATGGTCATAACTAGGGATGGGCAAAACCGGTTTTATAAAAACCGGTTTCAAGAAAAACCGAAACCCGAAAAACCGACATTTCGGTTTTCTCTAAAAACCGGTTCGGTTTTTCACTGAAACCGGTTTCAGTTTTCTCCAAAAGCGGTTTATGTTTTCTTCTAAACCGGTTCAGTTTTCACCGAAACTGGTTTCGGTAAAAACTTTTAGAAAACACATAAAACTATTTCTTTGGAAACGGATTCGGTTTCCATAGAAAAACGAAACACTATTCTGGTCAGAAATAGAACAAATTTTGGAAATAAACCGGAACCGGTTTTGAAGAAAACCGAAACCGGACCCGGTGAAAACCGAACCGGTTTTGGAGATAACCGATAACCGGTTTCGGTGAAAACCGAACAGGTTTAGAAGAAAACAAACCGGTTTTGGAGAAAACTGAATATACTTATTTCCTAATAAGTTAAGAAAAAGACAAAATGTTTTTGAAAGGAAGTGGTGAAAGAGCGACCTGTCATAGAAAAGTAAATGACAAAATACGAAAGAAATAGGCTGTATCAAGAACGGTTATTGGATCAGCTATAGAAAATCGAAGAAGTTTTAAGAAGAAACCTAGGTAATACCATTAGTGTGGATTTGAAATGTGAATGGAAAAATTGAAACAAGGATAGGCATCGTGAAAGAAGCCTTTAGGAAAAAGAGATTTTGTCCGTCGTTGAACTTGTGTAAGTATAGGAAAAATTGCGAAAAATAACTAGATGTAAAAATGATGTATTCGTGAAACTTGCGGTGAAACTTGAACTAGTTAAAAACAAGGGGAAAATCTGACTAGGAGAGACAGGAAATCGTACTCTAAGGACATTACAATGGTGTGAAAGAACTGCAGAAATGTTTGGTATTACCGTAATTACTATTACATAGTAATCAATAAACGGATACGATATGGAGAGAGACATTATAATATCTGAATGCAATGTCATACAGCATACCTTTTGAACAGGAAATATCAAATATTACTGAAAAAAAAAACACTTTTTGCACATAAACTTTAAATCTTTGTAGCCACACCAATTGCATTACGCACGAATGATAAAGGGAAATACGCTATTGCCTGCGTAACATAGGTAGGGATGGACGCGAGAGAGTTCGAGCGAGTTTTCTTTGAAACTCGGCTCGACTCAAAACAGATATCTCTGAGCTTGGCTCGAAAAAATTTCTCCAACTCGAATCGAAACTCGACTCGAATTCAGGTCGAGTTTCGAGTTCAGTCGAGCCAAATAGAGCTAAATCCTGCGTGTAGTTTTAAGTACTCTCTTCAAGTATCCTACATAGGCAACACACAATTATAAATGATACTTTATATTATTATTATTATTATTATTATTATTATTATTATTATTATTATTATTATAACACCGTGTATAACCATGAAAGATAGGCGGTTTGTATCTGAATACTAGAAATTAGTTGACTGCAGATAGGGATGCGCACGAGTCGAGTTGAGACAGAATTTTCCTGAGAAAATTCGAGTCGAGACACAGCTCTTCCAATAGAAAAATATACGTTTTTCGAGTCGAGACATCACTTTTACAGCAGATTTTCGAGACGAGACAGCCTCAAATCTTGTCTCGTGCGCATCCCTAACTGCAGATCTCGGTCTTCGAGAAGTCATCAGAAGGCAAGGACATTGTTTTCGAGGTTCTGGGTTTTAGTTCCAGAGAAGTAAGTATTTGGGCTCGAGCCAAAAATTGTTAAAAGTTATAGGGCACCGGTTAAACATGTTCAAAACTGATCGATTCTGGTTTAGGGTCGTCAACGGCTCGAGCGGTTCGGCTCACAGCTCATTCATTATCGAGCCGAACTGAGAAGTAAGTCAAGCCAACAGCTCACCCAACCGAGCGGGCTCGAGACGATGAACTCGTTTCAATGGAGCCGATTGCTCACCTGAGCTGAGTCGGTGGTTGATCCCAACCGATCCAGCTCGAGCCGTTCGCTCCGTTGAACCGAGCCGAGCCGGTTAACATTACTACCCAGGTTGGGCTCGTGCTTGTGCTCAAAAATTCGACCGTGCAGGTCTCAGCCTTGATGGTAAGCATTATAGTATATACTTATATTAGTGCTCACGACATTTGAGGTTGTCTCGTTATAAAATTCTATTATTGTCTCGTTATCGAGCAGACGAAATGTGAGCAATGTCCCCTCTCGTGAACAACAATAAAAGTATTCCAGATTACTGCTTAAGTTTCTCAGGGCTTTCGCTTTCCAGTTTAATCAGGTCATGATTTCAAAACGAGATAAAAACGAGCTGAACGAGCGAGCCATTTATCAAATTCGACTCGACTCAAAACTCGACCTCAAAAACAGTGACTCGGCTTGAACTCGATTCGAGAAAATTACCTTTGACTCGACTCGAAACTCGATTCGAATTCAACTCAAGGTTCGAGTAGAGTCGAGTTTTAGCTCAACTTGTGCTCATCCCCAGGGGTGTAGCCAGCAGGTTTGTGTAGGGGGGGCCCGTCGTTTTTGAGGGGGGGCCAGCTACAATGTACAAAGCTAAAAAAAAAAAAGGTGTTGCTGCTAGTGTTTTTGAGGCCTGAAAGAAAGGAAAATTTTGGTTTTCTTCTGGAAAACTAAAAACACTATTTTAGCTTCTTCTTCTTCTTCTTCTTCTTCTTCTTCTTATTATTATTATTATTATTATTATTATTATTATTATTATTATTATTATTATTATTATTATCCATAAATTATATTCAAGATAGTTTTTATTATGCTTAATCAAGAACTACTGCCCGGGACCAAACGCTATACTTTTGTGCATAACTGTAAAGGTAACCAAGAAAGTTCTGTCCATTTTCGTGGAGGTCTGTGTTCAATTGGACCTCACACCGTGAGTTAAATGCGAGTGGAGATAAGGCGAACGTCAGTTGTTGGTGTGGGTATATCCAACATACTACCTGGTTGTAGCAATTCAGACACACCGTGAACTGCGTAAAGACAGAGGGAACATGGGACATCCACAGAGCATCATAAGAGCATGTATGCTAAACGAGTTCAAATGGAGGTCAAACGCCGCTGTAGCGGGACAGAAGATATGCCAGGCCTTTGGTGAGGGTGTCGTGACGACGCGGACATTGCAGCGATGGTTTAACAAGTTTAAGGACGATGACGAAACACCCGAAAACACCACGTGCCAGAAGACCAACACATGTACAAAGAGGAACTGGGACTACAATTCAGTGTTTGGAGAAACCATTCGGCAGCACATCCATCAACTTGTGAAGCACTACAAGTTGGGTCAATGGGTCTCACATATTTTGCCTCCGGGCCAGAAGGCAACGCGGCAGTCGCCTGTGTTTATTTACTGTTTCGGAGCCATTTCTGTGATTTCGGAGTCGTCGACATGTGATAAAAAGTGTGTCCTATACGAAGCTCCACGGTGCCGTCATCATTGGTTAGCATCCCATGAACCGATTTGAAATAGCCGAAACCAGCACTGTACCAGAATAAGGTCCTTCTGTGTGTTTGGTGCATCGTGCATCGGGAACTGCTACAAATTGGTCAGAGTATCAATGCAACTGTGTAGTGTCAGCAGTTGAGCCGTGCTCAACAAAAAACTCAAAACTCTGGAGCCATCGCTTCTGAATTGCAAATGGGTCCTCGTTTACGGGACAACGCTAAGTCCCACGTGGCTAAGATGACTCAGGACACCATTTTCCGCCTTGGATGGAAAACAATATTGCAACCACTATATTCCCCGGGTATTGCACCGTCCGATTATCACCTGTTTCATTCTTTGAACAATCACCTTAGAGGACGCCAGTTCAAATCCCTAGTAAAAGTCCAAAATGCACGTGATACTTTCTTCGTTTCATGGCCCACCAAGTTCTACCGCGATGGATTCCATGGCCTTCCAGAACGTTTTCAGAAGGTCGTCGATGCTGATGGGACTATTTTTGATCTTCCAGGTTAGGTGGCATATCAATGTTCGAAGGTGGTGGGTGAAAAAACAACAAAACTTTTCTTGGTTACCTTTATATTTAAATTTAAGACCTTGTATACAGAACCTATCTACACAAGATTGATTTTCTTTGAAATTTCCCTTAATTTCTTTACGGTTTCCTGACAAAAATATTTATTATTCGTGACTAAAAAACATAATTATTTTATTACACTGAGTAGAAATAAGAGAGAGAGCGAATGAAATCCAAATTGAATAAAAACATTGTTTCTCACCAAATTTTCCATCTTCTATGTCTTTTAAAACACTTGTTAAAGCATATAAAAATATACTGTAGTTACAAATCAGTTTAATACCTTTGTTTTATGGCTGTATTTGTAGTACTTTGTTAATACGTTTGTCTTCAAACTGTCAAATATAAATCGCAGTAAATTGTGTAATCTGCTGTCACAAAAAAATGTATCCTATTTTTCGATCGGTATGGAAAAAAACAATATTTCTCCTTACTATTTTACCATAAATTATTAATTGTCAATAAACTTTGTTACTTTTAAATGAATGAAGCGAGATAATTTTACTATGATGTTTTAAAAGCTGGTCATTTGGGGGGACCAGGAAACCATTTGGGGGGGCCCGGCCCCGATGGGCCCCCCCTTGGCTACACCCCTGCTCATCCCTAAACATAGGCTTCCAACTGTCAATCTTATGTCGTTTCCTGCAGGCCATCTCCTCTAGTACAGCCTACAATTGGTAGTCCAGAGAACTAATAAGTAAAGGTCCGTATGTTTGTCGCGCAAATCTGACGGAAAGATATGGCATTTTATTGCGCATAAAAGAAATAGAAACCATCAAAATTTAAGCTGCTATGGACCATATGGAGAGGAGCTAAGGAAGAGAAAACTGAATTTTGCCGAAGAGGGCAAAGCAGTAATGACTGTGAAATTGAATATCTTTCAATGAGTGAAAGTAAAGACCGCATTGCCACGTTACATAAATCTTGTAGCTGTCATTTAAAAAAATCTTGAAACCCTACCATATTTCACCATGTAAACAGTCTTGAAAGGGATATACAACATTTTTTTCCAACTTACGAGGAGTTAAACAATGTGCAACTTTCTGGGTCGTCTTGCTTGCTATCTGCTATCGCCCTCCCGCTAACATAAAGGAAAAAACAGTTTCGCCGCTTCCGAAACAACGGATTCTTTTGGACGGAGTTACGGGTTGTCATAATAATAGGTGTGATCGATATAGATATGATTGTCATATCGATGAATATATTGACTATGAACAGGCGAAAAGTGTATTCAATATAACATGTATATATAACGGAAAGCTGTAATAAACGGAAATAGTGTATGACAATGATTATGGCATTTTCGAAAGCATGAAGTTATTGCTTTGTGCCTGTAATTGTCTGTCGATAATGAATTTAGGCGCTTCTTTCTTGAGGGAAAAGCGGAAAGAAAAGGTTTGGATTGAGCAGAAGTCTCACTCCTGGTCACTCGTGGTTAATAAAAGAATTTGCTGGTAACGTATATCTATACAGATGCTGTATCAATTGTCAGTTTCACCGAGATTCTTCTAGCATTTCAATCACTAGTAGAAAGTTCTCTTGTTTGTAATTGATTCTTCACTGGGAAAAATCTTTATTTCTTATGAATTAAGATGAGCAAAGTTTGAAGAGAATCCTTACTTAAGTGGGAAAGGTTCGTCTCATTTCCGAATGGGAGACTTGCATGAGTTTTTGATTCCAGTAGTTCACATCATATCTTAGTCGTATTTTAAGTAGACAGGGCCTCACTCTAACTCCTTCCTGATTTCAAAGGAGCAACTGAGTTGGATTTCGCCAGGTGTTAGGATGCCTCTTGGCATCAAGTGAGGGATGTAAGATCACCCGCTTCGGCGTCAAACCCGAATATGTTGGTTGACTCATACTCGCTAAAGAGTTCCCTCCATCGGTAGGTAGTTGGGTGTGTTCATTGTGTTAATTGCGTAGCCCATTATCATTCTTGGGAATGGTTTGTAGTAATAGATATGGGAACGGAGCATATTACTTTCAGACTGAAACGACGCAGCGGTTTAAATTGTTCAGGTATTGATATTAAAGGAGTGTAGCTGCTTAGCTCATCACGAGTAATGGTAAAGTTGAAATTCCATTCTATTAACCAATATCCCTTCACACACAAAAAAAGCCTTGTTATGCAGTCTGTTGGGAAATTCAATTTACCTAGTGTTCAATATCATCCCGCGGTCGGAGAATTCCGTGGCCTGTGATGGTCCAATGAAATACTTCAAGAAAGAGACAGGATCTTCCATGGGTAGGTCGATCAAAGTTCACACATACTGCTGGGGAGGAGATGTTCATCCTACTCCCGAAGTGGCAAGAATTATTGGTTCCATCGTAATACATGTGGTGCCTCAGCCGGAACTGCAGATAGACAGGAACCGGTACCAGAGTCTTTTATTAGTTTTCAGAGGCCTAATGGAATTTGTTGGACTCTACTCGGTTTGATTAAATCGTGGATTATAGTACCTTCTAGTGTTGGGACTCTTCCTGGCACCAAGAGAGGAAGGTAAGCATGGCTTATGGCTACGATTTGGAAACTACACTAAAAATGAAATCATTATTTGATTATTTGAACATTTTTTAAAGAAATCTCTTTTGGTTGTTGTTTAACAGGTATATGCAGAAATGATCTACATTGTTCTACCAGTGAACAAACAATGTCTAGAATGTATCCTGACAGTGGTTAATAAGAACTGCTCTAAGCGTGTTCAACATGTTCTTAAACTTCGGATGTATCCATTGAAAATACGGGCAGAAACGACTTGTAAATATGTAAATGGTAATGTGTAAGATGTCCTAATACTGTTTAAAAGTCATCTGTGTGCCCATATAAGCATTGGACATATATCGAAAGTTCAGGTACACTTTGAACACTCAAAGGATAGTTCCCATTAACCATTGTTAGGAGACAATTTTTGTTACCTGATTGAATACTTTAGAACATTTTGGGACATACTTATTAAATAATGACGAACAGTCGTCTTTTAGAAAAAAATATTCGAACGCTGATTTATTTATTTATTTTTTTTTCAGTGAAAAACGTCGGTAGATCCGTACTTGTTAAGGAAACCGGTAGGTACTAAGTATAAATCGTAGAAGTCTTTTCAGCCCATTGCGGTAACGGACATATCGCATTAACTTTTCTGTGAAAGGTCTCGTTGTAAACTACTTGTGACAAGAACGAAGCATACATGTTACCGTCCAGTAATAACTAACGTAAGAATCGGTTTAAATGGTAAAGTACCGGTCTCTGTACAAGAATGGTGCCTGGCTAGCCCATCGTGGGTGCGGGTATTACTCGATTGTCAATCAACATGGTTGCATTAAAGGAAAGCTAATGTACGTTCTAGGATATATTAATACTTACATACTGTGTGTGTGTGAGAGAGAAAGTATAAAAGATGTTTCTTCAGATGCACTCTCTTTCTCTCTCACACACAATCTTTTTTTTTTTTTTTTTTTACCATTTATTTCTTTTTGATTCTTTGTGAATGTGATTCCCTTCTTCACACAGTGGCGGCGCTGCTGGGCTGATGCTACACTACTGAATGATGAATAATCTTTTCACTTCTGGATGAAGGGACTTGAATTGCAACTGTTGCAGGTAAGCGAATGGGAAGGGAGAAGATTAGTAGTAAGCCCCGTACAATAGAACCGCACGTGTGTAAGGAGAAATTTATATATATATAGGGAGAGAGGACTGAGTGTTTGTAGTAAATCCTTGAAGAAGATCAAGAGCTTTTTTTTTTTTAAGCACACCAAAGGGAATGAGGTTCTAATAGTACCATTCGTTCAAAATAAATACTCTTCTTCCGTGGAACTTGAATGAACACACAAATCCGTTTTCTCCCTTCCTCCTTCAAGGGAAAAGCGGTTCAGAAAATCACAGAGACAAAAATAACCAAATAAATACTGAAAATTTGCTTGTTGATACGTTTTAATGTGCAGACCTATCAGATGAAACTACACATTTTAAGCACAAAGTAACACTATTTCATTATTGAGCGTTTTGTTTAAGCGATGTCGCATTATTATTTGTCACGCAGAATCGTAAAATTCCTATGCAAACGAAAAATGCGATGTATCTATGGGCTAGCGGAATCATTTGAGTACGGCAGGGGGCAATTCCCCCATAAATTTCAGTGGTTCATACTTCTCAGTTGATTGTATACTAATATAGTAACTAGGTAGGTATGCATTAATTGCAAATTTGGATCGAAACGGTCGACCTTTATTGATTATTCATAGATTTTTTTTGTTTTGTTTTTTTAGTGCATCAATTCTTTTCGTGATGATGAACACGACGTGCAAACAGTTGAATTTGGTATATCAGCGAAAGGCATAATGACTTTGAAAAATTGTGTTCGCAAAAGAAAGGAAAAGGCCTTAGCCCTATTTTTAATGCTGAAAATTCTGTTTTCCATTGTTTACATTGAGAATTCGTGCGCAAATGCTTTCCCAAAGTTAAGTCTACGGGCATCCCGTTCTTCGGTTATTGTTTCTCAATGGTATGCTCGATTGGGATATGGGATCCTTGCAACGCTTTCAAACCACTGTCAAATTTGGTTAAGCAGGATTCAGGCATCTCGGAGGAATATCCGGATAAACGAATGCCTAAGTTTGTAACACCTCTTTCCATAAGTTACGTTTGTTTATCAGTATGAGTATGAAAATATTTTCTTAAGAGGCCTCATCCCGGCGAAATTAAAATACCGCTAATTTTACAGTAATTATGTGATATCTTCAAATAGATAAAAGATAATCAAAATGTGAAACAAGAGCGCCCTAGACAATATTATTTTGCATGAGGTACCGTTATCACAAGTCACCTAGTGGCTTTCCCTTTTCAGCCGTTTAGAAACGCGAAAATAAATGCCAATTTTCAAAATGGCTCGAAATCGAAAGCAGACAAATGAGTCGTGATAACGGTATCTCATGTAAAATGATATTGTATAGGGCGCTCTTGTTCCACATTTCAATTATCTTTTATCTATTTGAAGATATCACGTAATTACTGTAAAATTAGCGGTATTTTAATTTCGCCGGGATGAGGCCTCTTAATATTATTATAAAATTTGTTTGGGTCGCCATGTTGCTTCACAACACCAATTGTTTTAGTACCGTAGTTTTGTGTTCTCAAAATAAACCTTCAACTATGTAAGATAGGACCAGAACTCTTCTAACGCATCTCTTGTAACTGTACCAAATTTTTGCTTAATATATTTTTCGCTTAAACGCAAATTCTGCGTTAGTACATTATGTGACGTTCATCTAAATTTGTACGCTTTGTGTGGTATATGCTTCTCATTGATTATGCTGCCGCCTGGTGGTGTTAAAAGACAGAGTAGAAGAAAAGGAAAAGGAAAGAATGGAGGGTTTTGAAACGCAATAGTTGGTTTTGGTGTTAGTGTGTAAAGTATGATTCGGCAAGTTTCACTAATCTTACGGTAGTTTTATCTCGACGCCAGAATGCATTTTAATAATTTAAAATTATGTTATGTTTTAGAAAAACTAGAGCTGTCTTTGAAGCTCCATAAATGATCTGTGAGAATAATAATGCAGAAACTAGTATTTTTCGTAAGTGTTGTGCAAGTTGTTGTTAAAGTAAATCAGCCCCAAGTAATACTTTATAACGACAAGGGGACGTGATCGAGATTACGAGTGAAACAAAGGACTCGGCAAGGTGCACTTGAAGGTAATGAACTCCTGATCACCGACTAACACGAAAAATGTCGGAACAAGTCAATTCTTCAACAGAAATCGCAACATAAGGCTGTCATCACGTTTGCCTGGAAAGACTGTTTATTAAATTCCTTGAATTGGAAGAAAGGACAATTACTACGAGAGGATTCGTCGGATACTTAGTGTTTCTACTTAAAACGTGATCACGAATATAGGCGCGCCATGGTGAACTAAAACTGTTCTTGTGAGTAATATTAAAGCATATTTACGAATTCGCTATGTAACTGGGGCAACGTAATGTAAGAAACATATTTGTTACAGGTACGTTTATCCATTTCTAATAAACGGCACTATAATATGTAGTTTTGTCAGTTCATTCTTTTCACAGATAGCATGACGAGACGAGAACGTGGTTGTTGAATTACTTGTGAACAATTCATGAAAGTAGGTGATGTTCTAATCTATTTTCCATAACACGCCTTAGGTCTCCTCCCAGGTGGTTCCGTCCGAATCTGGACCATTACGGTAAGGTGTATCGTGCCTTCCTTGAACGATTGTCGCGGGGACGAACTTTCTGAACCTCTAAATAAAATAGTGCAAAGCTATATTATTCGGGGACAAAGAGTAGAGAGTTCTCCGCGGTGGCCGGTTAAGGATGGTGGGTGCAGATAAAGTAAACAGATTATACTACTAATATGATATCTCAGCAGTTTCGAACTTAAAATATCAAGGAAAATAATTATTAATTAAATAAACAGTCAAAGATTTTAACATTTCAGGAAGAAAAAAATTATAACACAACTTCTACATATTCCAATTTAGGCGAGATGATACAATCAGTAGTTTTAGCAACGAACCTACAGCAACGTGTCTAGAAGCACTCATAGTTTCATATGCACATTTGGTTTCAATGTAGGAACAAATTATTAAATTACAACAGAACACAGCAGAGTGCAATTGTCAAGTAATCGGTTTTCTTTTTAATTTTTCATAAACTTCATAAAACAATTATCGTCGACATTAATTTTCTACATATATTAATTTCATTCATTATCTTTTTGCATTTATTGAGCCTTGTATTAATTATAATCTTCCCCTGTTGATGATACAACTCTGACATACGATATTCCGTTGAAACTTCTACTATTCCGACATTTGCTTCACGTACATTTAATGATCAGATTGCTGCTACAAATAAACCTAACTAGGAAACAAGTCTTCAGTTTTGGTATTTTAATACTACTGATGGCTTAACTTTAGAGTTGCCCCTCCAGTCTGAAGGTGCCCTTGGACTTTGCAACATACAAAAAACAGTGCTTGAAGTATTAAAAATTGTTACATTTCACTTAACTTTAGTACTCCGTGGGCTTCACAAAAATTTAAAAGGTTTTCTTCATTATTTTTGAACATCCGTTACACCTGTTCTCCATATTTTACAACTACCATGCTGCTGAAACCTTCCGCGAATGCTTCCGCATCCGGCAAATAGTACTAACTTCCACATATCTTTTCTCGAATTAAACATAACTCTCCTGCCGAACTTACATTCCTAAACATCAAATAAAAACTTCAAATTTCTTACCTCATTTCTCCTGTAAATTGTCCTGATTTTTATAAAAAGCGGAGGGATAACTCTAAACTTAACCCCTCCTCATATTTATTTCATTTACATAGTAGAGATATCAAACTAAATTTGCTTGATATAGTCTTATAAGTTATAGATTTCGGAGTATGTTTAGTACAAGGGGTCCAGAAGCACGTGCAAAAACACAAAATTTACAGGAGAAATTAATGATGCAAGTACTTAGACGTAACAGAATGTAACCAAATCTAACCTAACCTAATCTAAAGTAGCCTAAGCTAACCTGAACTAACCTAAACTAACCTAATATTAGTAGAAATAAGCGAAATTCTACCATTTTGTGGAAAATTATGCTGGACCCAAACACTAATATAGCATAAACCTAACATATACTAACCGAACCTAACCTAAGCTTACCTAAACTAACCTAACTTACCCTAAACTAACCTAATGTGAACAGAAATTACCAAAATTGTAACACGTTTTAGAGAAAAGAGCTGAACCCCTTCTGCTAAACATAGGCCTATATATTTCTTTTTGGTAACTTAAATTTTAGGCATAAAGCATAGTGACATATAGGAATTAGCGACAAAGATCTACTTAGAACGACATTTCTCTTAATCGCAGCTACTCAACAATTTGTATTAAAACCTTAATTATTTGATAACACGATTCACGAAAATTAAGTACAGTACTTTTCTATGTCTAATTGCAGATTACCTAGTTTTGACATAAAAAGTATATTTTAAGATTAATAGTGGCACTTTTTTTTGGGTTAAATTCCAAAGTTGGGCGTCCGTTTCCAGCGAAATTTTTAAAATTTACAGGAAATATATGGATAATTTGATCGTTTGTGTGCTTGATAATATATAAGAGTCACGAAAAATCTGTTTATTTGTTATATATAAGCGGTTATAAACATGGGACTATATGGCGAGCGGAGGGAACTACTTGGCGCAAGGTAACCGAACAGTTGCATTGCGGGAAAGAAACGAGCATTTATGTTACTAATATGGCGAATGTACAAGGGCAATGAACTAGCAGTTTTAACATTTGTGAAGGAATACATTGATAACGAGCAAAATCTTTTAAAAGTTTGTGAAGAGCACGGATTAATGAACCTAATAACAAATTGCAGAAAGTGTGGAAAGGAGATAACAGTGAAAAACTTGACGAAAGCGGACGCCCAACTTCGGAATATATGCCCTTTTTATTCATTCAGAACTATCATTTTTCGTTCTTTTTTTCAAGACTTCAGTACTTAGAGACCAGAGAAATGGCATTCACGGAGATGACAAAGTTTCCGTACAAAGTACCTCCAACTTGTAAATATTCTGTAATTGTACCAAATAATAAATAATGCAATCATAAAATGGAATACATGGCACATAGATTGCCATAATTGATTGATCAAAATCAACATTAACCATTCTTCATAACATTTTAAACAGGTTAATTTAAAGAATAAGGGCGCACACAAACAAGATCACATAAATTCCTGTAATGGATCAAACTGGTCCATTGCAAGTTGAATAAAGAGAAGCTTCGCTGCAATAAATACACGTGACATTCTTATTTCGGTGGAATATCGTGACTCCTCCCTGGAAAAATCTGAAATAAAGCTATATACGTACGTATGATCATAATTTATTACTAGAAGTTTAGGTGCTACCTTAATTTTTTCTATTAAAATGCTCAAATTAGCTTGTGTGGCTTAGAAAATACATTAAGTGAACATTACTAGCAGTGTTTTAGCTGCACCTCTTTACACCTTTTCGCAATACCGTCTTCTTGTAAGCACTTTATTCGCTTCTTTGCGCATTTTTTTCCTATGCTATTTATAATGCAAAAACATATCAGTCTGTCAGTCCCGCTAATTTCCAATTGATTGATTGATTGAAGTTAATGGGGACGTCAGCATCGAAGATGTTTGTCCCCGTCACGGTCAACACGACTTCTCAAACACGCACTGCTGTGAATAGAATTTAAAAACGAACATATCAAAATAATACGAGAGTAGTTGAAAGAACAGAGTATATAAAATGTAATATTAAAAAAAAAATTAGCAGTTGCACTTGCGCATCACATGAAGGAATTTAGCATAATATTTTGTAAATTAACATTTAAACCGGAAGTTGATTTCTACCCCTTTCTGTTTTAGTAGACAAATTATTATTAACAACAACTATTAAAAAATATCATTGATTGAGATTGTATTTACAGATCTTTTACGACAAAAGAAAAATCACAAATAAGTTGTGCTTCAGTAATTTGAGTAACCCTCACCACTTATTGTCCTTTGAACAATGAATCACTATGTAAAGAATTAATGAAGCGATGCTACTTTGTCAATTTTGTCCAAGTGTTCTTTGATCTTATGCATACGTTCCAACCTATTCATTTATTACCCTTTTTGAATCTAACAGCAAAAGCTAGAACAGAGCTTTATATCAAACTAATGATATATATAAAAATGAAAACGTATCTGTTTGGTATAAATATAGTATACTTTGCTAGATGCGTGAATAGAAGAACATCTTTAATTTTAATGGCGAATCTAGTGAACTTAACGCTATAATTGTCAATCTTTAATAGACGAACCTAGTCACTCATGATCAAAGTAAATGAAAATACTGAGAGAGACTCCACATTTGGGGAAGGATCTTTATAAGCAATAAGTGCGTAGCCGTTCAAATTTCGAGATGGGTATATGAGATCACTCATAAATTTTGGAAATTGCAATATTTTTTTTTAAATGACAGTGTATATAGGACATATTATATACCTCTATAAGTTTGGGCGGTCCATCTCGTTCCCTTTTTGGGTAAAAAAAAAAAATACCCAAAAGTAAATTTGGGAAATTCTTGATCTAATCTATCATCCTGGATGAGGCTTTATAACGTTATGTATGAGTAGAGGGGTTCATTTGTAACGTTATATTTATGTTACAGTCTAGCCCACAGTTCGCGTAATTTTAGCTATATCAACATGATCAAATTGCATTAAATAAGACGCACCTCCTTGTATCACTATTACCTTTTATTATCCTCAAAACTTCATTAATAATACTTGTTTTTCCGGTGGTTGTCATAGCAACATTTAAATAAACGACTATCTACTGTGCGGTAACTAAGATCATCGATTATACCAAGGATGTTATAAAATAGAGGATCTGCCCATACTACAAAATCGTGAAGCCATACGTCACAGCTTCGCCACACCTACTCTAGCCACTCCGAGCCACTAAGATCGCAATGTTTCGAGCCAACAATCATGACGGAAACGAGAGTAACCAATCAGACGAACCGTCTCAGACGATGTTCGGTTGTTTTTTGGCTTCATTGAGTTCATATGTTGAAGATACATATGGGCAGATCCTCTATTTTATAACATCCTTGGATTACACACATAAAATCAACATATATCTTGAGCTACTAAGATTAAATCTTAAGGACTAACTCGGGAGAGTAATGCTCCGGAAATAGAAACGAGAAACACAATTCTGATTGGTTGGCGTTATCCACTTCTTGCCACGTTGAATTAAAATAGCAGAAATCAAACGCTTACTGGCATCGGCCTTCGTGGTCGAGTGGCCGCTATATGCTAGTAATAAAATTCTCTTTTGGCGTGAGTTCAAACCCGGCCCGAGGAAAGTTTTTTTTACGTTTTTATAACACTTGTTAAATTAAAATAATATGAAAATGATATTTAAAAAAGTGATTTATTTACTTTGTGCAGATAAGTAGTTGTGGTACTTATGCCCTTGTACTCCATGATATAGGGCTCGTTTTGTTCCCTTGTACTTCATGATATAAATTTTGTTACCAACTTAAAACAACTGGCTAGGATAGCGCGTAAGACAGCTGGCTAGAGTAGCGCGCGGAAAAACGTACTTCCGGTAGTATTACTCTCCCGAGCGGGTCGTAAATCTTATTTCTTTCTATTTAGAATCAACAACCTATATATTCTTTTCTTCTTCTTCTTCTTCTACACAACAGATTGTGTACTTTTATGCACCGTTGCCCAAAATCAAGATATAAAAGAAGAAATTCACAAAATAAATATACAATATCGTTGTACATTCTCTTCCAAAGGACATGGGTACATGATATGACCCTCTCAAATTTCGGGAGGAGTGCATAGGACTACTTAAATTTTGAAAAGTGTTAAATTAAAAAAAAAATAGTGCGATAATAGAGGGCTATAGTGCATAATCTTTAGTAAGTTCGGTTGGTCCATCTGGTTCCGTTTTATGAGTAAACAAAATGACATTTTTTACCTATCTGAACCTCTTGAATGAGGTTTTATTGTATTAAATTATTATATACAGAGGTCTACTCTTTTTAAAGGACCTGGGTATATCGATGCTCCGCTATCAAAATTTGGAAGGAGTAAATTGGTTTAAAAAAATTAACAAAATTGTATTTGGCCTAATTTATCTTCTTTAAGAAAATCAAGGTCATCGTAAAATACTTTGAGGTAGGTATGGGGCACTCCTATATTGATGCTAAATAATACTTCGTCATATGGATAGAATACATGTTAACACATAATATAAGGTCCCTAGTATTGACACAATAAAATAATCTCAGGTTCGATTCCCGATGGTAGCTTTTGGCAAGTCCTTGTTTGATTTTGGAGGTAGCTTTTTATTTGGCTCTTACATTAACCTATAGGTGTGAAATGATGGACCCCTGTTTGATCTATGGTTATGAATTGACGCGAAAATCCGGGTTTATTGCTGTGAAACTCGCTAAATCCTCGATTGAAACATCCTGAAGACGCTGTTTTAGATCCATTGTAAGCAAATGCGAAACCCATCTAGCGCAGTTTTTTCAGGTCCAAATTTTTAATCAGTATGTGATGTACAGCACTTTTTGAAATACGTACGATGTCTGTAGCTTGCGCACTTTCAGTCGACAGTCATTCAATACCATTTTCTGGATTTTCTTCATCATATTTTCTTTGGTTAAATCTTTTGGTAAACCACTGTGATCTTTGTCTTTGCAGTTCGTATGGCCTCTTTTAAACTTTGCCACCCAGTATTTTATTGCTGTAAACAAAGAAGCAGAGCTCGTCTTTGATATTGGTTAGACTGAGACCTTTCAAACGTAAGTATTGTATCATATAAGGATGATCCTTTTCTTTTTCATGTTTACAAATTCACTGAGACCGTTCAGTATTCATGGCTAGCAAACAAACCATAAACAATGTAGCGTCTTCAAACTTCAAACCTAAGCTTTATAAGGTTGGTACTTTGGACCAAAGTAATGTTGTCCAAACCACAACCGCCATCTATACGTCAGGTCGGGTAACTCTAGGATTACCCATGTAATCCTACGTATATCTATGCATGTATATAAATTTTCAATTCTGTCTTTGCAATAGATAGGCCTATTTGGAGCTATTGTTTTCGCCGCGTTCTTTAATGGAGTAAATCCATTAAGATCCTAACGGCTAACGGTTCCTATCCATATCCCATACATTTATTTCGTGTGATCCTCTTTACTGTCTATACCAGAGATTATTCTCAGCATTCTTATCAAAACATTGAGTTTGGATATCATTTACCATAAGCTGATTAATGAGCTTTATCAAATGCATTAATCAACCGTCCAAATTTAGCGATTTACTTGATATGTTCCCTGAGAAAGCTATCTCTGGTCTAGAACGGAGGAGAGGACAGATGTCTCACTTCTAATGCGAAGGGTCCCTAGTTCGATCTCAGGCCAAGTGAGTTTGTGGTGAACTACAAGATTCCCATAGGTTTCATTGAAGTTCTCCCGTTTCCTCCCACACTCCCATTCCACAAATTATTTCATAATCATTCACTTTCATTAGGCGTTCCTTTCCTTCATCCTAAAGGACATAACAATGAGACTAGAAATTCTTATTTTACTTCCAGTCTCTAAGATCAGAAATAGATGCGATAATCTCACCGGTTTGGGTACAAAACCTCACTTCCAGAACCTCACGGCGAAAACCTCCCTTGGCGAAAAGCTCGCCTCCCAAACCACCGAGGGTCAAAATCTTGTCTATCCAAAACCTATCCCCACAATACCTCGCGGGCCAATATCTCGCCTGGTTAAAACATCGCCGCCGAAAAACTCGCGACCCAAAATCTCGATTGGCGAAAACCTCGTCACAACGATTTCTTCAATGTAGAATGTTCTTTATATTGAAATATGTATATATTTAGTAAAATTCTGTTTAGGTACTCCGACCACTTAACTATCAAAAGCCGCCTGGCTGATCTTAGCCCTCCACAGGCAGTAACACCAAAAGAATTAATAACTAACTAACTAACTGACTGACTAACTAACTCTATGGCCTATGGAGCCCGGAGTTTCAATGTCGCGTTCACAAAAGCTCTCCACTGACTTCTATCCCTAGCCAATTGGATCCAGTTTTTACTTTGTATTGCTATCTCTGCGAGATCCATCTTAATATTGTACTCCCATCTGCGTCCTAGGTCTTCCTAATGGTCGTTTTCCGATTGGTCTTCCAGTCATGACTTTGAAAGCGTTTCTACTTTCTTCCATTCTTGTTACAAGACCTGCCCACCTAAGCCTCCTAGACTTGACGACAATAACAATGTTGGGTAAACCGTATAAATTATGTAGTTCCTCGTTATGAAGTTTCCGCCATTCCACATTCCCGTTCCTCTTGGGTCCGAATATTCGTCTCAGGATCCTGTTCTCAAATACTTTCAGTCTATGTTCTTCCCTCAGAGTAAGTGACCATGTTTCGCAGCCATATAGAACAACAGGCATGATTATCGTTTTGTATATTTTAAGCTTCAAATTCCTTGACAGAATTCGCGACGACAAGATATTTTGAACCGAATAGTAACACGAATTTCCTGCTTTTAGTCGACATTTAATTTCTTCGTCAATATGATTTTCGTCTGTTAATATTGATCCTAAATATTTGAGAGTATCCACTTAATCAAAAGTATTATTTAATATTTTAACGCATCCATAATTTGCCGTATTACGGTCCCGACGCACTTTCATGTATTTAGTTTTCTCTGCATTTACTTCTAAATCCAAGTCACTGCAAGCGTTTAATAGGACCTCTGCATTTCTTTCTATTGTTCTCCTATCATCCCCTATTAAATTTACATCATCAGCATATGCCATAACCTGGTGAATGCCGTTCAACTCTAGGCCCTACTTGCTATCTTTGTTTTTCCTTATACTGTAGTGTATTTCAGCACAAAGTTAAATAATAATGGGGACAACTCATCTCCTTGTTTCAGGCCATTTTCGATGTGAAAGCTCGTGGACACAATTTTTCCTACCCGGACTTTACTTTGGGATTCATTTAAGTATATCTTAATCTAATTAGCTTTCTCTGTATTACAAGTTCTGTAAGAACGTTGTATAAAGTTTCTCTCCAAGCCGAGTCGTACGCCTTTCTAAAATCAATAAATAGTTGATGTACCGGGGTATTGTATTCCCAGTTTTTTTCGAGTATTTGGCGAATGGTATATATTTGGTCGATAGTTGATATTATTGGAGATTATCAGTGCGGATTTAGACGAAAGATCAATCATCTGCGTATGGGGTCAATCTTGCTAATAGAATATTTGAAAGGATATTTAGGATGTTGACAGAAGAGAAATGCCTCGATAATTATTACAGTCAGTTTTGTCGCCTTTCTTGTGAATTGGAACAATGATTGATTCTTTCCACTCTTGTGGCAATTCTTCCTTGTTCCAGATAAGGAGAATGAGTTTGTGTATCTTGTTCCACAATTTTTCGCCTCCAGCTAAAATTAACTCAGCCGGAATTTCATCTCCACGCACATTAGTTTTTGGCTGCGTGTTCAGCAAATCGTCAAAGAAATCTTTCCATGTATTTAAGATGCTATCCGTATTAGTGAGAACTGTTCCGTCAACTTTCTTTAATAAATAAGCACGAGTTTGATAGCCTTTCTTAAATTCGCTGATTTCCTTATACATGTCCCGAATATTTTTATTTTTACTATTATCTTCGAGTTCCTTAATTTTAGCTTTAAAAATTCGCGTTTCTTTGTTCTAAAAGTTTTAGAAGTTTCCCGCCTGATATCTGCGAAATTTTGTGCAGTTATTCCATTCGGATTTTGTAGCCAGCGTAAGTTTGCCTGTTTTCTCTTCTCTGCTAGTTTAATGCATTCCTGGTCGAACCATGGTCTGTTCCTATGTATTTCCGCGTGTCCCAATTTTTCTATTGCTGAACTTTTAATGCTATCTCTAATTTCAATCCAAGTATCCTCAACGCTAGTGCACTCCGAATCTCCTAAAACCGAGAATCTATTCAAAACTTCAATCTGGTATTCCTCTCTTACCTGGCTCTCTTCTAATTTCTTTAAATTAAATCTCTCAGTTTTCAGATATTGAATATTACCTTTATTCAACGATAATCTCTCTCGTATTACGAGTATCGCTACTAACATTCAGTTGTCAGCGCCACAATCAGCCCCTCTAAACGACCGGACATTAATTATGCTAGATTGCCTATCTACTAAAACGTGATCAATTGATTATGTGTTTTTCCGTCTGTTGATGTCCAAGTGTATTTATGAACGTCGGGATGTGGGGATTTTGTACTCTTCACGATTAGGTTTTTGGATGTTGCAAAGTTCACGAGACTTTCCTTATGCAGACTTTCGTTCCCTATAATAGGTTTGAAAATATCCTCTCGTCCTACCTTCGCATTGAAATCCCCTAATAGAATTTTCATATGGTATCGCGGGAGTTGGTCAAATGTCCGTTCCACTTCTTCGTAAACACTGTCTTTTATATCGTCATCCTTATCTTCAGTTGGAGCATGTACTTTTAAAACAATAATATCCTACCTATATCGTATTTCTCTAATTCATTCGTTACGGATTTTAACACGCCTGCCCTATAAAAACTTCTAATATTCCATGTTCCAAATCTTATGTCCATTTTCTTTTGCCGAGGTCGTGCCAAGTTATCAGTTCTTGTCTGAGGCTTTTGTGAATGTTTCTGAACAAGTGCTCTTTTTTATAGAATGAGGTTGTTAGCCTTACCCAAACCCCCAAGCTGGAGGACTACTCCAAATCGTCTGTCCGCGACTGCTTATTCAGTATATTCGCAGCTAACCTCTATAACTAGAGGCCTTCTCTTCGATCCGCAACCTGAGGACGCGCCATGTTGTGGTGACAGGAACCCACGTTACACGGACAAAAGAATAAATTAATCCAAAAGAATTAATTTATACTTCATATATTAAACCAAGATAATATTTAGATAAAGGAAATATATCGATGAAAACATAATTAAGGTCATTGCTTATAGCCTAAATTAATTAATTGGAGTGCTCAATATCAATTAAACTCACGTTCAATCTCTGTAACAGCATGGGCTATTGAAATACAATTTACGGTAATGAACAGAACTCAATCATGTAATCTGACCCACAGTACTATTTTCTAGACGATTCACAAAGATATTAATGAAAGGTGTTTATTGTGCTAGTTCTGAATCGGCTCCCTTCTATCTTTAACTGATTTCAATCAATGCTAATAAAGGAAAAGAAGATAATAAGCCCAGAAGAACGGAAATTTATTTAGCAGTTCTTCTTACGCTAGACAAAATGCTTGTTAGTTTGGAAACTCTGTCTGTAGTGGTAGTACTACATGCTGTTGTCATTCGTAACTATCACAGCTACCAGCATTCTCCACATCGATCGAAAACAAATGAAGGAAGACAGTTCGTTGAAGTTTCTTGTTACATTAAAGCCTAACATTTCTACGATCGATTTCTCCAATGGGGTGGCAAACTGGTACGCGGAGTAGGGTGGATGGATATTACAAGCTAGGCGTTAGGAGTGTGTATGTGCGGGGCAAAGGGGAGAGAAGGTGACAGCAAGTTTCCAAAAGAGTGAGAAGGAAAACGAGGAGGGCTATTTTGAGTGATTAGAATTGCAAGGTTAGGGGGGGAGGTGCTTAAAGGAGAACTAAGACAGGAAAGGGTGAGAGAGGTGAAACAGAGGCTGAGTAGTACTGGAGAAAGTTCATTAAGCAGATCGTGTTAAGGGCGGCTCATCCTCCAGACTGTAGGTCGTATTTTACGTCAAACACGTTTAGCATACACACTTCTTCTCCTTCGTTGCCACTTTATCTAAATGTTGGTTTTTAGTCTACACCAGACGGTAAGAAGACAACGCGACTAAATCAAGTGTTTATTGTGCACGCTAAATATAATCACACGCCTTTGATTGATTAATTGATTTGAGTTTAACGTCCCTATCCTGCATTGACGCTATATGGGACAGAACTTACCGTTTAAATTCGGATTCGAACCAATACTCGAGTTTCTATCCAAGACAGTTTGTTTAAAGGCTAAGATCCTGAGTTCGAATTCGTATCTGGATGCATGTGTGATCCTGGTACTTCAAATATGGGAATTACGAGCCATCTTCATAGTAAGACTTCTGCCTTCACTAACATAGATTAGTTGCCTCAAAAAGTGAGAAATTTCGTTCTAACTTACTAATTTTGTTATTTATTAACTTTAGATTTAAGTTTTTTATGAGTGATAATAAAATGCACATTATTATATTTTAAATTTATTAAAACACAATTTTTTCATTCTCTTATACAATCCGCATCCATAACTTTTGATTTTATTTAACTGTTGCATTTAGATACGCGCGAGAAAGATGGTACTTGATCTTTCTGATTACCAAACGGGAAATGTTCTCTTCTTTGAAGAGGACCGTCTGCTGCTGAAGGTGAGCTTTAAATTAAATAGATAAATAGAAATCTTTCCTATTGATGTATTCCATGTTGCATGTGAAACAACTCAAGACGATTAATTTGGGAAGAGGTCATACGATATTTCTTCTCTGTGTAGCTTATAACCGCAAATAAAGAATCTCAGTGACGTAGCGGAAAAAGGAAAGTAGAAGTGATACCCTATTGGAGCTTGCTGAGCAGAAAAAAAGCTAATGTTGAGGCCTAATGTTCAAATAATACAGTAAGTTACTGGTTCAGAAGAGGACCATAGTTCTTAGAGATGGGAATTTTTCCTTGGAGATGGCGTTTCGTGCTCATTAAGAAGTTTCGTGTTCAGAAGAGGAGTTTGAAAGAAAGGGGAAAAAAGGAGGAGATCAGACCTTATTAACAGCTTGCTAATCAGAAGAAGAGCTAAGCAACTGAAACTTAGCGTTCAAACAAGGATTTTTTTCTAAGATGAGGTTGGTTCTCGGGTATGGAGTTCTTTTTCTCAGAAGTGGAGTTTTGTGCTCGGTAGAGCAGCTTCTTGCTCAAGAAAGAAGGAGAGGAGAGGTCACACTCAATTAAAGCTTTCTGAGCAGAAGAAGGGGTAGGCATTGAAGCTTAGTGCTCAAACTAAGAGCATATTATTCAGAAGAGGAGATCGGACGGAAGGAAAAGAAGGAGAGGTCAAATCCTTTTGGAACTTACTAATCAGAAGAAGAGTTAAGTACTGAAGCTTAGTTATCAAACAAGAAGCTTGTTATTCAGAACAGAAAGTTGGTGCTCGGGTATGAAGCTATTTTTCTCAGAAATGGAGTTTTGTGCTCGGTAGAGCAGCTTCTTGCTCAAGAAAGAAGGAGAGGAGAGGTCACACTCAATTAAAGCTTTCTGAGCAGAAGAAGGGGTAGGTATTGAAGCTTAGTGCTCAAACTAAGAGCATATTATTCAGAAGAGGAGATCGGACGGAAGGAAAAGAAGGAGAGGCCAAATCCTTTCGGAACTTACTAATCAGAAGAAGAGTTAAGTACTGAAGCTTAGTTATCAAACAAGAAGCTTGTTATTCAGAACAGAAAGTTGGTGTTCGGGTATGGAGCTCTTTTTCTCAGAAATGGAGTTTTGTGCTCGGTAGAGCAGCTTCTTGCTCAAGAAAGCAGGAGAGGAGAGGTCACACTCAATTAAAGCTATCTGAGCAGAAGAAGGGGTAGGTATTGAAGCTGATTTCACAAACAAAAAGCATGTTATACAGAAGAGGAGCTTTGTGGTCAGAGAAGGAGTTTTTTCTTCTTCTGAGTACTGTAATTTTGTACTCCATAGAGCAGTTTCGTACACACAAGAGAAGCTTGGAAGAAAGAAGGGAAAGGAAAGATCTGACCCTGTTAGATCTTGCTGATCAGAATAAAAAAATATTTTAAAGCTTAATGCTCAAATAAGCTAGTTATTCAGAACAGGAGCTTGATGCTCAAAGACGAAGTTTTTGATGAGGTGGAATTTCGTGCTCAGAAGAGAAACTTGGTGCTCAACCAGATAACTTAATACTCAGAATTGGAAGTTGTGAAGGAATTCAAATTACGAAGTAAAGTGTTCGAAGTAAAGTTCTAGAAGTTTTGTTTATTTAAAATTTAAAACAGTGATGAATAAGTCCCCGACAACTACAGAGAGAGGAGAATCCATATATTACCACACTGTCCTACCATATATTAGATGGCGAAATCATGAGAAAATGTATAACCTCCAAAAGTATTAGTGACTGTGTAGACTACATTCAAACCAACACAATCAAAATTAAAAGGCAGTTGCATGTATAAAATATCATCTAGTAATACAATATACAGTAGTATTTCATTGCATCACAGGTCATACACTTACAGGGCCTCTTTATTTACACCTCATGTCTCCTTTCGCCCATAATTCACTTTATATTGCACTATTTCCTATGAATCACTTTTGTGATACACTATGTTTGAACCTGTAAATCATTGTATCTATATCGACAAATTCTTAAAAAGCTTGATTAGCAATTATCCAGACAAATTAATTTCATTTCAATAAAGTAATTTCTACCCAACAAAACCCTTACGAGTATTTATGACCCATCTAATACCTCTGGGAGCAGAATAATACGTGTATACTGTAATGATTTCAGGAGTAGCCCGGTGGGAAGGAATCCCTCTAGGCATTTCTCCAAACTCGCTTTTGCACAGTCTCAAAAATGAGTCAAGTCTGGTGATCATCACAATAGCCATTATCATAGTTACCCCTGATCTACTGACTTAGCAATGGATAGAACTAGATATAGAAAATACAGTGTGTCATGTGACACGTTCAGACTATTGGGAGAATCAAGTTTATAAAAAAACATATTTCTGAAAATATAGCCAATTATGATGTTTCGTATAGTTTGTGAATACGGCATATATAGAAACGGATGCAGAACTTCGTTAAGAGGGTTAAACTTACCCATGTGTTATTTTATGCATTGTAAAGTACGATCGGCTGTCATAAATGTCATTGTACCTAGTGTAAATTTGGAGCTTAATGGCAAACCATAGCCTCTATAACTCCTCTTAGGTGTTCTTGTAACACTCGTAGTAGTTGCAGCATGTTGGCTTTCATTAATGCCTGTTTGCTAAGGATTAAAATATATATATATCTTCTAGTGTGGTTACTTGGCGAGATCATTCACTTGGTATAATGTGGTGCCCTTTCTTCTTCTCTTAGTTTACAAGTACTTTATATTATTTCACACGGGTACGTTTTCATAATCTACTTATCTTTAATCTTCGAAAGCTTCTTCTTCTTTCGGAAATTCAATCAAAACGTACACTTGTCTCTCTAAATACGGTATTATCTTTATAGGTCAGGGTAGAAAATACACATTGTAAATTCCATAAGTAGCACATGTTTCTTTAGAACTCAACATGAAACAGTTGATGCCGAAAGTACCGGCGGAAATATGCCATGCTTGGCCCGCCCATTGTAAGTTCCATATACAAGGTGTTCCAAAACAACACCGACAACATTTGGGAGGTGATTCCTGACACCAAGACAAGACAAAAAGTATAGACCATCCTGGGTGCACAAATGCTTCCTTTCGGAGTTATAGGCTACCTAAAACACGAAAAAGTGAATTTTAAAGGTCCATAGTTCCAAAACTATGGGACCTACCGTAGTCGGGTCAAGACCTCGCTTAGGAACTAGTATGTAGTCTATCCAATTTTTATCCAAGTTTCGTAATGCTATGGTACTTCCGCAACAATTTTTATAGAGGTAGTGGAGAGTACTTCAAATTATGTGCCCGTAACCAAACTCCCTCTATAGAAATTCTTATGTGAGTACCTTAGAATTCTGAAACATGTATTTTTATATAGGGCACATATTAGTTCCTAAGTGACGTCTTGACCTGACCCGTGGTGGGTTCCCAGTGACTCACGTATTGTTGACCCACAACCTATTGATCCACTAACAAATCTTGACCCACCTGACCCACGGCCCACTGACCCACTCCATCTAATCACTCTAATTTTCTCTTAAAATAGTGGAACCGTTTTGTTTATTCGGGATCATATGCAAAATTAAAGAGATAACAATTATCTATTGTACCCACATATGAATCAGGATTCAAAAAAAAAAAAAAAATAAGCAATTGTAGGAAAACATTGGAATAGCTGAGCTATTAGCAAAAGATTTGATACTGTGTTGTTTACTATACCACATAAATCCCTGCCTTACGAAATCTAATGGCTTTAAAAAAACTCGGTGACGAGTTTCAATCCGGTAAGGATCCTTGTAGTTAGTTTCAAAACCCACAAGCGTATTTGCAAATTTTGAATCACTCTGTAGTTTAAAACAAAAAGAAAAAAAGAACCTTACGATCCTATTTGAGAATAATTCATTTTAGTTGGGATATGACAAAAGGGGTGGTAGAAGGTAAGAGAAAGAGAGGAGACGAAGGTTATAGATCGTATCCCTTGAATTATGCTAGACTGTAATTTAAACATAGTGATATTTTACAATTATTTTCCGTAATTTAGTGAAGAAGCATACTCTGTAATTGAAAGAGTTCAGAAAGCAATTAGAAAAATATTACTTTTCTTCCTCACTGCTGCATAACAAGTAATTAGCTTATGTTTCACTGCATTCAATCAGTGTAATATACAGTAATATATATATATATATATATATATATATATATATATATATATATATATATATATATATATATATATATATATATATATATATATATATATATATATAAACTCTTATTACTAGAGTGGAATGGCGAATCCTGCTGTGGTTCAGGTATTTGTTTATCAGTCGAAGTTAATTCTTGCTGTATTAGAGGCTGTTTCTGGGAAGGCATGATGATGGGAGGCTGGGGCGGAAGCTGGTTGAGAGGAAGGAAGGGGCATGGAAAGAGAGAGGGAGAGAACTAGAGAACTCAGCTGAACGGAATATCAAGAGACTGACCAAACAATGGGAAAAGGAATATAGCAAGTGAGATGTAGAGTGCTAGCTTCATAATTAGGTCTTGCTATGACGACCTATTACTGCTAATTAAACGAGATAACAAATGCTGATGGTCGCCGCTGAGTGCGTAGGATAGCGTTTTTCCTACTTCGTTTTAATTATCTCAACCTCTCTCTCTCTTTTTTTTTCTATTTTATGTATATTTCTCAAGCACTCGTTCTCATCAGTTAACTAAATTCATATGCTATATATATATTATACAAGTAGTTGAGTTGAGATGATTTTGAGTTCAACATCCCTTTCAGCAGCGAGACTATATGAGTTGCGGACCTACTGATTAACGTGGAATCCGAACCACATGAGCTTCCGCCGGGAATCGAACCCGGGTCTCCCAAGTCAAAGACGCGGACCCTAACCGCTTAGCCACGAATGAGCTCATTATACAAGTAGTGTGTGTGTTGCTGTTAGAACAAATTAAACAACAAATACTGTGCTGCTGTGTAACAATTGCTGTGTAAAAAAAAATCAAAACATATTAGTGAATAAATAAATAAATAAATAATCTAATCCTGCAGAATAAAAAAAACACCTACTGAATTAGATTAGCAACATTTTAGCGCTATAAAAATTGTTTTTTTCTCGATTTTCTCAAAAGCTACGCATCAGAATTTACTCTTAAGCAATGTCAGTTTGTTCAGCTTGATCTGATCAATCAATTGGACCGTTTGGATGCCAGGAGATCTAAACTCCAAAATGGAATTT
This sequence comes from Thermobia domestica, assembly GCF_964235325.1. Taxonomy (NCBI): domain Eukaryota; kingdom Metazoa; phylum Arthropoda; class Insecta; order Zygentoma; family Lepismatidae; genus Thermobia; species Thermobia domestica. The sequence continues at coordinate 52,909,341 of NC_137455.1, read as the reverse complement.
TTTCCAAGAGTGAAATTTGAAGTTGAAATATCTCATGAACGATTCAATTTGCTGTTATGTTGGCTACAAAAATCATAACTTTGGAGTTTATAGTTTTATAATTTTACAAAAACATTTTAGAAAAGGTACCTTATCTATAGAAGTCAATAAAAACCTTAGCCTTTCTTTGGTTGTTTGGAGTTAGGTCACTTGGGATCCCAAGCAGTCCAATTGTTGTATGTCGTTTTCTTGGACAATTTTATAATTCATTGTTTACAAAAATCTTTTACAAAAGATACCCAATTTATACATGTAATAAAAACATTAATCTTTTTGTGTTGTTGTTTGGAGTTATTCCACTTACCATCCAGTTTAAGAGATTAATAATATTGGACTATATGTAGTTTACTGTATACTACCCTCTAGTAGAGGTCTGCAGAACGCAACACGAGCAGATACCTGTGTTTCTTTGCTGTCTCGTCTGACGAAGGAGCCATTTATATCACTTCCGATTATAGTACATTGTTATAGATGGAGATGAAAGGTCTTCTTGGGACGCAGGATCAATTGCAAGAAACCATGTCTCGCTATATGTTACTGTCTTTGCTCTATAGTAATCAATGTTAAACCGAAAATGGCTAATTTCTACCTCTACCGATGGGTAAATCATCTTCATTAACGAACTTCTCGAAATAATTATTTTTAGCCATCGATTCCAGGAGACGGAATTCAATAATTCACTTGCATTTAGTAGTTTGTGTGTGAAGCAAAAGTCGTACGGGCGTACGAACTAATATTACAATATTGTAAATCCCACTTGGGTGATCCTGATAAATCTACGTGTGTTTGTCATATTTGGATATATTAGGTAGTAATCATGTGGAACAGAGAACGTTAAAGTATTGAAAGTTTAGGTCGTGTTATATGAATAGTTTTCGTTATGTTGAGAAAGTGGTATCGTATACCTTGATATTGAAAACAAGAAAACATCAAAAACTATTCAAATATTGAAAACTATCGAAAAATCGTCATCGAAAAATCCCATTTCAAACTATCGATCGATACATCGAAATATCGCAAGTCCTACCCACGACACTGTGCACCAAAGGTGCGCGTGCTAGCCAATAGCAGGGTTGTTTTGTTTAAAACAAAATGTTTAAAAGAAATGATTAAAACTTGTTTTAAACAATTGATTTTATTTAAAACAAATTTTGTAAACTTTTAAACATTTTGTTTTAAACACGTATATTTTTTATGACTTGTTTTAAACATACGTTTATTTTTATTTTATTTTATTTTTGTAAAAAAATTGCGAGAGAAAGAAAATTGTCAAAAGTGCTCCCCATTAAAGACTATTTTCTTCTTATGTGAATGTTTTGGTTTCTTGTGACTATAGCAGGTCAATGTGGTGATCTGCACACATGGGAAACATTTTCTCTCTTTTTCCCCTTACTTTTAACGTATATTGTATTGTTTCAATGCTTCTCAGTTAACTTGTGGGAAATTGTCATAGTCGAAGGTTGGACTACTTGTAGAACTGATATTAAAAAATAAATAAAATAATTATCATGGAAAATTGCTTCTGATGGTTCTAACGTCAGTGATGTGGTTGAGATGCAACTGGAAACTTCAGATAAAAATTAATTTTGTATCAACAACATCTTTTTCATTATGTTATGAAACTTTTATTTCGTCCCTCTTCCCCACTTCAGTTCTAAATTTTCTTTAAAACTTTACACCTTGGCACAGATTATATGAATTAACTGGGTATGTCGCAAGGTATGGCCGTCGCCCGCCTAACCATTAAAGAGTGATACTTACTTTTAACATCAGTGCCGAACGTCAGTGTCTGGGACAATTTGATCTCAATTTGTTCGTCTGTCTGTATGTATGCACCAAGCAATTTTTGGTCTTTTAACATTAAATTTTGAGGGTAGAGGCCGAGACGTCGGAATTTGCTGTATAGATTTTGACTGCAATCCGACGTAAAATTTCAAAATCTGTGGTTCATATCCCATTTTTAACAAAAATCCATGTCTCTTATAGCCTTGCTATTGATGCAAGACTGTGAGCAATCAAACTAAACAAACTAATTTTATGCGAACAAACTTGGGTTGCAGGATAAATTTGACTCCAACTCAGTTTTTATAAAATATTTTTAGATATGGAGTGGTTCAGAGCACAAGGGGATCCAAGTCCATTTTCAGAAAAGTTAACTTTTGGTCAGCAAACGTAGTGTTTTCATAGCCAAAGGTACGAAATAAATGAAACAACAGCAACGTGAAAGGGTGTGTGGACTAAAGTTTCATAGGACAACCGCTAGACAAGAGTATTGATGGAATGGGGGACGAGGGCTAATTTTCCCCTCCTTGCTCAAATTTAAGATATTAATATTATAATGTATACGCTGCAGCGTGGGAATGATTAGCAAGTCAAGCTTCGAATGCTATAGTCAGTGATGCATAATTACGTTAAATAAATGTAGGGTGTGTCCAAAAGAATACACCGACGTAAAACGTCATATTTTCACAACTACGAATCCGATATGAAAGAAAGAAAAACTACATGACAAGATGCAATCTAGAATTCTATATAACTGCCACTAGAGAGGGGCATTCGTTTAAAGGTCATCCGCCCCTTATCCTGAATTACATATTTGGAGGCGGTAATGCAGATTTAGAAACCTTTTGCTGAACAAATTTCAACATAAAAATTTTTGAAGTCCTTACACCGAATAAATACGGATTTTGATCAATTATAATCAATTTCCATTGGCCGTAAGGAGCTACAGACCTATATTGCTCTCTTGTATATTTTTTAGCCCAAGGATTCCAAAGGTGACTTTACTTTCGAGTTTCAGATCTGCTTAAAATTCTGGAAATTGGGCCCATGCAACTTTCTAGTTTTAATAATTTGTATTCGGTATAATGACCTCAAGCTTGTTCTGTTGGACTTTGCATATCAAATGATTCCTAAAACTGCCTTACTGCTCCCAAAATCTGAAATTCAGAATGGGGATGGAGGAGGATGTCCTCCTGTCACACTGACGCCCCTGCCTAGCGGCTGTCATATGAAACTATCACACGCCTTTCGCATGGTTTTACCTACAATTGTTTTGGACTTTTGACTACGAAGATATTACGTTTTGAAATAGAATTCATTTACTGAGCAATACTGAACTTTATTGAAAATGAATTTGGATCCATTGTGCTCTGAAAGCCCCAAATATTACCTTTATTCAATAAATTATCGACTCAAAAAACACCCGATTACATGGGCTTGCAGAAAATATTTTAAACTTAGCACACATGAAGTGTGCTTCAAACGTCACTTTTCGAAAATTTATTATTTTAAAATAATTTTATTAGATCAGCGTTCTGAAATAGTAATAAAATTTTGCAACAAAAATCTCACCCGCCTCCATGAAACGCGAGCTTAGCCCCTAAAGGGATAACTAGAAAACTTTGAGAAGCGGTACCTCCGAAATGGCTTGCTTTAGGACTAAAATAACAGCACAGCCGTATTTCTGGTAGTGTCAGACCACTTCCAAGTTTCATCATTCTCCCTCAACCCATTTTCAATACACAAGGATGGTGAGGACTTTTGTTTTGCTATGTATATTGATAGATTATGTGAAATCCCTATAGTAGGTAGATTTTAAAATCTACGTAAAAAGCTTATTAGAACCAAGAAAGTACTTACGAGAATCACTGGCAAGAGGGTGTAATAAAAGGAGGTCGTGATATTAAATAAGTTGAGAATTACTAATCTATACTGAAATATTCTGTACCCTATAGTCATAACGAGAATAAAAGAAATTTAAAGATCGGTTGCAAAAACAAAAATGTCTTAATAAATAAGTTAATACACGGTTTTGAAATGTTTAAAATCGTGTTTTAAACTGTTCAAAATGTTTAAAACATGTTTTTTTTGGTGTTAAAACATGTTTAAAACATTTTGAACACCTTTTTCATGTTTTAAACACATGTTTTGCTCTTTTTTTTAATGTATTTTTTCCAACCCTGGCCAATAGGCTAGCGGAAAAAGCTGTGCCCAAACTCACGAAATCGGCGCTCACGAGTTCGGAACTCACGCTCACTCGACCTCAACCTCACGAAGTGAGCTTGAGATTGAGTGAGTGTGAGGTCAGACTAGTGAGGTGAGCGTGAGGTTGAGTGAGCGTGAAGTTAGAATGATGTGAGCGTGAGGTCAGGCTGGTGATGTAAGCGCGATGTTGAGTGAGAGTGAGGTCAGACTGGTGGTGTGAGCGTGAGGTCGAAATGAGTTTGTGAGCGTGAGGTTGAGTGAGGTTAGGTCAAAATGGTCACCTCTGGTCAAGAGTTCTTGGGAGCAACTGACTCGTTCCTGCTTTTGGAGGGTGGTTAGTAGCTGGGAAACTCATCGGTCAGACATGTTTTATGCAAGTGCAAACACTCATGCATTACTTTTTCAGGTTCCATACTAATCTTGACATCTTCAGCTAGTTGACAAATAGTCATGAAATGATCTTCCAGACATCTTCCAATAGACTGTTAACTTAGCATGAAAGTATTACATTAACAACGAACTCTACAATATTTGACTACATCATGTAGACACCACTTCCTTACGAAGTTTCGTAGTCTTTTCCTAGTAACGACGCTCACAGAGCATGCTTGTCTTTTGAAGGGCACAACGGCGTACTAGCAAAGTAAAATGGACAGGAGATTTGGAACATGGGATATAAAAAGTATTTATAGAGCAATCGCGTTAAAATCCGTAACAAATAAGTTAGTGAAATGTAAAATTGACCTAGTACAAGTTCAGAAAGTTAGATGGGAAGGAAAGGAGCAGTAAAATCAGAAAGTTTTACATTCTTTTACGGGCACCAATTAAAAGCAGCAAACAGAACTTCTCATTCACAAACGAATAACATCAGCATTAAACGGGTTGAATTTGTTAATGATAGACTTTCTTTTATTACTCCTAAGGGTCAGCAGGGTCAGGACAAAAAAATAACGACGAATATATAAAAGATGGCTTTTGCGAAGAAGTAGAACGGGTACTTGACCAACTCCCGTGACCAGGAAAATTCTATTCGGATTTCGATGCGAAGGTAGGACGAGAAGATATTTTCAAATCGATTATAGGAAATGTACTGTAAGTCTGCATAAAGAAAGTAGTGGCAATGGCGCTAGACTCGGGAGCTTAGCAATATCTATAAACCTCTTTGTGAAGAGCACAAAATTCCCACATCGCAATGTTCATAAATTTCCACATCGCGACGAGATGCACTTCACCAGACGGCAAAACACATAATCAAATTGATCATATTTTAGTATAAGAAAGACAGTGTAGCATATTGATGTTCGGCCGTTCAGAGAGGCTGATTGTGACACTGATCAATACCTGGTAGCAGCGATAATAAAAGAGAGATCATCGTTGAATAAAGGAAATATCCAACCTATGAAAACGGAGAGATTTAATTTAAAGAAGTTAGAGGAGAAACAGACGAGAAAGGAATACCAGAATGAAGTGTCGAATAAATTCTCGGTCTTAGAAGGTTAAAAAATGCACTAATGTTGAGGATACTTAGGTTGAAGTTAGCGATAGCATTAAAATTTCAGGAAAAGAAAAATTGGGGCACGTGGAAATACATAGGAACAAACAATGGTTCGACCAGGAATGCACCAAACTAAGGGAAAATAGGCGAAACTGTGTTGGCTACAAAATCCGAACGATATAACCACATAAAATTTCGTTGACATCAAGCGAGAAGCTTCCAAAACGTTTTTAAAAAATATGGTTTTCTTGAAAGCTAAAATTAATTAACTTGAAGATAATTGTAAAAATAAAAATATTCGGGATATGTGTAAGGGTATCAACGACTTCAAGAAAGGTTATCAACCCCGCATTTATATATTAAAGAAAGCTAACGAAACAATTCTCACTGATTCAATAAATGAAAATATTTCTTTGATATCAAGTTTAACACACAGACAAAAACTAATTTTCGTTGAGAAAGAGAAATGCACACAGCACAATCGTATGTTCTAGAGTCAAACCAAAAAGAAATGGAAAGAAATCACTAATTCTTGTTATCTGGAACAAGGAGGAATTGTCACAAGAGTGGAAGGAATCAATCATTGTACCAATTCACAAGAAAGACGACAAAACTAATTGTAATGATTATCGAGATATTTCTCTTTGTCAACAACCTAGAAGATCCTCTCAAACATTTTATTAACAACATTGATCCCATGCATAGGTGAAATTATTGGAAATGGACCAAGGTACCCGTGACCAAATTTTGGTAACTCTCGGTCCACTCGTCTGGTCCCCAGGCCGCACACAGACAGGCAAACACACAAACAAACTCTTTATTTTATTTATATTATCAGTGCGGATTTAGGTAAAATCGATCAGATATAGACACATACTTACCATTCGACAAATACTCGAAAAGAAATGGGAATACAATGCCGTGGTACATTATTTACTGGTTTTTAGAAAGACCTACTACTCGGTTAGGAGGGGAATATTGTATAACATTCTTACAGAATTTGGAATACTGGAAAAGCTAGTTAAATTATTTAAGATATGAAGAAATAAATTCCAAAGTAAAGTACGAGTAGGAAAATTCTTGTCCACGAGCTTTCACGTCGAGAATGGCCTGAAACAAGATGTGTTGTCGCCATTATTATTCAATTTCGTGCTGGAGTATGCTATAAGGAAAATAAAAAACAGGAATCATGGCCTAGAGCTGAATATTATTCACCAAGCCATGGTGTATGCTGCTGATGTCAATCTGGTAGGGGATGATAAGAGAATGATAGAAAGAAATGAAGATGCCTTATTAAACGCTTGCAGAGACCTGGATTTAGAAGTAAATGCAGAAAAAACTAAATACATAGAAGTTCGCCGGTATCATAATACTGCAAATTATAATTGTGTCATAATAATACTTTCCACAAATTGGATACTTTCAAATATCTAGAATCAATTTTAAATGACCAAAATTATATCCACAAAGAAATTGAATGTAGACTGAAAGCAGGAAAATTATATTATTATTCAATTCAAAACCTTTTGCCTTCGTGAATTCTGTTGTGGAATTTGAAGCTTAAAATATGTAAAATAACAATAATGCCTGTTGTGCTGTATGGTTCCGAGACATGGTCGCTTACTGTGAGGAAAGAACGCAGACTGAAAGTATTTGAAAATAAAATTCTGAGAGGAACATTCGCATCCAAGAGGAACGGGAATGTGGATTGACGGAAACTGCATAACGAGGAACTACATAAGTTATAGCGTTTACCAAACATTATTAGGATCATCAAGTCTAGGAGGCTCAGGTGGACAGGCCATGTAGCCAGAATGAAAGAAAGTAGGAACTCTTTCAAAGTTTTGACAGGAAATTCAATTGAAAAACGTCCAATTGGAAGACTTAGGCGCAAATGAGAGGACAATATTAAGATGGATCTCACAGAAATAGGAATACGAAGTAGAAACTGGATCCAGTTGGCTAACGACAGAAATCAATGGAAAGCTCTTGTGAATGCGGCATTGAATCTCCAGGTTTCATACACTATTGAGTTAGTTAACGGCGCACTAGTGTCCTCTAGTGATATATTTATATTAGTACACACACAAAGAGAGCAGTGTGAACATATGTTATAGGTAAATACCCCTAGCAATTGTGAAGAAGTGTATTTATAAGAGGCGTCCTTGTCCTTAGTTCCATGCTTGTAATTGTCGTTTCTTACGTTCGAACGTAGACCAGAGAGTAGAAGAAAGGAAAGTCGAGGCAAGTAACCCATATTACACGTGGGTCTTGAAAGAAAATATAATTAGATATCGCTTTAACTCATATTTTCCCAATTACAGGTGAAGTATAGTGATATGGTGAACCGTCTTACTTTCTTTTAAAAATATATAATATAATAAAATGACGATGTCTCTGTGATTATATTTAATATCCTTCCGGACAGCATTAAAGATGCATCTTCTCGTATGTCAATCAAACTTAACTTCAAACCCGCTCCTCTCTGCTTCTTAATTCCACTAGATTTTGAATCATGAATCCAGAACATGAAATTAAGAAAAGCCGTGTCGTCTGAAACACGTTTTATGATGTAGCTAAACAGAGAAATTAATTTCATTTTTCTTGCTTTCTTTCTTTATTTTCTTTTCCCCCCTCAAAATGTTCTTTTCCATTCTATAAGACACCTTGTTCTCTCCTCCCCTCCTTTTTTGTCAAGTGTCCCGAGGCAGTGTTTTAATTGGATGAACTTAGATCCTCATCCTCTCTCTCTTTTTAAGAGAAAGAGAGAAAGAAAGAGATAGCTCTTTTTTTTTTCTCCGTCGACCAGGCAGGCATCCGCCCTCCGTTGATAATTTTAGCGATTCAGGCCTCATCAGCAGCTTTTTCATCTCATTACTGGAAGTTATTCTGCGTCCGTAACTAGGTTTAAATGATTCAGCCCCCCTACTCTCTATTCTCCTCCTAACTCCCTTCTTCTCCGCAGAACGATTTCCTCATTTAGTCTACCTCTAAAAGTCTCCCTTCGTCTCTCCCTCTTTTTCTTGCTTTCACCACTTCTTCATACTTAATAATCGTGACGTCACTAATGACGACACGATCTAATTAGCTTCTATGCTTGTTTCGTCATATGGTTCTTTCTTTCTTTTTATTTTTTCACTATTTGGCGCTCCGCAAGAAGGGACACACAAAATCTAGAAGAAAACATTCCACGAACATTCATACCCCTTTTCTTTTGCTTTCAAAATTACTTCCGAAAACACAAAATAAAAAAATTTAGCGATCATTAAATACTTAAGAAATTGTTATGAAATCAACTTAAATGTCCGTTCTTCGCACGGGGAAAATAGGTTTATGAAAAATATTTGAACTCCGTTTTCCCCATGGGATACGGATTTCTATGAAAGTGTAACTATAAAAACCCACAAGATACTCTATTTTTGGCATAATAACTTTTGGTAAATAATAAGATATGTTTCAAACTTCATTTCAAAGTCTACAGCCATTTTCCCGCGATGCGATCAGAAACCACAGACAACAACGCTTTCAATGCGGAATGATAAAATAATAGAAAAGGCCTCTTTCCTCCTAAAACGGGATTTTTTTTAAACGCAGAGACACATGTCCGCTTACTTTTAATGATGAGTTTATATGCGAAGTTTCATCTCCATATCTTTAAGGATTTATGTGGTACGCTATTTTGGACAAAACATTTGAATCTTCTTTATCTTCCTTAGCACATATGTTTCAAACAAAAAAAAAATGTTCATTGCTATAACAACAAAAGGAATTTTTCTCTTTGTACAAATCTCACGTTTCTAGATATAATTATATGGCCTGAATGTTGAGTGAGCCATTTTCACTCTTCCATATAATCGTGTAACGACCACTTTTGTCTGTTTTATATATAACGGTACACTATAGCCCACAGTTCGAATATGTCTAACATCTAGTCTACTATTTTACCAAAATCCACATAAACACTTCATCTTGATATTACCTTTTATTATAATACGTAATGAAGTAAATATTTTACACCTTGTAAATAACATACATGTAGATTATACAAGATGGATCCTTTGTTATATCTTATATCTCTCGTTGCTATGACGACCAATAACACATGTCGTCAGATTACTATATTAACAGAACATCAATCATAATATCAGAAAGAAATTAAATTCTATTTCTTTTTTTATATATTCTTCTTCTTCTTTTAACTAGCTTGTGCATATTTTAATAGCACATATTACCCGTAAATACGAGTAATGATATTAAAAATACAAGTAATGATATTAAAAATACACAATATCGTTATAATTGTACCTATTGCTCCCTCTTCCTCTTCTAGAAGCGGAATTTTCGAAAGCGTTGAAATATGCGTGTTTCCCTTACTTTTAATTGAAAATTTACATAACAAATTTCTGTTTGAATAATGGGAAGTAAATTATCCTCTTTACACTCTTTAGAAGGGAATTTTCGCAGACGCTGAAATGCGTATTTAATTATTTTTATTTACCGATTCATATCTCCAACTTAAGCAAACCCTGACAGTGACCAATAAATAAAGGGAAATTTGGATATTATAGAATTAACTCCAGTTTTCCTTCTTCGAGGCGGAATTTTCAAAAACGCTGAAATATGTCTTCCCTTGATTTTTATTTATTTATTTGAGTTTATGTACAGTTCGAAGCATACAAAATGTTACAAAAAGTTTAAGCCCAACTTAGAAACAAACTCTTGCGCCGTGTGCTTATGCATTTGTAATATGCCATTACAGTCTAATGAGATTATGTTTTTAATAGGAGGGTGCCCGAAATTTTTTGCACCGACTGTACTTGATGTTTAACAAAAAATTTCTGGCTGTTCATATAATTCGTAATTTTGTTCGTTATTTTATTTCAAATTAACATGGAAAACTGTAAAAAATTTCATTAGGAATTATAGTTTTGGGAATCAATATCTTTATTTATATTTTAAATTAGTTATAAGTCTTGTATATGGATGTGTAAATGGATTATTACAATTCTTACGGTGTCAGTGCTATCTGAAAACATAGGTCCACTATTGGACGGAACTTCCAGATCAAATAACCTATCTAAAATTCGACAGAATTTTCAGGACCACCCTTCACCCCTCTTTTAGATACCTAGGTCCTTCTAAAATCTAGTTTAATCCAGATTTTACCAAATTTTATTCGTTTCAAAGCCCCACCGCCAAAATGCTTAGTTTTGATTGGCTGATAAACCCACGCTATGATATTAGGGCGCAATTATTCCATTCCGTGCCGGGAAGTGTTACTAAAGACGCTAGATTCTTATCGTCTAGCTTAAAACCTCGAAAAGGGAGTTAGAAAAGCTGCAAATAAAGGTAATATTGGGACTTTATTAACGTCTACAAATCACTGGAAGTCTTGGGGAGCCAAAAACTATTAAATTTCATAGTAGAAACTGGACAAAAAAGCAAAAATAGGAAGCATAATTTAGTAACGCCATGTTGAGCAGATATAGTTAATAGTGGACAGGTTTGGTGAAGTGCATCAGTTCGCGAGTTGTTCTTAGGGACCCACAAACAGTTTCGGAAAGTGGTGTTTTCCCCTTAAAATACTTTATCCTTAAAATTATTCCTTTTCTAGTTACGTAAGACCTGCCCCACTACCGTTTGTGTTCGTGTATATAGTGGATGTGATTTCTTTTCGTATTTATTCATTAGTAACATGGCGGTATTTAATTTCTTTGTAGTTAAGATAGGTAGAATAATGCACTTGTAAATTTACAGTAAGGGCTCCTATCTGACTCCCAAATTGGGAGTACGGCTTCCAGCGGGATGAGTTGAACATGTAGTTTGTTCCGGGTTCCGGCCCCTTCAGGGCAGGGGTCCTATTGTTAGTTCATACTTCGATATGTCCCCTCAGGGCATCGATTAAACAGGTTGAGTAAAGAATGTGATTTAGTAAATATAAGGGCCAGTTGGCCCTGTTCATTTCTTTCCTTTTCCTTTCGAGCCGATTCAACATGGTAAAATATGAATGTTTTCTGTGTATATTTATTAGTATAACATGTATTAATGTAGTGTGTAGTATGAATGTGACATGTATGTGTTCGTAATGTAGAAACATGTTCTAGTAGTAGTAATTGTGATAGTTAAGTGATGAAAGAGTGTGTGAGATAATTAAATATGGACAGTGTAGTATTTACTATGCGATAAATATTTTATTATTCCGTCATTAAGTGAACTCATACACAATATTTATAAAAGTGAACGTAATATAGTATAATAATTCCGTGTACAAGGTCACATTCAGTTGTTCAAGGGTTGATTATATCGTCGCTAGCCCTAGTGTCAAAAGTCAGTACTAACCGCCATTCTTCTGTCGAGGTGCTTAGTGATTTAGTTTTCATGAAATTGACCTTTCTTTCCGAAATAAAACCTAGAAGGTATAATTCACAGCCCATATGAATGTACAGTTAGGTCAAGTGACCCAAAATTAATATATGCTGAAAATTTCAACATTCTGCCTAGTCTAGAAATCGAAATATTTAAGTAAATAAACAATACGTAAATTTTTAACAGAAGTCGGGCGATATGATGCTAGTTCTTCGCTTTGAAATTATATTAAATGTCCATTTTTTCTTCGTGGCTGCAGAAGTTCATTGTTGCTGCAGAATTTCATAAACATTAAACATTATCGCAGATAATTCTATTTTCAGTGAACATACGTAGGATTTTTTTTCTTTCTTCTTAATAAAGCTACCGAGTATTACATAGTATTGTGTGTGTGGTGAAAGAGTCCTGAGTTCGAGTGAGGTTGTCGTGCAGTGATCGGAATGGGAAATGTTTGTAGTGATTATAGATTTTAAAGTGTTATGATGAAATGTGTATATAGGCTGGGCGTAGATAGAGGAAACAGGGTGTCTGTAAAATATAGCGTCGTAGTGAATGAAAAGAATGATGATATGAATATAATATGAATATGAATATGAATATAAATATGAAAGTATATGAATATTGTAGTAAATGAATATAGAAGATAGGACACCCATATAGTTAAATATATATAGTAGCCCAGTGAATACTTCGCCGCGTGTTGATATATAGATATTGAATAGATACGTGTAGCTACAAACATCTCGGGTTCTGACCCCTGCACCATAATATCACGCGGACCGGAGGGCGATATATAGTCGGACTATGGTAATACTTTGTAGTTTAATGTAGTTTAATCAACCATAGTAATACCATCTGATAGAATGGGTAGCATCATATAATCGCTGACTAGACATATTGAATAATAAATTATGAAAAGACAGTAGTAGTTATACAACAGGGCTGTATATTTTCTGGTCGGTTTTTAAAATAGAATATCTTGCTCTGTGAGATTTTTTTTTCTTTCCTTCACGTTACCTACTCGAGCTAGCTTACAATGTTCATGGAGGCGACGGCGCTGACAGGGTGACAGAATCAAAACAATTAGATATATATATATATATATATATATACATACCGTACCCGGGCATCGACCTCTCCCACCTCGAATATTTTCGTTTTCTTTTCTTAGTTTTCAAACTGGATAGTGATGGAAATTAATCGATGCCTCAGAATTTAGCGCATTCTGCGAAGGGGAGCTATCGGTGAAGTTTGGCAATAGAAATCACCGATCCAAAATTCAGTTTATTTAATTTTTTTTTTATTTTGGCAAATCATTAATTAGGGATATCTTAGCTATTACTTTTACTCTAGTTTCATTACTGTCGTAGAACCTCCTTAGTTCTTCTGAGGGGTCGAATGTTTTTTTTTCTTACTTAGAGATTTCAAAATTGGGGACGCAGTTACCTGGTCCCTTCCCCCTCTCCTTTTATCCTGCTGGTTTGGGCCGGATACGGTTACTAGATAATAATTTTACAAGCAATAACTTGTGAAGTTATTATTTACAAGACACAGAACTTGCATCCTTGGCAGCAGGGCGCCCTTTGAGTCTACGTATTTGAGTAGACCACCCTTTTGGCATGTTAAGAATATTTTGGCTATGGATTTTGTTGAGAGCGAAATTCGACTTCTATCTTTGTAGCGTTAGTTATTTCTCACTTAAGTCTTTGGCGCCCCTATTCTTCGTCTTCCTTCTTCTCTATCTCTCTCTCTGTCTTCATTACTTCGAGATTTTTTTCAAATTTTCAACCTCCCCCCCCCCCCCGATTTTGAATTTGTTGCTTACAATTTATTTAACGTACAACTCTGATCTGAAATTACCAGCTGAGACGTTGCAAGACACGATTCATGGATAAAGTAGATAATGATTGGGTCCTCCGTCACATTTTGACCTATCGCCGAAATGAACAAAGACTTCATATTTAACGACACTTCAATTACGTTCTGTCACCGTCGTCCTCTTAAGTTTTTTTTTTTAAAATCCATTGGTCACTTTCCTTTCTGTTTTGGTTTTCGATTACCTTGTAGTTAACCTGGGCCCAGAAATTGTATTTTGGTTTATCTAGTTATATCTTTAGAAATGCTCTGTGTCACGTGCCTGCCTCATAAAGTTTTTTTATTATTATTTAAGCACGAATTGATTATATAAAAGTTAAAAATTTATAGACGCGCGGTATCAGATAAAAAATTCAATTCTTTTCAAATGTAATGTTGGAAGTCATTTGTTTTCTTGGACAATTATGCAACCTTTTCAAAAAGTATTGTTGGGGTGATTAATTTAAATGTGTGCGCATTTATTATAAATATATATATATATAGAGAGAAATGAATACGTCGAAATGTATACACTAGCGGATCCAGAAGGATCGTTTGGGGGGGGCGGTTCTTTTCCTGGAAGATGAGCGTAGCCTCAAGGTGACCAGAATTTTACTTTTAAAAAAATCGGACGCATATGAATGCGGGAATTGAGGGGGGGTATCTAAACCTGATTTAGCTAAATCTGATTCCGATTCCATTTTGAGAACCATTTTTTTTTAATGAGAGTATTTTGAAGATTTAAATTAAATACGCACTTTCATTTCGGAGACATGGCGGTGTCATGATTTACTAGTCACCGCAATATATCAGATGCGCTGTCTTGCACAGTAATTGCACAAAAGAAAATACTGTATTGACTACGGCATTCATTTTAGCGGAAAAGTGTAGAATTTGCTCTAATCATTTATATTTTGAATACAATTGCGGAGCAGCAGTTGAAAAAAAAAAAACAAACCAAAACAAAAAAGACAGATTCGGTGTACGCAAAAATCAATATCAAATGTATACATGCATAAAGAATAATACAAAATGTCAACAAATAACAAAATACATTATTATATTTCTGTATACGTTTCTCGGTAGCTTAAAAAAATATATTAATTATAAAGTGATGTTTAATAGTATATGGCACACAGTGTTCAAATGGGCCAAAATATAGGGGAGCAATCTTTACATATTGCTTTCATTTCTATTTATATCAGATATAATTCAGCAAATCGAAAATTGAAAAGAAAGAAATATAATATTCAAACTGAACTCCCAGGATGTTTAGTGGCTCCGTGATTATTCCTCGTAGTAGTGATTGCCCGAACTTGAATTTCGTGGCTTTCCCCCGAAATAAGGATGTTATGGCTTTTGCCTTAAAATAGCTATGGCCTGCGCTTTCAAGGGCACAGATCTAGTGCAGAAGAATGAAATAGATACACTTTCTAATGCATAATACTAATCATAGCTAATACATAATACTAATACATCATAGTACTAATCATTGTACTGTACTGCTAACGAATCCAGAGCGACGATTTGAAGTTAACCTACAGAATTAACATACAAAGAAATGAATTGTGAAGATAAATCCTACATAAATATAATATATTGCAGTACTCCTTAACCATATAAATCATTACGAAGGTAAACGCACAATTTATTCAGTAAAATACTGCAAATAATATAATAACAAACACATCAATACTAAACTTTCTCTTACACAAACTCAACATAAATTTTGTCGTATCTAGCACGAAATGTGTATAAATTTTACACGAACTAAAATTATATAGAATTACAATATAAGCCATTATAATGTATAACTAGTAAAAAAAACAAAGAAAGATTAGCGAAGTCTAGTACAAAATGAATGAAAGAAGATCAGAAATGTAAAACCAAAGTGATGTTTCCGTTATTTACAGCACACAAGTTATATTTCCTAAAACATACCGACTGGCGATATTATTTGACAATATCAGATATTTTTTTTAAAAAAAAATGCAAATTAAAATTTAATTTTGAAAAAAAAAATTATCACTTTTAAACGAAATTACCAATAGAGAATAAAGTACGTATAACTTGTTTTTCTTTCATCTCAGATATAATATGGACCCCGTTTGGTCTAATGGCTAACACGCTTGCCTTTCGTGCGCGTGATCCCGGATTCGATTCCCGGTGGGGGTACAGTTGAACGAAAAACTGGTTCGGATTTCACTATAATCAGTAGGTCCACGTCTCCTTTAGCCTTTCTGGCACACACGTGGGACTTAAACAAACAAATATTATATGTATAATATATAACTGTTTATTAAAAATATAATATAGTCTATATACCGGTACACTTCTTTTACGATTGTGGTTGTACCCTTTTGTTTCAGTTAAAGATTTTAAAAAAGCAATTTCAGAAACTTTTTCGAGTTCGTTCATATTTCTTGATTTTGTTTGCGATTCAGATACATCCAAGGAGTTCAACTTATACTCAGGCTCATGACTTTTGTGGAGTACCCACGAGTTGAAAATAATTACGAGGAAACACCACTACGGGCGAAAACAAAACAACAGCCTTAGTCACCTTGCATTGCATCTCTGTGAAAGTTACAACACAAACTCAAATCTACGTCCTTTCTTGTTCCTGGCAAATCTGTCGATGATACGAGCGTTATCTACGTTTGTCTTGATGCGTATATAGTAGTGCCAGGTCGCTAAGTCGATCTGCACCCATCCAGGACCGTAGCCATGTCTTCAACCTCTTTAGCGTTGAAATGTTCTTTCGGCTGATGCTTTGTATAGGGTATTTTGTACGAATACACCCCCTCTTTTGCAGTGGTATAATTGAGTATGTAAACAAAAAAAAAGGATTATACCAGAGTAAGAATACGGGGTTGGAAATTGGCTCTATTAGGTAATTTCTTAAATACAGTTGTTAGAAACATAATATAATTATAGCTATGCTTACAACAATAAAATTATATTATACTAACCTTCGCCTAGGTAGGGCTTCGCACCCAGACCCCCAATTTGCTCTGCATACGGCCTCACACAGTATAGCAAATGCTCCTACGTTTTACCGTGGCACAATTTTCGCCTTCTTCCTTCTATGTATCTCTTTCATATAGCATTGGATTGAGCTAAAACTCTGTCACGAAAGTCAAACACCTCGTAAGGCATTTTAGTGAACCACCCCCACCTCTTTTCCTTCTCTTCTACGTTAAGTGGCAAAAAACGCTCAAATATGTTTAATTATTTTAAATGAAAAATTAAACTACTAACTTTCATGTCTCTAACCGTAAAGGATCCCGAGATATGAGCACCTTATAATAATAATAATAATAATAATAATAATAATAATAATAATAATAATAATAATAATAATAATAATAATAACCGTCCCTTTTCTTTCCCTCTATGTAAAATATCAAAAACGCTGAAATAGATATTAAATTATTTTGAGTGAGAAGTCCATACACCAAATTTCATGTTTCTAACCTTCGAAGATTCTTAGGTATTGATATTTTATTTTTATAATTGCAAACCCCGCCCCCTTTTCTTCCCCTCCCTTTTTTCCACATTTTACTAAAGTATCAAAAAACGTTAAAACGCATGTCAAATTATTTAAAATCAGAAATCCAAATACCAAATTTCAATTCTTCATCCTTAAGGGATTCGGAGAGATGGCCACCCCTTCCCTTCGAATTTCCAAGAAATCCTTCCTTAGTGATATCCTACGCCAGAAATCTTATCTACAGTCCGAATCCCAAGTTTCTAGCTTGAGCGGTTTGGCCTATGCGATCAGTTACTCACTCAGGACTCAGATGAAATGCCATTAAAAGTCACAATAAATCCCTGGTCCCTTCCTAATGTTACCGTGTTTGAACCCCAAAAGTCACGGCTCTCTTCGTTGATCTAGTACCTAGCGAACGTATCTTTGATGTATGAGTGAAGTGAACTCATACACAATATTTATAAAAGTGAACGTAATATAGTATAATAATTCCGTGTACAAGGTCACATTCAGTTGTTCAAGGGTTGATTATATCGTCGCTAGCCCTAGTGTCAAAAGTCAGTACTAACCGCCATTCTTCTGTCGAGGTGCTTAGTGATTTAGTTTTCATGAAATTGACCTTTCTTTCCGAAATAAAACCTAGAAGGTATAATTCACAGCCCATATGAATGTACAGTTAGGTCAAGTGACCCAAAATTAATATATGCTGAAAATTTCAACATTCTGCCTAGTCTAGAAATCGAAATATTTAAGTAAATAAACAATACGTAAATTTTTAACAGAAGTCGGGCGATATGATGCTAGTTCTTCGCTTTGAAATTATATTAAATGTCCATTTTTTCTTCGTGGCTGCAGAAGTTCATTGTTGCTGCAGAATTTCATAAACATTAAACATTATCGCAGATAATTCTATTTTCAGTGAACATACGTAGGATTTTTTTTTCTTTCTTCTTAATAAAGCTACCGAGTATTACATAGTATTGTGTGTGTGGTGAAAGAGTCTTGAGTTCGAGTGAGGTTGTCGTGCAGTGATCGGAATGGGAAATGTTTGTAGTGATTATAGATTTTAAAGTGTTATGATGAAATGTGTATATAGGCTGGGCGTAGATAGAGGAAACAGGGTGTCTGTAAAATATACGAAAGTGATCCTAAAGAAAGGTCTCATGACGTGTCCCAGTGTTAAATAAATAACTTAAAACTATTCAAATAATAAGTTTGGAAATGGACTGTCTAAGAGGAGAACATCCTCTAGTGAAAGTTATTTTCTCAAAATCCCTAGATGGGTAAAGCGTCGTAGTGTGCGATTGCAGACATAAACTGTTAAGAGTTACAAACCAAATATAGACGATGAATGGTTTTTGTAAACCAATAGTTAGATATATATATATATATAGATATATAAATAAACACAAACTAAGTTAAATGGAGCGAAATGTTTTGGACACTACGAGTAGTGCGTGATTTGTGATTTGAACGCTCAAAATCATTAATATTTTATTACCCAATGTGAGGTAGAGACTCATATAAGTTCTGATACACCTAAAAGTTTTTTTTCTTTCTTTCCTCTTTGTTCATATTTTTTTTAAAGTGAAATAAGTGTCTTTTTTGCGTTTGTCGCAAATCATAATTTTGCTTTAGCATGCCTAAGATATGATACATGTAAATATTTTTTTTCTTTCCATTTGTCAATGTGATTGAATATATAAAAATTTACTAAAATATAACACTATGTACTCTATTAATATATAACTAAGAACTTGTGCTTCTAATATTTTCTTCATAATTATTTGTTTTGTCTTTTCTTTCACTATGAATGTAATAAACTATTTGTACCCTTGTAGTTAGTTGGTTTCCTTTGAACATATATACACTGTCCTGAGTGAGTGAGCGTGTGAATGCATGATGGATTTAATTTAAGTAATTTGTGTGATATCATTTGTCATATTAACATCTGCAATATATGTGTCATGTTTTAACATATGTGTTAAGGTAAATAACCTAGGTCATGAAGGACCGTCACTAACGGTTTAAATCGGCTCGAGGAGTGAAGCAAAAATAGCAGGATGAGCCTAAATACGACATCTTTCTTCCAGGAAGTCGAAACTTTTATTGATACGATACATAAATTTATATTGAGTTTATAAGTTTGATTTTTTTTTTTTTTTTGACTAATTCATATGTGTGGTCGATCCTAGAGGACAGAGTTCAGATGCTGGATGGTTATCAATCACCGGTTGGAATAACATTACAAAGAATTAAATTTCACTTTTCTCATTTCCAGGTCTAGGTCTGGGCAACCCCATGATCGTGGTGCCTGGAGCTAGGTCTGGGTGGTATGAGGGAACATGTGTCTATTCCGAAGTATTCCAAAATTGATTAGTCGTTAATAACATTTAGAATGATTCATCTTTCAACGACTTTCTCGACTTTTTACTATATTTCCGGAATTATCCAGTAATCTGTTTCTTATTAAAATACCCTCTGTCTTTTTCTTTCTTCTTTTTCTACCTCCTTCTTTACCCTTCTACTTTCTTCTCTTTCTTTTATATTTCTGAATGAAAGAAAACGGAGTCATGACTGAGAGTAGTCGCTATTGGCGCGGTCAATAAGTTGTTTAGATGAGTTTTCTTCGGGAGTCCGATATGGAATAATTAACAATAACAAGAAAGTTTATTGGAAGTTACTTTATTGGAAAATAATCTGGATTTCAATCAGTAGGTGATGTTTCTTAAATCGTCCTCGTTAAAGAGAATTAATTTTAGCGACTCCTCTACATTGTGCTTTTCTTCGTTTATTACTATTTTTTTTTTTTTTTTTTTACGTTTTCTTACAATTGGCAACGGACAAAGTTTTCTTTCACATTCCGAAATACACTTCCCATGGACTAATTACTTCCGGTATTCAACCAATTCACCTCCCTCCTCCACCTCTCCTTGTCTAAACCTGTGTGTGACGTAATGTACTCTTTCCATTCAGACGGAAAAATAGGAACCAGTATTTTACAAGCCTTATAGCTCTAAAACAATCTCTTTCATTCGTTTGTTCTGAAATGCCTTTCTAGAGCATGAATAAAATAAAACGTAACAAAATGTTCCCATAGCTTCATAAACACTCTTATTTGCATTCTTTCCCTTCTTCAAAGGCTGCATATCACATCAACCTAGGAAGATGCTCCTTGTGAATTCTATGGAAATTATTAATTATGGCAATAGGATTTTTGCTTCCCAAAGTCTGTAATGTGGGCGCAAAGCTCTAAAAGGTACTGACAGAAATTAGTGTTATTCATTTCTTGTCAGTAATGTTAAGCAAATGTTCCAGTTGGCGTCATTAGGGCAGGACAGAAGTGTGTAATTGTCCCCTCCCTTGAGCTTGAGAAATACATATAGTTTGATGCAATGTGTAGTAATATAATTTTAAAAACAGTTTGATCCCAGCTCGCGCCAAGTAAACTTTGTGGAGGACTATCATCGTGAGCGTGGATTCTCCTGTTTCGTCCCACTTTTCCATTCCACCATTTCCTTCATTGCTTATCGTCACCATCTCCTTTATCCTGCCACGCATAATCGTGGAACAGAAAACTTAAAGATTTAATTTCATTTTTTACTAATAAAAATGACACTATTATGTCGGCGGAGAATCTCCGCCTCTCTCCCGGACCCGGGGAAAATCTAAAATGACGCTGCTTTTAACAACAAACCTATATTGTTACGATTGCACATTGCTAGAGCGCTTATATTTGGTTTGAAGAGTCGAAGGTTTGATCCCAAGCCATAACAGTTCATGGACGACATTGAGAGAGAGAGAGAGACTCAAATATGCAGACAGAAAGGAATGATCTACATATACAAGTTTAGAATTAGAGAAAAATGATCGGACAGCATCTGTATTATGATGAAAATTGTGAAACAGAAGAAGGAAAGGTCTCCAACTGCGAGTACAACATTAGGCAGTTGTTGAATTAAGATGGAGAATTCTTCTTAGAGCATCAGATGATTACGAAAAGAGGGAAATATCTTAAGATCTGGAGAATTGAGAATTTAATAAAATCTTTAGCTTCCGAGCCGGGTTTCGAACCACGGACGTTTTAGTTATCGATCCGTGACTTTATCCACTAAGCCACGGAGATCTCTACGTAGTCTGTCACATACTTTTCCTCTACCTACTAGAATGGGATATTCCAAACATTGACTCGGTGGATGCGCCGTTCAGATGGGAAGCAGACCTCTTGTAGCTTACTTAAGCTTTTTGTAACATTTTCTATGCTTCGAACTGTACCAAGTTTTTTAAGTCCAAGTTAAGCGAATCTCTACATCTAGAACATATTTGGAAAAGTAAATGGTTATTTCAGTACTATAGAAATTAGATCGTTTCCTCCCGTCTTAGAGGCAAAATTTTCGAAATCACTGAAAAACGTATTTCTTACATTTATTTCAGAGTTCATAAACGGAATTTCACATCTCCAACTTCAGCGAATGCCTATACTCAGTACTTTGAGAATAAATAATTGAGCATTTCAATCTTCTTGAAATTGCTCCATAATTACTCCCCAGGATTTGAAATTTTCCAAATCGCCAAAACACGAATTATCTTATTTTTATTTAAGAGTTTATATACTGAATTTCAAAATCTTCAGCTAAGCGAATCCTCAAATTGAACACTTTCTCAATAAAAAAAAGGGATCCGACCAAGGAAGTTTGTGGTAGACAGCATCGTGTCTGTGGGTTTTCTAGAGGTACTCGCGTTTCCTCCTACATTCTTACTCCCCAAATTCTTCCATAATCATTCACTTACTTTAATCATCCGTCTCCCTTAGCCTAAATGGCATAATCGTTAAACTTAAAGATTTCATTTTAATTTCAATAAAGAAAGGGAAGTTTGTGTATTATAGAAGTGGTTCAAATTTCCCGCCATTAGGAGTGGAATTTTCAAAAATTGCTGAAGCATCTATTCCCTTATTTTTATTTAATAGTTTATATACGGAATTTTGCAACTGCAAATTAAGCGAATCCCTACACTCATTACTTTGTAAATAAATAAAGAAAAATTTCAATATATATATTTCCTTATTTTTAATTTAAAGTCCGTATACCGAATTTCAGATGCCCTACATAAGTAAATTCTCATATTTAGCTTTCCTAATTAAACAAAGGAAAATTTGATATGTAGATGCCCCTCTTCTCACATTTGGAGCGTAGTTTCCGAAAACGCTTATTTTTAATGAAGAGTCATATGCCAAGTTACATTTCTCTAACGCCAGAGATTCATGAGGTACACTATTCTTAGGGGAAATTTTGAACCCCCTTTACCCCTCCCTCATCAGAATAGATATTTCCAAAAATCTTTCTTTATCCAAATTTCACGTTTCTACCTTCAGTAGTAGATATATATGGCCTGGGCAATGATGAGTCATGCATTTCTACTGTTTTATATGATCGTATAGATAGAATATAAATACTTTTAAATGTATTATTAGCTGAAATGGCCGTTCTTCGAGAGAAATGAGAACTCAAGAATATCTTCCAATATTTCCATAAACCCAGTGGCAATTTTGAGGGAAGTCATATCGATAAAAATTAAAATTCTATTGCTTCAAATTAAGAGAAGAAAACTTCACTAATAGACTAATTCTTCTATACAACAATTAGTGCTTTAGCTAATTTCAAACCCATGGAAAGTATTTGAGATGTATTTGAACCCCCTTTCCTCTCTTAGGATTCGTATTGAAATCGAAATGAAAATTTTAAAACTAAAATCCATTCAAGTGCTGAAAATGTTCAAAAACGTATTTCAAACTATGGAGCCGTTATTCTTTAAGAAAATTTTAAACCCCTCCTCCTCCTAGGATTGACATTTCAATCAAAGCCTAGCTCGATAAATGCAGGTCGGTCCAAGTACTAATTATTCCAAAAAAAAAATCAAACGGTTCAATCGTTTCTTTATTTTTGACATATTGAGAATACAAAATAGTGAATTAAAATAGATTATTTTGCCCTCTTTCCTGCCTTAGAAGATATTTTTTAAGCGGTGGGACACGTGTCTAATTAATTTTTAATGAGGAGTTTGTTTACATACTGAGTTTCATTGCTGTAACTTGAGAGGCTCTTGAGATCCTTTATATCCCCCTTTGACCTTAGAAGACGCATTTTAATCAATGATAGAAACCCAGTTCGACGTAATGTAGATACTAACTATATATATATATAAAAATCTTTCCTTTATATTTATGTTCCAATACTATCTATATTTGGTAGTACCTTTTACTACTCCCTTTATATAGGGTGCAATGTTATTGAAATTTTGTTTTGCACTCTGCTTTACATATTACTTCTTCCAATAAAACTGCTGGAAATTATAATGGAATTCCTCTTAAACAGTGGCGATTTGTCCATACAAAATTCGAAGGTAATCCTACATTTTCGTAATGTTTTGAAAGGAAATGATTTTTTTTCTTATTCAAAATATATCGATGCCTAGACGCAGTGTTACTTCCTCTAGCGTTAGCTTTCATATACGGGAAGATTGTAATGAATATCTATCACAAGCAAGTTGCCTGCCAAATCATATGTACAGAAGGACAGAGTGAGGCAATTACAGTTACGTTATCATATAACTCTAAATCCCAGGAGACAAGAAGAAGTTACGATCTGGAAATATTTTATATGGAGAAGTTACGCTATCGAGTAACTCCTATGATTGGTTAGTTGGAGTTTAGCATTCCTTTCAGCACCGAGGCTATATGCGACGTAGGCCTACATTTTAAGGTGGAATGTGAACCACTATAATGAGTTCAAATGTCAAGGCACTCTCACCGAGAAGTAAGTAATTTGAAGGAGACAAGGAGTTATGATGTGGAAACAATCTTCCGAAATTAAAAATCCACGAGATGTTCCTATGTGGAACTAAATCCCCGAATTATAGTGGCCATGGCGAAGTCGTGAAGTCTAGGCTTTACAGCAATCCGAGAATTGCTTTGTCTCACGTGTGCTGCATCGAAAGAATTCGGTACGGTTCCTACGGCTACAAAGAGGATATTAAGAAATTTGAAAACAACAAAGAACAAAGGACTAATATTTAAGAAAAGCAGTAATTCCAACCTATATGGATATGCAGATTCTGATTCAGCAGTAGAAAAAAACGACAGAAAAAGTTTTAGTAGAGCTATGGTATTTCATGGAAAGAACCCAATAAATTTCGAAGAAACAAAATTGTGTACCATTGTCTTTAACTGAATCAAAACACATAGTAGCTTCATCACTAGTTCAAGAATTGATAAATCTAAAAGGTGTCAGAGAACATTTAGGACAACGTGGGAAAATAAAGTTATTGATAAGGAGTAAGTTGTATGACAAAAAGTTTCGAAAATTCAAAAAGAACAAAACACTGATGTCAGTGTACATTTCATAAAGAATCTAATTAACATGAGCGTGTTAGATATTGAATATGAAGAGATAAATAATAATATTACAGATATCATGAGAGAAAGCTTTTCAAACAAAAGTTAGTATTTTGTGAACCAATTGCTAGTGTAGAGTTGTAAAACTGTATATGTTATTAAGTATTTAGTAATTTTATTTTATTTGTTATGAAAATGTATTAAATCGAGGAGTGTTATGAAAGGAAAAATGAGTATTAATATTAATATAGAAATATTGTATCTGTCTTTTTATATAGCTGGCAACCTTGTAAGGAAGCAGTCTATTTGTCTGTGCCCAGAAACATGGTGCAAAGTTTTTGTGATGGTGAGTTTTGTTGTGCACAGTATTATGTATTAATTAACATAGGAAATATGTTTGCACGAACAATAATAACTGCTCCTATGTAATACCTAGATAGATAGCAAGCGCTCATTTTATTAGATTTCATGGAGGTGGGCTGGGCTTCTACATTTCAACACTGAAACAACAAGACAAATTCATAATATCATATATTGTTTCTAGGTTACCTTGAGGTGATTGGTCCCTGTAATGATATTTTCTGTAATTGTTCCACAGCTTTTAAAGACAATTTCTATTCACTACGACGAGAAAACACCTCATGTCACTTAGCTCACTTTACTGAAAACACGAGCGCGCGAATAACATCAACTCATAGAACTTATCAGTTGCCATCCTTTCTCAGTCACCTCTCTCATAGAATACAATAAATTTTCTCAAATTTTTATCTTAACTGTTTAAATATTTACACAATAGCGTGATTTTGGGGACCTATCTTCGAGTGGGACACCCGTTATTCACGTCTTTTGTCAAAAACAAGGCTATATCGGACAAGACTTAGAGTCGAAACTGTAGTGCTATGCTCTTTCATCGGGAATCAAACCCGGCATCCAGTGCACCAGTGGCACACATTAAAACTATTTTCCTAACCTCACCTCAACAGGGACAACTGTCTCCATGGTCATCTTTGTATTCCTTATTTTCTATTTAATCCAAGGCCAGGGAACACGAACACAGAAACTTCGAGAAGAGTTAAAAAACATCCGCCCATACTCTTAGAAGGGTTAAAGTTCCTAACGGGTTTCGCTTCTCTAACACTTCATCTAACGCTCAACTATATCCACCGGCAGTCACTAGCCCACGGAGGGGGCCTTAAAAAGACATATCTGTTTTAAATTCCTAAGCCTAATACTATAAGTGGTTTTAAATAAAGCATAACTATACTATTTTAAGGTTGCTTGGACTTTATGTTATTGTGATAAGTTACCATCTCAGTTTCAGAAGGGCCCTCATGTTTGATCAAGCCCTTTAATAACAATCGTGTCGATTTTTTCATGCTAGTTTAAAATTAATAAGAAATTATACAATTTCATTTCCTTATATATATAAGGCACATAGCCAAGGGGGTCCGGACCCCCCTTCGAAACCAGAAATGAAATATTTAAGGAAGGATGGAACAAAAAGAATCAGAGTTAAAAATGAAAAGCTACAGCAAGCTTTTAGTTACTCTTGCTTATGAGGAGATTTGTATTACTTGCGATACGTGGTGGCGATTGAGTGGGATATCCTGGAAAACTCAGAGAATTTGAAATTTCTAGAAAAGTTACGGAATTCTCAGAATTTCCGCTACTAGTCAGGGAAATTTCAAGCTTCCGAAAGCATAGTGCTGTTCTGAACAGTATGAACATTTTTATAATAATTTTTAGTCATCGCCTCTCTGCAGTATCAAACATGTTATTAGGGATGCGCAAGAGTCGAGTCGAGTCGAGATTTAAGCCTGTCTCGACTCGTCTCGGGAAAATGTTGTCTCGAGTCGAGTCTCGACTCGAAAATATGTTTCTGTCTCGACTCGTGTCTCGACTCGACAGTCTCTGGCTCGACTCGACTCGAATTCGAGTCGAGACGTCTCGAAATTCGAGTCGAGACAAAATGTATGAGTTAAAATATACGCACACATCAGCCAGACCATTATGACTACCTACCTAATTATCTGTATGTCGACCTTTGGAACGGATAACAACGG
This sequence comes from Thermobia domestica, assembly GCF_964235325.1. Taxonomy (NCBI): domain Eukaryota; kingdom Metazoa; phylum Arthropoda; class Insecta; order Zygentoma; family Lepismatidae; genus Thermobia; species Thermobia domestica. Next base: position 52,882,651 of record NC_137455.1, on the reverse strand, counting down.
CGACGTGTCTTGACATGGACGCAATGATCCTTGGTAGGTCGCCGGAGAGAGTTGACACCACATATGCACACACAGGTCACCTAATTCCCGTAAATTCCGGGGAGGGGGCGATGCGCCGTGACGTCACGTTCAATCACATTCCAGATATGTTCAATTGGGTTCAGATCCGGCGAGTCGAGGGGCCAGGACATCACTTGGAACTCGTTCTTGTGTTCCTAGAACCACTCCATCACATTCCTGGCCTTGTGACATGGTGCATTATCTTGTCGAAAAATACTACTATCGTTGGGAAACATGATTGTTATTTGGGAGTGTCCGTAGTCTGCAAGCAGTGTGCGATACGCCTCGGCCGTCATGGTGACTTGCTCGAGCTCCACTAGACACATGGATGCTCACGTGAATGTTCCCCAGATAATAATTAAGCCGCAGTCCGCTTGTCACCGTCTCGCAGTACAACTGTCAAGGAGCTATTCCCTTGGAATCCGACGGATTCACACCCTCCCATCATGATGAAGAAGGTATTGGGATTCATCAGACAATGCAACGCTCTGCCACTGTGCCCAGGTCCAGTGGCGATGGTCACGTGTTTATTTCAGTCGTAGTTGCCGATGTCGTGGTGTTAACATTCGCACATGAATGGGTCATCGACTGCGGAGGTCCATCATTAGGAGTGTTCGGTGCAATGTTAGTTCAGACTAGTGTTGTGAAGGCCTGAAAAAAAAACGGAAATTTTTGGTTTAAAAGAACATTTTTTTACGGTTCTCTCGAGCTTGGAAAAAAAAAACGGAAAATTTGGGTAAAATTGAAATTTTCGAATATTATTTTATTATATTATGCTTTCAAAATTAAAAGTGTTTTGTATTTACTAGTTTAGAGTTAAGATAATTGAGTACTTATGTTTCTTGTATTAGAATAGGGAAATTTTGTGCACAACTCATCCAAACACTTCAAAGTTAGCACCGTGATAGAACGGAGTTATGGCTGCAAAAGAAACTAAAATATAATCCTATTTAGCTTAATTAGTATAGACGCATTAAAATTATCTTAAGCAATATTATGAAGTTCCCCCTTGATGGTAGGGAAGTGTTAAAATAACGGGGCCAGAATCATTTTAGTTAATATGTTAAACATATATTTTATAGAGATATCTTCCTTGTTCTATGTAAAATTTCCGGAAATTTTGAATCCATTAGAAAAAAAATGTTCGGAAATATTGGCAAAAACAGGAAAATATAGTTTAAAACTATTTTGTTGGCCTGATGTTAGTAATCTTACTTGCTGTAACATGTCTGCAGCATATACAGTAGGAAGTCGAAAATCCGAACTAATTGGGACTACAGGTAGTTCGGGTTTTCTAAAATGACAAAAAATGCCATTTAGACTTAGATGTACTGTACGACATGTTCTTCAATCGATACAGTGATTATTAAGTACATACAGTAATTACAATACCGAACGTAAGGCTACTTACATTTAATGTTTCTGAAGAAATTGCTCATACACTAAATTACACTGATCTTGTAAGTCACACTTAAAACTTAAGTGAAAATAAAAATAAAAATATGTATGACAAACAATTACATATGAATGAACTTTTGTAAAAACACTGACTTCACTCAACGTCGACGGACACACTATTGTTTGTTTATCGCTAGCGTTAAGACAAAATGTAAAAAGATTCTAGGGACCGGGTTCGGATTTTTGACATTCGGATTATCGACGTCCTACTGTATATACAATGTATTTCGCTAACGGAAAAATATTTAAAGCAACAGGTTCTAATTCTACTTTTTAGTTTTCTGATTTCTGGTAAAATCCCTCTTTATTCTTTGAATATTTTTCGAAAAACTCAAAAAGAGAGATGATCTTATTTACACATACACACATATACCGCACAAGTGAGTGAATTTAAGCAGCGAGAAAATATTAAAGTGGTGAGTATGTGAAATTTCCGTTCGTTATTATTACAGACTTGCAGAATACCCGTTCTTCGCACCGGGAGAATAAGTTTCATTTTGGACACAAAGGGCACAAAACTGTCACCAATGAACTTATGGAGCCCCAAAACTATGAATTCGACCTTAATATCGGTAATTTTCAATTACCTTTACATGTCACCATCCCCCTTATAATACTAATGGGACTGAATTTCTATTTAAACGGCCGGAAGTGTCACTGTTCATCTCAGCGACCCTGAAAACTATGGATTCGACACTAATATCGGTCATTTTCAATAATTTTTATATATCTCCTCCCTCCTCCAAGTTGTGGGGCCGAATTTTGATTTAAAGGGCATCGGAAGTGTCATTGTTCATTTCAGCGACCCCGAAAATTATGGATTCGACACTAATATCTGTCATTTTCCCTTCTCCCCTTCCCTAAAGGTTCACCGTCAAAGTGAAATGATAAAAATCATCCCGAACCTCACCTATGTTGAAAATTTTATGGAGGTCGGTCTGATGATTCAGGAGTTATTAAGTTAGAAACATAGTCACTTTCATTTTGATTGTAATAGATAATTTGTCGCACTAGAAAACATGTGTTTGTTTACATACAGGGTTTTGTACATAAAGTTTATATAAGTGTCTATATTAAGATATTAAATAATAGTAATTATATGTTTTAGTGCATGAGTATTAGTGAAGTTTGCCTACTGCTCTTTCTCTTAAGAAGTGATTTGGTTAAAATAACAAAACTTCACTAGGTCAAAGAGCATATTAAGAACTCAGTTTCATTAAAGAGACCTATTTGTTGCAACAGAAACACTTCATGTTGATAGGCTTGTATGTAACTGTAAAAGTTCTGTAATTAATGCACATTCACGAATAAATGACGTAATAGAAATAAGTGCAAACTATACGCTGCTGAAGTCGTCTGCTGCGAATTTTACTGGGCGCAGCCATGTTGGTTACAAACAATCTGTTGCTAAGGTGGTTGTCAAGGCAGTTTCAATGGCGTTGTATGTGGCAGTTGTGAGTCTTGTGAAGACGAACTTAAAATTATGAAAGAAAAGGCTACATGTTCACGAATAGCAGTGAATATATTTACTTTATACGTAGAGGAAGGCTATATTATCATAATATGAAATAAAATTACTCTACATTTTAATTCCTTCAATCGCCAATAACTTGCTGGACAACAAGTGAGTGAGAATCACAACCATGTACATGAGCGCCCCGTAATGATAATTTTAGATTGAGTAGTTTAATTAAAATTATTGAAAATGGTTATGCTATATACTTCTGTCATATTGTTTGTTTAGCTTCAGTGAAAAAGTTTAATATGAAAAAACTTGTTTATAAAATTAGTGATCAGATATTCGAAAAAAAAAAATACAGCGCTAGAATAACCAATGCATTTTAAAGCATACAATTACGAATACATAATCTCAGAAACTTAGCATCTTCGTGGAAATAATTTGCTGATTTTATTCTTCATTCTTTTGTTAGCGGGTGTCCATTCTTTGCTTGGCACTGGTAAAGTTGAAATGCGTCACCAGAAATAATTAAATAATTTAAAATGTATAACTCTGTAACTATCCTATATAATGTCCTAATGTTATCTGAATTATTTTCTTTGCGTCTAACACAAACGACGTACAGATTTGTAACATGTCACCATATACATATATTAAAATTCATAAGAACACGTACCAATTTACGCTGGGTGGTCACTTCACGTAACACTACATTTATGATGATAAAGGGCAGCTTGAAGCTCGAGCGCATGTAAGGATGTATCTATAGGGAGCGGCGGATCAGTGAAGTTGGGTATGCGTGAAAGAAAGACAGGTACGAAAAGCGTACCCAAGCCAGAGCTAGTAGTCACTACAAGTGGATTTGCATTTCAATTTCTTAGTAACTATGGCACCTTTTTTAACGCTGTTTCTATGTTCTCCCTCTACATAAATAATTTTCTTGCACAGAAGTATTTTCGTAGATTAGACAAATTTTACACATAAATTTACAAATAATGATCCCGTATTTTTCATGCGTACTTAGCGTAGAACGATAGGATGGAGCAATTATATTTTATGTCAAACGGGATGAAACAAATTAACAAATTCGGTTTAAACTTTACTATACTGCCTGTACTATACTCTTACCAAAATTCATATGCGGTAAGGTACGGTTAGGTTAGGTTGTGATTACTTAAATGCGGTTGTTCTACATATGTATATGTGTAATGCCGATTTACCAATTTTAAAATCATCCATTGCCTGCAAATCCAAATTGTATCAAGAGTTTCAAATATATAATCACAAAGGTAAAATTGTTATCGAACTTACGCTGGTGAGGATCGGAAAGAGGGGAGGCAGGTGAGTATCACACTCATGCTGGGGCAGGCACTGTTCGAAGATTATAGTATGCCTTTAAGCGTGTGATTCAATTATCAGTTTACTAAGAAACGATTTTTTAGTGTTCTGAGTATTAATATATATTAAACAGCGAAATTAGCCTAAACATATCACAAACAAACAAACAACAACAAAAAGATAGAGCAAGGGAGCTTTGGAAAAATATGTGTATTTTAATTTCTTTCTGACAGAATATGCAAGGAGAGAAAGTGTTCTTCAAAAAGATTGAGTTATATCTGTTCGCCCAATAAGTAATTAATCACTATATCGCTTGTTGTACAGTGTGGCTTTGTTTTTGTCTCTCTTTAATATGTTATATGGTACAATATTTCTAATTTCATTCTTGGGAAAACAAACAAACAAACAAACAAAAAATTGCATGTACCTCTTAAACTGTTATGGTTATATACGAAAACGAAACAAATCATTTTCATAGGCGAATACCATGTGAACTTCTTCATATAACCCGCTCGAAGCTGGTTTGTTTGTAACCATAAGGAAGCGGAAATGACGTTTACTTCACCAGCGTATTAATTTTCAGCTAGCTGAACCTGCGCTCTCTACACAGCGCATCATTCACATATGAGCATGAATCTTCTTGTCATTCCTCATATCTGTACATGTCACTGTACAGATACAAGTGAAGGACGCCTTCATAAAAATCGTATTTCCCGTGTAAGAAGGAAATTTTTTCGATTATTTTTTTTTCAATATTTCGCACCGTTTGCAAGATTTGAGCCCACTTGTAGTTGGAATTTCTAATTCACATATGACCAGTGTTTTCTTCCCTTTTGCATGCATTATGTAATAAGTAAATAAATTACACACACAATTAATTATGTCAGAGATATACGGAGTTCATTGTGAAAAAAACTCCCTAAACAATGAAGATTCATCTTAGACTGGAGAAATGGTTATCCTGCTTTTCTTATAATTTGGCCATGAAACAAACGCCTGAGAGATATACAGCCCCTATATACAACTATGCGATGTTGGAATATATAACTCATAGGGTATGATGCTTTACTTTTTCAAAAATTTCAGTACTTCCACTGTACCCCTAAAAATGTAATAAAGAACTAATTGCCATGTTTTTTTAAAAAAATATTTAAATAGAACTGGACAATTTACACAAAATTTGGAATCGACCAATGAAAACTTCACGTTTCTAGCACTTATGGGTTCAAGATCTCATTGTCGAAAGGACTGGAGACAAACATATACGCGTAAATCTAGTATTTTAATATATAGTTTTAGTTTTATTTTCGAGTGCTATTTTTTAATATTGGCAATATTGAAATTTTTGAACTTATATTTTTCAAGCGTTTGAAGGAAAAATATATGATTACTAGTAAAATTAACCTAATACAAATATTTTTATTTTTTCAATTTTCAAGAAAGAAAAAAACGTTTTTTTTACCATATTCAAAATTTCCGGAAATTTTACAACACTAGTTCAGACATACTTGTACTTTGCCCAGCATTAAACTCTGATGTTGGTTCCGACGCAGTTCGCTGCCTGTCCTGTTTTACCAGTCTGCCCAGCCTACGACGTCGGACAAATGTAATGAGGTGGGGGCGCCCAACCCCTCGACGTTTGGACGTCGTTTCCCCTTAGTTTCGCCTCTTGTTGAAGACACTCACCACAACACTCCTCGAACACCTGACAAGTCCTGCAGTTTCCGAAATTCTCGTGAAGAGTGTTTCTGAATGAGTACTTTCTTCAAAATAATATTAAAAGTTATAGAAAGATTTTCGAGACATTCGAGTCGAGTCGAGATTTTTAGGTTCGAGTCGAGAAATACGTTTGTCTCGACTCGTCTCGAATTTTACAAAGTGTGTCTCGACTCGAATCTCGACTCGAATTCGAGTCGAGTCGAGTCGAGATTCGAGACATGTCTCGACTCGTGCGCATCCCTACATGTTATTTCAGAAACTGTTTTCTAAAGCTCCTTTAACCTGTCATTTGGAACAGACAGTAGTTGCTGGAATAATAAAGACAAAATGTTACGTAGAAATGAAGTTCTGTTAACATTTGATTCAACAGAGAAAGTAACGCAGATATTGTAAAATATTTTACAAGAGATTATTGAATGTGTACTTTTAAATGGTAGTTGAGGTCATAATGAAAGCAAAATTGTTATTTTTGAATGAACAGAGAAAATGGTATGTACGGTACGTCTTAAATTATGTACGGTAAGTATTGTAAAATCTTTTTCAATACTTTTTAATTCTTTTACTCGAGATCTCTTCATAGTTTATTCTTAAAATACTTACTAACATATCCTCATTTTATTGTCCTAATGAACCAATATATGTTGCCAGTAATATAGTTTAGATTGATTGAGCTTCTGGTATGATAACTACAGTTGGTCATGTCATCCCCCCCTTACTAGGAAATTCTGGATACGTGCAAGGGCGCCGATTTCTCTGTAAATTTGGGGGGCCCATTCAGATGCAAAAGGCATATGTATGAGGATTTTAAGACAAGTTGTATTCAAATTATGCCAAAATTTTATATTCATAAATACAATGCGGGAGCCCACATGAGCCCCCTGGGATCGGCGCCCTTGACTATGTGCCTGTATATATATGCTAGTATTTGAATTGCTGGAGAATCTGGTATCCCTCAATGATAACTTTGTCGCACCCCTATTCATTCCCACTGGAACAAAGACTGTCAGTGCGTGCCTTTTTTGTGTGCTCTTCACCTCTTTATTATTACTATTATAGGTTATAACGACTTTATAGAAAAGCGTCGTCAACCTGGTCCGTCTGGTAAAATATAAGTTACGAAGCGATAATAACTTTTCTTTATGCAAAAATCAACTCAGATATTCAAAGATCATTAGCCTCACCTTTATTGCTTGATATGTCTTAAATATTTGTTTTTAAGACCTTGAAATACATGAATTCACTTGACTAGGTCAACACATAACATGTACATAGCCACAACTATCCCATAATAATCTCTTACATATATCTCAAAAACATTCTTCTTTTTTTGTTAATTTAAAATGAACATTCTACTAAGTATATTACATATTTATGAGCACTTTTTGCCCACGGTACAGGTAAATATTATACAAACTAAAGTATTTCGTTATAGAAAATGTCGCCCGACAAAGGGACTGAATATAAAAGTCATGAGTAGGCTTGGCTTTTATATTCAAGAACCACTGGTCTGATTAGATTAATGTTCGTACATTACATATGTTCTTTATATTTTGATCACACCTTGTATATATCTTCATTATTTTTTTTTTTTAACCCTCATATATATATAAAATATTAATTATTATCATTCACATAAATACATTTACAATAAATCTTTGATTTCATTAATATTTCTCTTTTATTACATTATTATTTATTCTTTTCGAGCGCATTGTATAACAAATAAGTTAGATGTTGCAATTGTAATGTATACATAGTAGCACTAAGATGTCATAAATAAAGAAGAATATCGTTCAAGTTTGTCGTTGAATAATTAGTTTTATAGAATAGAGCTTCTTTTTAACATAATCTTTGACAATTAAATTTTCAACACAAATCAATCTAATATAAATAATCTTTGCTTTTAATTAATTATAAATCGAATTATGATTCTTCACATTAACAAGAAAGAATAAAAATTAAACATAACCTACGTTTGAATAATCAAATGGAAGTAAATAAATTTATTTTACAGAAACGTCATAGGAAAGATCATTTTCATAATTAGCATGAACCGGTAAATTGGAAGATAAATGTTCATAGAAATTATCGCTTAAATTTTTAGATAAATGCTCATGAGAACCTACAGCTGACATGTGTTTAACCCCTACCATATCAGCCGCAATTAGTTTAAATTCATACTCGAGTAGGGTTCCAATAGGGTACACTGTACAGCACAATCATGATTATGTCCTGTATTATTGTTTTGTACAGAAATTACTTCAATACCTGGATCTTGATGTGAAGTGCCATCTCTTATCCTTCCATTACTTCTATCCACGTAGTTCGCTGCGTTGGTGGAATTTCTCCATACATTTCGTCTATTTTTAAACCTATTTTGACTATATGGTCTAACATAGGAATTATTACGATTAATTAGGTTAGGCGGATTCCCTACATAACCTTGTCTATTTTGTTCATTTTGATTGCTAGAGTATACTCGTCTTAGGTTCGGTTCATTATTATTCACACTTCGGATATTCAAATTCCGAACAGGGACCAAATGATCTGAATTATTCTTATTTTTACCCATTCCTGATTGTGTTAGATTCATAGCATGGTATTGAGTTTCGTAGCATTGAACAAGCATTAATAAATGACTGAAACTCATACACTGTGTGGAAAATAAGATCTGCTGTAATTTAAATGGAAGCAAATTGCGAATCGATGCAATTATTCTTGATTCCGATTGCAAGGGGTTAACAACCTTTAATTCATTATAGACATTTATAACAAACTCTACAATAGATTTGTGCAATCGAGGATTGAAATGTTGATTTCTAAGAGTGGCATCTCTGTTTGCCAGCAAAAAGTCATTTTCGTAATTCGCGATCAATGCCGCTTTAAATTCCTCATATGAACTAATGTGATCACGTATTGCCTTAAACCATAAGGAACAAGGTGGGAGTAATACATGGGGTATTAATTTCATGTATTGTGATCGGTCGATAGACATTATATTACATTCGTCTTGGAATTTCTCTAAGAAAGAACTAGCATTTTCATTGCACTTACCACTAAATTTACTCATGGCTTTGATTTCGCTCATCTTGACACTTAGCTTTACCTTTCTTTTCTCACTCCTTGTTCTTGTGGTGTGATTGTCCCGGTCCGTAGCGTGCTGTGTCATGATACCATTTATATTTCGTTCATCAGTGATCTTCGGACAATTTTCCTCTAATATAATATCCTCCTCAGATTCCGGCGAAGGCGTATTTATATCCGGTGATTGGGGAAACTCGAAGCGATCACTGCCCAGATTATTGCGATAAATGGTGTCTCTAGCCTGTAACTTTTTAATTTCTTCCTGCATAGTAGCCAACTGGATCTTTTGATGTTTAACGGAAGATTCTATTAACGTTAAATCCTTTTTTACAGCACAGATTTCATGATTTTGATGATCGTGCTTTTCTTGACACTCATCGGCTAACCTTTTTAACTTCTCTTCAAACTGCGAGGATATGTCGTTCATCACCTGGACGATTGTTTGTTTCGTATCGTCTGATTTCAGTTCTATCCGTTCTATTCGTTTACTTAATTCTTCATACCGCTTGCTATCTTCATGAAATTTCAGTTCTATCTTCTGTTCCATGGTCTGGTTAGCTTCATAGAACTTCTGTTCCATGGTCTTGTTAGCTTCATAGAACTTCTGTTCCATGTTTGTGTTAGATTCATTGAGCTTCTGTTCCATGGTTTGTTTTATCTCAGTCGTCATTTGCATAATTTGTCGCTGCACAGCTAACAAAAGTCGATCCTCAGATGACAAACTTGGTGTTGCACTAATTTCACCTGAATTACTGGTATTAGATTCCTGTTGCACTATTTCACTATCCATTTTTCTTTTGATGACCTTACCGCTTCGTAATACGGTTAAGTTCGTATTCATAAATGGTAATCTCCAAGTAAATTCAGCCCTACTTTCCTTCTTCGGGAACTGAATTTTCAAAAGTCCCGGGTTTGGTAAACCAAATTTTTATAACGACTTTATAGAAAAGCGTCGTCAACCTGGTCCGTCTGGTAAAATATAAGTTACGAAGCGATAATAACTTTTCTTTATGCAAAAATCAACTCAGATATTCAAAGATCATTAGCCTCACCTTTATTGCTTGATATGTCTTAAATATTTGTTTTTAAGACCTTGAAATACATGAATTCACTTGACTAGGTCAACACATAACATGTACATAGCCACAACTATCCCATAATAATCTCTTACATATATCTCAAAAACATTCTTCTTTTTTTGTTAATTTAAAATGAACATTCTACTAAGTATATTACATATTTATGAGCACTTTTTGCCCACGGTACAGGTAAATATTATACAAACTAAAGTATTTCGTTATAAGGTAGCCATGTTTTCCCTATTTTCTTCATATCTTCATGTACACTTCTTTACCTACATCTCTTTTTTGTCCGTCTCCTTTGATTTACTTTTGCTTTTCTTCACTTTCCTAAGATTTTTTTTAGATCTTCCCAATCATTCTTTAGTGTATATTCTATTTACTTTCATCCCCCCCTTATAAATTGCAATGACAAAGTGTACGACGACTTACACTTAAAACGTCCTTATTTTATGCAACATGAAACAGTAAATATACCATAACCTCCTTGGACCCCGTGTCGCCAATAGGCGACTTGTTTATTATACATGATGTATACACTGAGACCCCATGTTGCCTATAGGCGACATGCACTCAGCGGACAACTGACAAAGATACAAAAATGAAAAACTGAAAATTGGTTAACAGGGTATACAACCGAAGGTAATTATAATATTGGAACATAAAATTTCTAATCCATAAAAAAAAAAAAAAAAAAAAAAAATGCTGAGCCCGAGGAGGATAAATTCATGATTGGTTGTAATGTGTTAGTTAAAAATCAGGAATTGTATCACACAAGTTCGTAATCAACAAATGACAATGTTATTTTTATATATATTATATATATATTATAGTGGCGTATTAAGGAGGCTATCAGAAGGTTCAAGCCCCCGAAATAAATTTGTTAGTTTTACGTACTACAACAATAATCCTTCTTTCCATTTTAAAGAATTTCATTGACTTTCAATTTTCTTATGCTCTTTGTTCAGAAACAATACTGTATTTACCGAATCTCATTCCATGTAAGAACCTCATTCCATTTCATTTCCATTCCATTTACCGAATCTCATTCCATTCCGTGTTCTTTTATCTTTTTTTCATCCATTCTACTCTTCTATTTTTTTCTTAGTTGACACTTCCTTTCGTTTCTCCTATCATACTTTCGACGGTAGTTAGTTGTGATTGAAGTCGGCCGTCGCCAGTTAACACCAAAACTCAAGAGGAGCTGATAAGCGAAACTGATGTTCCACACCAACTTGCACGGATATCAATATAACGGGACTTCAGTTATTATAGCAAAGGAATAGTTACATCGTTTAGCTATAAAGAAAGGTAAACGTTTGAATTAAAGAAAATCAAGAGGGAGCGAATAAGTAGCCCGGGAAATTAGGTAGACCAAGAAGATACTTCTTTTTTCTTCTATGAATAGAATAAAAGGTTAGATTTACTGGTAACTTTTTGTGTGTATAATATCACATAAAATTCACCAGTCTGCCATTCTTGCCATTAAAATTTCAATTTATGCATAAATTAAACTACATTTAATTCTCAAACTCAGGTGGGCAACATATATATATGGCCATCCTTGATATGCTGATTTATCATGAATTATAAAATCGAAATCCAAATCTTTCTTCCAAGGTGTCCGTTGATAAAACTGGAAAAACTTATTAAGAAAATAAACGCTTCTATGATCTCTAATAGATAAAGCTATTATGTACACGTAAACACAAATGTTCTCTGTTTACCTTTGTTATTTAAAACTCGAAAACATCCACCTTATTACATATTAGCATTGTTTCCCTATTATTTGTTTAAACTTCTTTTAAGTGCTTGGTAATAGAAGGGGAGAGCGAGAGAACAATTTTTAATTACAATTTCCCATCGCAAGATGTCCCTGCGATTGCCCATTTACCAGTCGAATAGAAACCTAAAACGGTTATTTCGTGGCGCGAGATATATAACACAATGCTAACAGGTTTTGCATTTATTAAACAAGAGATGGTAGTTTTCGATAGGGGTGACAGGGGGGTGGGTTTTACTACTGTTTTAATGGGGATACTAAACCACTGAAACATCGAAAGCGCGTAAGTTGCCCTGTCCACGTGGCCATACAAATAAACAATCGTTCAGACGAAGAATACAGTGTTAGTTAACTCTTATCAAAAAATTGCACACACACTCAAAATGACTAGACCATCATACATTAATCATCGTTGGACATGATTCCACCATCCACCTCCCAACAGAATCACATTTAAACAAAGAAAAAAAAAACTAATCCGAACCACAAAAGAAGAGAAGAGGGGGAAACAAGTACTTTGTTTAAAGAAAGTCCTCACATTCATTTTTTAATTCCCTCTTTTTTATTATTTCAAAAAAAACTGTATAGTATTTTTTCATACTCTACCCCTCATAATAGTCTATTGCATTCTAGGAAAAAAAAAAGATAAAAATCATTCGTTACTTGATTTCCATCTACTTAATTAATTTAGGTGAGGTTGTGGTAGGGGAAGGGGTTATAGTCAGCTTGATATAGTAATATGGTTTGCTTTTTAGTGGAACGGTGGCGGAAGGGAGAGAAATAAATTAAAACCTACACGGGTATGTGATTTCGTTTAATGAAAAAATAGGTTATATATGCTACCTACCTATATGCTACACAACACACAGTATGTCGAACGAAATTAGAAACGCAGGTATTCTCATGTAAGTACACGTATTGTGTGATAAACTATTTTTTCGTAATTTACTGGAACAATTAAATTAATCCAGTATAGCTTGTATATCCCTTTATTGAATATCTATTTTCATTTTCTATAGTTATAAAAATGAATTACTTTATTATAATAAACATACATTCACAACTTTTATATTATAACAAAATAATTATTAACGATCCCAATTGTAAAAGGCAAACATATTAGTTTGTGCGCCTTATTTGATCTAACACTAGGAATCCCGGTCTCGAAGTACGAGTTATTTGCTTCGAATCAGGCTTGCCAATCTTAATGGTATACACGATAATTTTAGAAAGCATGCTTTCTTGCAGTTTTTAAATGTTCAAATAAATTGTAGATGTGCATGTAGTAAAAAAAAAAAAAAAAAAAATCACTACTTCTACTGTCTGTCGCACTGCTTTTTCTATTGAGTGGTGCGGACTGTGTATATGCTGATACATTACTAGATCGTTAATTGTTGTAGTATATCTCTTCTTCACGTTGACGTGCATTGATGTTATCTGGAATTCCGCGTTTTATAATACCACAACAATAACGTTACAGTTGTTAAATTTATTTTTCTTCATCAATATTTGTTTATTTATGGGCTCGGTTCTTGATTAAGTATTCAGAATATTTCCTTGCGCGAACTGAACCACTGTTGGCCCATTAGACAACGGTCGCCATCCCACTTATCTTGAATTACGGGAGAATATTCAGAATAATGGAAGGTTCAAGGTGATAAGAGGAATAATGTCTTGGAGAAATAGATTCGAACTAGTGCTGTTGAATTTTTGTGACATTTGCGGTTTTCGGTTTTTGAGAAAACCGGTTTTCTGAAAACCGAAAACCGCAAAAGCGGTTTTCAAAACCGAAACCGCAAAAGCGGTTTTCAAAAACCGAAACCGCAAAAGCGGTTTTCAAAACCGAAACCGCAAAAGCGGTTTTCAAAACCGAAACCGCAAATGCGGTTTTCAAAACCGAAACCGCAAATGCGGTTTTCAAAACCGAAACCGCAAATGCGGTTTTCAAAACCGAAACCGCAAAAGCGGTTTTCAAAACCGAAACCGCAAATGCGGTTTTCAAAACTGAAACCGCAAAAGCTCTTTTCGAAAGCGAAAGCCGCCCGAAACCGTGTTTGCGGTTTTATAAGGGATTGTCCTTTTCAAAGCAGAAACAATGTTTGCTGTTTTTAATTACACCTTTTAACAATTGTGAAAGCATCTATCGATCGAGACAAATGTATTGATTTATATGTGTGTTTTAACTTTTTTTTATCTGCTCCAAAGCTATTATTGTAATATGTGCAGCACAGTGCGAAAGGGATAGTTCGATGGTTGTACAAGTGACAGCTAAATTAGGGTTGCCATATTTTAAAATCAGAAAAGTGAGGGGGTTCTAAACCGTAAATATTGATGTGAACTTCTGTGTTACAAATACTGACCTGCGATCCTTAGTACTTTTTTTTTTTTTTTTTTAGTTATTTCTTTGATGATACTTCCAATGTACTTTTCGGCTGCAGGGAAGCAAACTGGACTCCACCTGATTTTCATATATGTTGTAAATTAGACCACAAGGAACACAAATCTGAAGGAATTTTGACATTTCGAATGTCGGAACTCGAGATATTCGAACATAAATTGACCATGGAAGCAAACTGGACCCCACCTGATTTTTATATATTTTGTAAAGTAGACCACAAGGAACACGTATCTGAAGGAATTTTGACATTCCGAATTTCGGAACTCGAGATATTCGAACATAAATTGAACACGGAAGCAAACTGGACCCCACCTGATTTTTATATATTTTGTAAAGTAGACCACAAGGAACACGTATCTGAAGGAATTTTGACATTCCGAATTTCGGAACTCGAGATATTCGAACATAAATTGAACACGGAAGCAAACTAGACCCCAACTGATTTTTATATAGTTTGTAAATTAGACCACGAGGAACACGAATCTGAAGAAATTTTGACATTTCGACTTCCCGAACTCGAGATACTAGAAATACAGTAGTTTTATGTAATATGTATAAAAGTAACGAAGAAAGTTCTGTCGCTTTTTGACCTATCACTTAGAGCATCGATATGTCACCTAAGACGTACCTGGAAGATCAAAAATAGTACCAATCAGTATCAATGACCTTCTGCCAACGTTCAGGTTGGGCATGGATTCCTTCGCGGTAGAACTTGGTTTGCCGTGAAGCAAAGAAGGTATCAAGTGCATTTAGCACCTCTACTACGGAGTTGAACTGGAGTCTTTTAAAGTGAGTGTCCAAGGAAAGGAACAGGTTATAACAGGACGGTACAATGTCCGGACAGTATGGCGGATGCAATAGTGTTTCCCATCCAAAGCGTAGGATAGTGTCCCGGCTCATTCTAGCTATGTGGGGCATAGCGTTGTTCCGTAACGAGGGAACCCCTTAGCGATTGAGAAGTGCTGGCTCCAGGGTTTTGAGTTTTTCTTGAACACGGCTCAACGGCTGACAGTACATAGTTGCATTGATGTTCTGCTCTGACCACCCGGTAGCAGTTCCCGATGCACGATGTCGTGAGCAGTCCACCAAACACACAGGAGGACTTTCTGCTGCATTGCTGATTTCAGCTGTTTTGGAACCGGTTCGTGGGATTTTAACCAATGATGACGACGCCGTGGAGCTTCGTACAGGACCCACTTCTCAACACATGTCAACATCCTGTCCAGAAATGGCTCCTTCCTCAGACGAGACAGCAAAGAATCACAGGTGTCTGCACGCGTAGCCTTCTGGCCCGGAGACAAATCATCTGGGACACATAGACCCAACTTGTAGTGCTTCCCAAATTGATGGAGGTGCTGGAGAATGGTTTCTCCACTAACATTGAATGTTAGCCCCAGTTCCTCACATGTCTGTCCACTGTTCGGCACCCTCACGAAAGGCCTGAGGTATCTTCCGCCAGGCTGCAGTGGCGTTTGATCCAAGTTTGAACTCGTACAGCATACACGCCCTTATGACGCTCTGTGGAGGTTCCATATTCACTCCGTCCTTACACGTCCTTACAAGTTCACGTTGTAACTGAACTGCCACAACCAGGTAGAATGTTGGATATACCCACACCAACAACTGACCTTCGCCTTATCTCCATTCGCACTCAACTCACGGTATGAGGGTCAATTGAACATAGACCTCCACAGAAAGCGACAGAACTTTCTTGGTTACCTTTATGTATCTCACAGGACATGTTTCGTATAGAGAATATTGTGTTTTTTTTTCATATAGATAGATAGCGTCTATATTAAACTTTAAGTTTTAATATCTCGAGTTCCGGAGGTCGGAATGTCAAAACTACTTCAGCTTCGTGTTTCTCGTGATCTAATTTACAAAATATATAAAAATCAGATGGAGTCCGGTTTACTTCCGTGGTCACTTTATGTTCGAATATCTCGAGTTCCGAAACTCGGAATGTCAAATTTCCTTCAGATTCTTGTTCCTCGTGGTCTAATTTACAAAATATATAAAAATCTGGGGAGGTCCAATTTGCTTCCCTGCATCCTACGTTTCAAACGAAACAGTTTTCCAGAGTGTACGTTTTGCTTCAAACTGAGTTCTGCCCTGGCTAAGAAACGTAAATTCGCTTCTATAAGAGTCTTGAAATTGTCGTTCGGCATTCTTTGTAGCTTGTGAAGGCACGAATAATTCAAGTATGTTTGTTACAACATCTACAAACGAATATTCATTCGTATAGAACCTCCAATACATTACATTAAAAACACATGAACTACATAAAGAAAACCATTGTGCATTAGAGCAGATCTCTTATTAGCAAATGATTCTGCACACGTGCACTGCTCAGATAGCCCAGAGCCTGAGCCTGAGCGCGAGTCCAAATTTAACTCAATCGCGATTGAGATTGTCAGAGATGTAGCGGTTTACGTTGAATATACCATACCAACACTTTATCAACTAAGTCCTCTTAGATTTTTCTCCAATCCCCAAAAGCGGGTGGTTTTTCGTGATTAAGATATGTTTAAGCGGGAGACGAATATAGAATCTGAAAATCGGGTGGTACCCGCTAAAATAGGGTAATAAGCCAACACTAAGCTCAATAGAAATAAGGTATATCCCTATTTAAGATCACTACACATGCAACTCATGAAATTCAATTTGAAATATCATCCACTTAAACTGACATCTTTTATATTATTATTACTCTTTCCCCTTGTTTTTAAAAATAGTACTGCCATTCTTTCTTTTGTTAACAAAAAGGCACCACCTCCCTTTCTTAATAAAAAAGAAAGAAAAGAAAGAAAAAATCTCTATCTCAATACACAATTTTATTGTTGATTTGTTGCCACTCCGATAAATGTGAATGTTGTGGTTTTGCATGTGTTGACTGGCTTCTTATCGCAAGTCCCAGACACCTGCAGTAGTTTATACGTGAAGGAAACACCGATCATATTTTATTCTGTATTTTTTTACTTCCCAATAACGATAGCCGTGCCTCTTTGAGAAATTGCAACTTATTTTTTTATTCTGCCAATTGTAAAAGTATATTCACCAAGAATTTTCCTACACTTTAAGCAGTAGCGTAGCGTGATATTCTGAAAGGGGAATGCCAAAGTTAGTCATTTGTTCGATATAGCACTACTGCAAGCAGCAATACATAGCTATTCCGAATGGAAATATAGGGTTATACAAAATTTAGGAGGAAGCCCCCCTAATTGGAGGTCTAGTGGGGCATAGAGAAGCGAATGCGTGGATTACGTTAGAATTTAATAACAAATTGTCTCAGCTCCTTCTTGTCACTACCATTGTGACGAGAAAACTAGGCCCCACTTTTGTATGAACATTGTTTCCAGTATCGTTCCCTTCATTTCTTTCTCGTGGGCGGCTTTTTTGTCCATATACCACACGTCAATCTCGTTCTTTCAAAAAAAAAAAAAAAGAAATATATATATATATATATATATATATATATATATATATATATATATATATATATATATATATATATATATATATATATATATCGCCCCTAAAAATTTGTTATCTTGGGTCCGGCACTAAGACGCCCGTTCGTGAATATGGGCCTGAGTGTATGTATCATTTGAAGATGTAAATACAAAGCACTTAAACCAACTCTGGGGGCCTGGGGCCAAGATACTGAAGTCAAGGGCGCAAATCTGTCTTCAACGATCGTGGGATGGGTAAGACTGTTCCCATAATCCTTTCCTTTTTTAAGGATGTTCAAAATATTTATGAAGTTGAAAAAAATGCTGTGGAGGATTAGGGGAGCAGAGTTGTCTATAACATTGGCAGGAGGGCACATTTTAAAGCTTATTGTGGGGGGAGGGGAGAAAAGAGACTCATATTACAATAGATGAATCAGATTTCTGAGGTAAACCTGTTGTACCCGTATATTATATACCAAGTGATGTAGATGAAATAGTGGTACATATCATTATTACAACTCAGTGCCGTGAGAACATTCTGAAATTTGAATATATGCATAATAATAATTGACATGTTTCTACTCACGCATCCACAATGATCCACATTAAAATTTTAGGACATTTGTTTTATAACAATACAAATAATGACTTCCCCAAAACTATGAAAGGAAATCAATCAGGCCTATATTTGGCGCAACAATACTCTTATCTGAGCAAAATTATGATTACCACAATAGCATTATAGGAATTGTTACAGGAATTAAACAAATAGTTGAAAATAGACTACTAATAATTAATGACAATGACATATTAAAGAATACGATTCTTTTTTAAAAATGAAACAAGTCAAAGCACATCAGTTTCCTTTGTGGCAGTCGGATAGCAATCATCATCATCACAATCTCAAGATTATTGGGGGGGGACAAGATTGTAGGGAACATGTTCCCCTTATGTCTCCGAGATTTGTGGCAGTGACTGAGGGGCCCTGGCACAATCTTTGCGAGTGACGGGAGTGGTGGCTTTCTTGCTCTACCAGATCGGTGACCGTAATTCTACAGAATGCTTAAATTTATGTCTGTGTCTGTGAGCTCTTTTACGATGAAGATTACAATTACGATGCATTTAGTTACGATTAAGGCATAACTATTTTAATACTATTATTTACATAAACGGCATGCTTCAAAAATGCGTTGAACTAACCATTTCCGTTTTGTTCTATTTCCTTTATATTAGGGCTCGTACGTTCTGTTCAGAAACTATAGCTTAGTTCAAAATATATACAGCTGGAAATACTTGAATATGCCAGCGTATATCTAAAGCGAATGTATGGTTGCAAGGGATGAGGAGGAGTGAGAAAGGAAGTA
The DNA here is from genome assembly GCF_964235325.1 of Thermobia domestica. Classification (NCBI taxonomy): domain Eukaryota; kingdom Metazoa; phylum Arthropoda; class Insecta; order Zygentoma; family Lepismatidae; genus Thermobia; species Thermobia domestica. The sequence continues at coordinate 52,863,457 of NC_137455.1, read as the reverse complement.
TTGCGCATGCGCATTCAACAGAAAGCAGATGAAAACCCCGATGCTTTCAGTAGGCCTGGAAGCCCGAGGAAAATAGCATACGACAGGAGGAAAGACGGAAAATGTGCATCTGAGCGACGCGCATGCGTAGATTCCTCTTGTCAAAGTAAGTCGAGAGAGCGCGCCAGAAGATTGCAGTGGAAATAATTGTGATAATTACAAGCAGACAATTTATATATAATGAAATACGTACTTTTTCTTATTAACAGGGGATGCCGGGCATACCGGCGTTGCCTTACGCTACGCCGCTGACTTTAAGACATTTTAAGAAAAAATACCTTCTTTTCCTTCTGCAAATTTTGATCATTTTTTCCCTATGCCGAGGGAAATTTCCCTCCATCTGGCAACTGTGAGCCGGAGTGGGGAAAGATTCTTCGCTGTTTTCTCGTCGTTACTTAATATTAGTGTGACATTTGCGGTTTTCGGTTTTTCAGAAAACCGATTTTCTGAAAACCGAAACCGCAATACGGTTTTCAAAACCGAAACCGCAAAAGCGGTTTTCAAAACCGACATTTCGGTTTTATGAAATTTCACTTTTTTCAAAAACCGGTTTTCGGTTTTTTCAAAAACCGATTTCGACAGCACTAATTCGAACAATGTTGGATACTAAAATATGAAACCTTGTCACAAAATGTGAATATCTATATACATCAATCTACCACGAAACAGAAGAACTGAAATCAAAAAACTAAAATTTCATCAATTGGTTTAATAACATATTTGCTACATGCATTATACACCAGGTAAGTACAACTCTTTCTTGTTTATTTTCCCTTTTTCTTTGAATAAATAACTTCAGGTAGCGTATTATAGTTGTCAGTAAAACATATACGTTCTGGAATAACTTAACATATATAGTACTTCGGGTAGAGATGCCTATAGGGGAGAGATGCAAGTTTTGCTATAACTCCGTCGTAACAACAACTGATTGTACGAGCTTGCACAGGCTTAGCGGAAGTCAAGAAGCAAGGGACGTCGTCAGTCACGTCGATGATTATGTTATACAATTGCTTCATGGTAAAATGTAGAAATTATCAATCAATTTAATCATGTTTTTGTTTGTAAATAAGTTGTATGCATGAGTTTGTAATACAATTAATAATGACACGAGATATGTAGTTGCTGTGCGGAGAAGGGTGCAGCGTTGAAGTGTATGTGAGTCACAGCATGTTGGCAGTTTTGGCGCGGAAATTCAACTGGCATCTTTCCCCGATGTTTCCGTAAGATGCAACATCAGTATCGGGTAAAGACGCATGTGTAATGTTTTCTCGGATTAAGATGAAAGTTTAATTCTCACTAGGGTAAAAGTGACCATTGATTTTTTAATCACTAAGAAAGATACTGTTATGTTATATGTAAGAATAATATTTTGACTAGAACATTGGTCACGTGTACTATTAATTAGGATGTAGAGAAAGGGAGAGGGGACGAAACAAAGTAGATTTTTTTAAAGTGTACTATATAAAAGAATACTAGTTGTCAGACAGATATCGCCCATGGAAGCATTTTTTCTAGAGCTGAGTCGCAGTGACAATGAACACGTCAACATAGAAAACTATCCAGGACACAATTTCCTACCTTTTTTTGTAAGGCCTGGGATAAAGCTGCAACACACAAAAACGATACTTCAGGTTTCCAAGCATGTGGGATCGTGCCGTATGATCCTAATATTATCCCTGATGAAGCTTTTGCTATTTCAGATTTTAGTGTTGTTTTAACTAACAAACGAAATTCCGCTTCTCTCTCTCCATCAAACGGCAGTACTCTTTCTGAACACCTTCCTCGAGATTCTGCAAGTCCTAGCTGCTCAAATGACTTTTCTCAATCTTCTATTTCTGAATCTTCCTTTAATGTTGTACTTTCATCTTTTCTCCCTCAAAAAACACCTTTTGAAGATATATGACCAATTCATTCTCTAGATCGTGAAGAAACCCCAATTGATAGGAAATGGAACGTTTCGGTGCAGGAAGTTTCAGTGTCAGGAAGTTTGGTTAAAATGGATGTTTTGGTGTAAAAAATAATATTTGAGAGCATTAATTATATACTCCTAATGAAGAAAAAAGGAGAACTAGTTCACGTAGAATAAACAAAATAAAGCTTGATGTTTGTTAAGTATTTTGAATTTCGTGATCTTACACTCGAAGTACCGTACTGTAATTACCGTGCCATAGCGTAAACTGCTTAAAATATTATTGGCGCATTTACAGAATTATATTGGAGTGCGTTCATGATAGAATGAAATGTGTTCATGATTATATATTCAACTTATAATAGAATAAAAATAATACTCAAATTTAGTTCAAATTTATTTCAAAGTATTCAGCATCAACAAATAAGTCTTTTAAACAATGTTCCTGAGAAATCCACTTACAGACTGAATCACAGTAGGAGGGTTCTTAGGGTGCTCCCTGAATTTTAGTCTAATTGTAGGGGCGATTTTACAAATTATAATATACTTTATCCTCGTATTGAATTTGGGACCTTCTAAAATAAATTCCTGCGTATGTGCCTGTCTGATAGGAATTCTGTTGAAGAAAATATGAACAACTTCAGTTTCCTCAGAATCACCAAATTTAGAATTTAAAATTGTATGCAACTCTTCTTAGCAAAGTAATTACATCAAGTTTGCATTTGTACAAATGTTGCTCCGCCTCTTTTTTAAAGCCGTTTTTTTTAAGTTCATGTAAGCCAGTAATTCGTTCCACTTGAATAGCACGTAGAGATTCCTCTCATTATGGAAGTTCTTAAATGCTCTTGTAAGAGAGGAATCTCTACGTGCTATTCAAGTGGAACGAATTACTGGCTTACATGAACTTTAAAAAAAAAACGGCTTTAAAAAAGAGGCTGAGCAACATTTGTACAAATGCAAACTTGATATAATTACTTTGTTAAGAAGAGTTGCATACAATTGACTCATTTGACTCAAATTCCGATGCACGTATCTTTAGTCGTCCTTTCATCCCAAATGTCAGCAAAGTCTTGCTTCTTTTCTGATTTGACACTTCTAGTAATACATGCTATGTATAAGGATATTTGTATTAAGTTTCTAGTAAAATTTCCAACTCCTATTGGTATGAATATTAAGAAATCATTAACCATTTGCTTCTAGTTCATATTGTAAATGAATGGATTTATATATATATATATCGGGTGTTGCAAAATAAGTGTTAAAACTCTTGGGAGGTGACTCCTGCCACTGAGACAAGAAAAAAAAGTTATTTTAAACTTTCGGCTATCGGACATAGTTTCGGATCTACAAGGTGCCGAAAGCGTGGGAAAATGACTTTCGGACGCCACTAGTTCGGAAACTATCAACATAAAGAGGGCGGGTAAAAAATTCACTGAAGAAGTCATACCTGCTCTATTGAATTTTACATGTTTCACAATCCTACCATGCACGCGCAAAAGATTCCCCAAAGGAATGTAGGGAGTCGCGGATAATCTGCCATATGAAAATTGATCTAAATGGATATGAATTGATGGAGTTTCCACCAGGTAACCATAATTCCTTTGTATTAAGTCAATATCTGGAACAAATACAAAATGGCGGACACCTTCATGCTTGTTATGTGTGGTTGCATAATCGCCAGGTACAGATGCTGGCCAACAGTGACGTTCTGAGTATTAAGTGTAGCGAATTTGTACTCAAATGCTCTAGAAAGACATCTGGAGTGTCGGTAGAGCACAACAGATGAAACAGGGTGATTCACATGTGTGGAAACACTTAACGAAAAATGTCCAGAAATGTCCAGAAATGTACCCATACTAAGTAAACGTGAGTTCAAAGCGTCGGAAATGTAAGGATTAGCAAGAACATGAGAGCTATTGTCAATTCACCAATAAGATTCCCTCAACCCGATGCAATATGTTGCGCAAGGTTGCATACCAATAAGAAATGAAATGAAATCTTTAAGCTTTACGTCCCACGGTTATGCCGGTTAGGCTAAAGGAGACTGTGATGATGAGAGATGAATGAAATGGTGGAATGAAGAAAGTGGGAGGAATTGGAAGAACCCCGGGAAAACCCACGAGCACGGTGTTTGTCCACCACAAGTTCAAACGGCGCGAGTTGGGATCGAACCAAGAACTCCAAGCACCGGAGGTGAACGCTCTACCACTGAGCCACAGCGCCCCCATTGCATACCAATAAGGATGAAACAACTGAGACCATGTTGAAATTGTGCAAGGGGACTCACTAAGAAACTGGATAATCTAAATGAATGTCACTAGTGGGATCACATGATCGATATCGAAATGTGGCGAATGTGTGTGTTGATATCGACATATAGCTAATGAACAAATGTCAACATATCCCACTACTGCTGGGACACCGTCCCACGTGCGAAAAATAGGAAAATAACTACTCGGGTCTTGAATCTAAGGACGTGGGCTCCCAGTAAGATAGAAACTGCGACCACGCGAGCGAAAGCGAGCGCCCTAGCCCTAAGGCTTCGAGGGAGCCTCACTTTCTCTGTATTCATTTCTTTGAGGAGTACCCACTTTGTTTGGCAAGCGCTCTTGTACAGCCTCCCGACATGCTTGTGTGTTTTATTTTGTTAATCCTACTACACAGTTGTAAACAATCAGAGCTTTATGACGTTTCTTCCTATTTCAAATGTCGTTTTATTTTTCATATGTATGATATTCCAGAAGTAGTGTTACATGTGCCAAATTGGTTCATTTTCGTCTTTGTCTTGTCATGTGCACTGTTGTTCTTCCACATGTGCGTATGTGGAAGATACGAATTTCTGGAGGTAGTTCCCTATTTTTCGAGTGCGTCATATGTCCCAGAAGACGTGGGACATAATACAAGTTTGTTATTTTTACACTCTATCAGAATTTGAACCATGGGTTAAGAGATTTCTTTTCATATATGTCGACTGTGGGACAATGTCCCAAACAAAGAAAGACATTGATACAATCGTGTTCTAGTTACGTTCTACCAAAAAGTGCACCAGATGTAATAGCAGAATGTACAACGTTATTTTCCTAGTTTTTGCACATTGGACCATGTCCCAGCAGTAGTGGGACATGTTGACATTTGTCCATTAGCTACATGTTAATTTCAATACACACATTCGCCACATTTCAATATCGATCATGCGATCCCACTAGTGACATTCCTTTAGTTTACCCAATTTCTTTGTGAGTCCCCTTGCACAATTTCAACTTGGCCTGAGTTGTTGCATCCTTATCGATATGCAACCGTGCAGATCATATTGCATCGGATTGATGGAATATTATTGGTGAATTGACAATGGCTTTCATGTTCTTGATGCTATTCCTTACATTTCCGACGCTTTGAACTCACGTTTACTTAGTATGAGTGCATTTCTAGACATTTTTCGTTGTGTTTCCACACATGTGAATCACTCTGCTTTATCTGTTGTGCTCTAAAGACACTCCAGATGTCTTTCTAGAGCATTTGAGTACAATTTCGCTACACTTAAAACTCAGAACGTCACTGTTGGGCAGCATCTGTACCTGGCGATTATGCAACCACACATAACAAGCATGAAGGTGTCCGCCATTTTGTATTTGTTCCAGATATCGACTTAATACAAAGGAATTATTGTTACCTGGTAAAAACCCCATCAATTCATATCCATTTAGACCAATATTCATTTGGCAGATTATCCGGGACTCCTTACGTTCCTTTGGGAAATCCCTTGCGCGTGCATGGTAGGATTGCGAAACATGTAAAATTCAATACAGCAGGTATGAGGGAACCGGTCAAAACCCCCACAGCCAAAACACCCACACTCAAAAAATGTCAAAACGCCCACACAAACGGTCATAACCCCCACACAAATGGACAAATCTCCCAAATACACGAACGGTCATAACCCCCACAGCCAAAACCCCCACACTCAAGAAATGTCAAAACGCCCACACGATCGATCATAACCCCCACACAAATGGACAAATCTCCCAAATACACGAACGGTCATAACCCCCACAGCCAAAACCCTCACACTGGTAATCGGTCATAACCTCCAACGGTCATAACTCCCACACAAATGGACAAAACAGCCACACATAGCAACGGTCACAATCCCCACATAAATGGACAAAACCCCCACACAAATGGACAAAACTCCCACATGCAGAAATAGTCACAACTGCCACACAAATGGACAAAAACCCCACACAATCGGACAAATCTCCCACACTCTGAAATGATCCTGGTTGCATGTCTTTTTAATAACATTTTTTTTTATTCCACTTAAACTGATGTTGCAACTATTCTTCTTGCACTGTTTTCTAATGACAGAAACACTAAAGTGGGCGTCATAAAGAGTCGCAACAAAGACGTGCAATCACGATCATTTCAGAGTGTGGGGGATTTGTCCGATTGTGTGGGGGTTTTGTCAATTTGTGTGGTAGTTTTGACAATTTCTGCATGTGGGAGTTTTGACCATTTGTGTGGGGGTTTTGTCCATTTATGTGGGGATTATGACCGTTGCTGTGTGTGGCTGTTTTGTCCATTTGTGTGGGAGTTTTGACCGATTTTGTGGGCGTTTTGACATTTCTTGAGTGTGGGGGTTTTGACCGTTCATGCGTTTGGGAGATTTGTCCATTTGTGTGGGAGTTATGACCGATCGTGTGGGCGTTTTGACATTTCTTGAGAGTGGGGGTTTTGGCTGTGGGGGTTATGACCGTTCGTGTATTTGGGAGATTTGTCGATTTGTGTGGGAGTTATGACCGATCGTGTAGGCGTTTTGACATTTCTTGAGTGTGGGGTTTTGGCTGTGGGGGTTTTGACCTAGACCCCAGGTATGACTTCTTCAGTTAATTTTTTACCCCGTCCTCTTTATGTTGGATAGTTTCCGAACTATTGGCGTGCGAAAATCATTTTCCCACGCTTTCGGCATCTTGTAGATCCGAAACTATGTACGATAGCCGGAAGTTCAAAAGAACTTTTTTTCTTGTCTCAATGGCAGGAGTCACCTCCCAAGAGTTTTAACACTTATTTTGCAACACCCGATATATATTGCACGCAGATTGGCAACATTTAATTTTTCTGTTAAATCTTTTATTTTTTCGTGAATTTTATTTCTTCCTAATGAATAAGTTGCGTTACGTTTGTTAATTCCTGTTGAAAACTTTCGTTAGAAAGACTGAACGTTTCGGTGTAAAGATTGGAAACTTTACACCGAACCAGCCTCAAGGTTTATTTCGAAATACATTGTGTGATAACTGAAAACGTTGATAAATGCTCCTCACTGTGCTCCTACAAGCTCTTTAGTAATTTATAGTTATTGTACTATCAATCATGTAACGCTAAAATAGTATTGCTTGGGATCTAAGACTTGAGTAAACTATTGTGCTGTTAAAATGTCTTGAGCCGTGGCAAAAATGCGAACTAAAGCTCACACCCTCACACACCCACGCGTTGAGCCAATAAGGGTTCAGCTGTTGCTAAGCGAGAGAAAGCGAGTGGATTTCCTTCAGCCGATAGCAGCGCTTGCAACGGAAGGCTAGGGATCAAGTCAATGTGGTATATCTTTAGTATTACTCATAAGACTCACGAAATTTCTAATTAATTTTCTCGTCTCGCGGGCAACGCTAGGTAAGTGGTCTATCAATGAAAGCAATATATCTATGATCACGATGATTTTTAAGTAGTAATCTTAACAAGTTGACTGCCATGAGTACTCATAATGGTACTCACATTACTTGCCACGGTTGCCATGAGTACCAAATTTGCCATGAGTACTCGCCACTTGTTTTCCTTTTTTTCTGTGAGCCTATATCGGTACTCAATTTCATGTTGTTTTTTTTAAATCATGCATTTCAACAGAGTAAAAATCACTCTTTAAAAAGGTAGTTTTAGCGTTCAAATATCTTTATTTTTAAGAAAGTTATTTCATTGCAGGCTCGAATTGAGGTTAATGTGGATTTCTGCATGCTCAATTTCGTTTGACCCCACAATTGGAAAAAATTGCTGACTTTGGTGAGGTATGCAAGTTGATGACGTAATTATGCCCGAGTACCATCTTTGGCACTCATGGCAACCGAATTAAAAATTTGCTCCTTTCCCATGAGCACCAAATTAGGTACCGGTACTTGGTCATAATTGCGTCATCAACTTGCATATCCAGCCAAAGTATTTTTATTTGCAGATGTGAGGGACATATTACTCCTTGTTCCTCCCTGGGATTCATTCTTTGGATGGATATGCAAGTTAGTGACGCAATTATGCCCAAGTACCAAATTTGGTACTCATGGGAAAAGAGCAAATTTTTATCTCGGTTGCTATGATTACCAAAGATAGTACTCAGACCCAATTTCGTCATCAATTTGCATATCCCGCCAAAGTCTGCATGTTTGCAATTGTGTGGTCAAACGAAATTCCTAATATAAGAAAAGTAATGTGGCCTCGCGGGCAATATTCACGATAATGCTTTGGCAGTCAACCTGTTAAATAATTCAATGGGTGGTTGATTTGAAATTTAGCGTCCCTTTCGGCACAGAGGCTACATAAAACGCTTAACATGGAATTCGATCTGTATTAGCTCCCGCCGCCAAAGAAGCTAGCCATGTAGCTATGAGGGAGCTCCAACTTTCGCTTTAAGGCTGATTCATACAGAGTGTGCCGTTTCAATGCTCTGCCGTGGTCCACGAAGTTCCTTTTTAGATTTTCACATTGAAAATGCATTGTTCAAAAAAAAAAAAAAAAAAAATGACGGGCCGTGCTCCGACAGGTCGCCTTGAAGAGAAATCAGTCCGGTCGTTGTTCTAGTCGGCCGCGATCGTTCGGCTTTCTTCGGAGCACAGGAAACGACACGAAGTTTACCAGAGACTTGCTTCTTGCAATTTGTCTTGAGAAATGTAGAAAGCAGCAGCAGCACGGCACGGCAAGCCTATGTGTGTGAACAGTGCTGGATTTACGTATAAGCTAAACAAGCTATAGCTTAAGGCACCACTTTCTTGAGGGCCCCAAAAATGAAAGGAAAAAACTAGATGTACATTTCCAAAATATAAGAAAAAACAATAACTAAAATAAAATCTAAATATAGTTACAATACTTCTTGTTATATAGCTTCATATGATGTAAGCAATGCGGCCCCTTACGCTTGCCTGTTTCATAAAATGTCACTAGGTTTTTCATTTCTGTATACAGGGTGACTATGTTCATCTGGACATATAAAGGGCCTCATTACCTTCAATAGCTTAAGGCCCAACCAAACCTGAATCCGGTTCTGTGTGTGAATCAGCCTTTATAGTAACACAGAAGCATAGCCTCGCTCTTGGCATTTCCACCACACCTCTAATTAATCAATCCATGAAGGCCCAAGGCTGACCAGACGCCTTTAGATGATAGATAACATACATGTGGTCAGAACATTGTCTTCCGTCACCACCATTTCTGAGTATGAAATTACATAACTGGAAAATATATAATGTTCTATACAGAATTTACACCATGTAGGTTACCCCCTTAAACACAAAAGATTAAAGAATGAACCGCATAATGTTCATTAATTGTAAATTTATTCCCCACATTACAGGTTATCATTAATGCGTGTGTGAATTTGTGTATTGAAAACAGGAACTTTTTATTATTATTATTATTATTATTATTATTATTATTATTATTATTATTATTATTATTATTATTATTATTATTATTATTATTATTATTATTATTTCACTCTTCAGCAATCAGCATTTAATCCCAAACCGATAATTCCTAATCAATAACTCATAAACTGAATTTCTGACATACAACATTCATCTATCTATCATTACGTTTCCAACCGTCACACCTTCTCATACACAATACATGACAGAAAAAAAAAATATAAAAAAGTAGCCGTAGTTGTTGGGGAAAAGAAGACATTTTCATTTTGGGGGAGAGTGTTTGTATTGAGGTTGTAGGGCTAGAAACGTACATATAACACATACTACCAAAAGACGCTTAAAGCGTATACAATGAAGACCGATAGGAAATGAGCATTTTATTGGTGCTTCGGTGCACGCTAAATGTGCGTGACACACTGCAACTTTTACTGAAGGTGGACGACTGACTCTCTCTCCCTCTCTCTCTATCTTGCAGGCGAACTGAAAAACATTTTGGCTTGGAGACTAATTTTTATATCATGAGGTTATAGTTCTTTTACCTTGTAACATTTTTTCTGTCTATGGCTGTGTGTGTGTGTGTGTGTGTGTTATTCAACACAGGAAATTTAATAATTCTTTTTATTCCGAAGGTGACACGAAAATCTTTTCTTTCTTCAACCCATTAATGCTTTCTTCATTAAACATTATACAGAGATAAAGAAGAAAATTTTTTTAAAAAAGTGCATAAGTTTGATCAAGAAATGTTGATAAAGAAGGGAACAATTACTCTGTTATAATTAGGAATGGAGATGGACAGTGGCGTAACTAGTTTTACTGCGCCCTGGATCGATCGATCATCAATTTATTCATACCCGCCCCCTGCCCCACGCATTTAAGCTGCTGCGTTATATATGTACTAACAGTATACAAAGTTATTTTTATTAAGAAACTTGAAGTTTTTACTTATCTTTTTCTTAAGTTTTCACTACATACGTAATATGAATTAGGAAATTAAAAATGGTTTACTGCACTTAATCCAAACTGCTACTTTTATACTTTAAAAGTAAAATGATACTGCTTATAATTCTTAATATAAATGGGAGTACAGGATAGTTTTTATAAGTGTCAACTAGGTTTCAAACAGGCCCAACTTTCCTTTTATTCCCGGGTGGGGATGAAATCCGGGAGGAGGTGCGGCGCGCTGATTGCAATGACTCATTATGCAAATCTTTCACTTGGCAGGTAGCTAGACAAACATTGCAGCGATGATTGTCCGGATATCGCCTAGTGGAGAACCAGAAAGGGGATGCGGGGCTCGCGCGCCCCTCCATGAGGAGTAAAATATATAAATTAGTCCCTAATGAAGCGCTTGTTCAAAGGCTGTGGAAAAAAAAAAAAGTTTTAAAATTTCTCTCAAAAGGAAGATTCTGAGTGCGTTCTCCACTTATTACAGATAATGTATGCGTTTCCAGTTCATGGTAATCCTGGATTCTCTCCTGTTGAACAACATGGCTTTCCTCAATGCGGAGATAAATACGTATTATCAAGCACTGCAGTCCACATTTTTAGTTAGCGTACCAAATATCGAAAATGTCTCAAGTTTATTTTTCAAACCTGCGCCTCCCCTCTCAAAAATTCCTGGGTCTGCCCCCGGTATCAGCTGTTGCCAATTAACTGCTAATAGTCATAGCGTACCTTTTGAAATGTTTTCAAACGTTCTTTGCATGAGGAACAGTTTCTGTATTCTTTTTTCCGCTCTTGCGCCCTTTTACTGTGCGCCCTGGACCAACTGCTCCATTCGCTCCATTGTAGTTACGCCACTGAAGATGGAAGTATACTGTAGAAAAGTATACACCATTAAATGATTAAAACAAACTGATATGGTGAAGAACTCTACAATGGAAAGAGCTTTGAAAAGTATTTGTTTGAAGAAACGAAATTCATAGTTACAAGATTATAGAAAACGGATGATTAATGAAAGGAAACGATTATGAAATAATTAGTGGATTGGTAATGTGGAAGAAAGTGAAGAAAACCGATACAAAATCCACATGTTGTCCATCACATATTCACATGGCCTAGGCTCGAACTAGGGACCCTTCACACCAGAGGTGAGTGCTTTATCAACGAGGCACCAAACAAGGAAATAAACGCTTATTTCGATTTCTTTTCTGTAATGGGTCAATCTCCCTAAAATGGAGTCAAAAATGTATAATAATAATAATAATAATAATAATAATAATAATAATAATAATAATAATAATAATAATAATAATAATAATTTTAATAAATAGGATATCAATTTGTCTTCTCTTTTAAAGTTAACAATTTTTGTTTTAAATAGGTTTCATTGCAATGTTATGGTAACTAAATCTTAAATTATGTGTAAAATTGTGAAATTTTCAGTTATACAGAAGACTGTGATTTGGTTTATTTAGATTAGAAAGCGGTTTTCTGAAATAGAATATAACAATTTTTAATTCAGATTCGGAACTATGCAGAAAAGAAAATTATTTCAAAACACTATATCCGAAAATTTTGCCTGCGCCCTTCAAATCATGACGAGGATAGCTCCATCGTCATACATAAAATATTACTTTTCAACGCCATTTTCACAGCAAAATCAACACTTAATTTTCCTCGGGGTTCTCCCATTTCCTTCCAAATTCTACCAATTTTATTTAAGAATTATTGACTTTCATGAATACATCCGTCTCCTTCAACCTAGAGGGGTTAAACATGTCCTGTAGAACTAGAAATGCGATTTGATATGCCACGACTTCATTTGGAGACAATATGTACTGACAGTGGCGTATTTACGATTTTGTTTCGGGAGGGGCTTTGCTAACTTTCGGGGGGGGGGTCTTTGGCTGAAAATGTGAAAATTCTGCTACTTAATATACTTTACTATAGTAAGAAAGATTTCGAGGGGGCTTAAGCCCGGAGGACCCCCTAAATACGCCACTGTGTACCGAGCTAGGACCCTCTACGAACTAACGACAAAACATTATAGCTTAAAGTGTAAGGTGGTGCCATTTGATAGCCGATGCTATTATCTAGTATAGACCCTAGGAAACTAATTTAGTCTTAATATTAGCCTAGTAACAAAATTATGGACCTAAGCAAAATGTTTGACGTATCGTCGATTTTTGATACGTTAAACAAGGTTGGGACACAAGTAATATTTATGGTAGTCAAAAAGTTGATTGCAGCAAACAAAATTTCACTTGTAATCCAACTGTAATTTATGGTTGCTAATTATCTTGAATTCAACCAATCAATATTTACCGGTAGGTTACACTAAAGTACAAACGCTGAGCAAACCAACGTTTTATCAAAAAATAATAAAATAATAAATGTAACAGTTTCGGGTATCTAACATATTCTTCTTCAGACACTATCGAAAATAAATGAAATTGCATATATATATATATATATATATAGTCATTGTTATGACAATTTTAAAATTCTTTAACAGACATATATTCATTCTTAAGAAAAATTTAATTTCATTTTTTACATATATATATAGTCATTGTTAAGAATTTTTAGTGTAAGTTATTGAATATAGCAAAGCTAGCATGAATCAGATAATTACCGGTAGGGCCAACGTCTATTTTGGGTTTTAAGCAATGTCTGAATTAATAATTTTTTTCTTATATTATTATAATTTTTTTACAGTTTACCAACAAATTTATTACAATTCAAAATTATTCGACACTCAACTAAAATAACAGCAGGCATAAATGACGAATGGAACAATAATTGCTAACGGAATAACAGAAAAATATAATAATTTGAATAAAATTGTAACAATTGCATTAAATAAATTTACGAAACAATTAGAAAAAAATAATATTTTTATTTTCAAGAGAAATGGATTTTGCAATGAGAAAGTTGAAAAACGTAATTAGTGAAACAAAATATTTATGACAAGTATAAGCTGGAATGATTACACTCCTTGTAGGGATGCGCGCGAGTCAAGTCAAGTCGAAATTTAAGCCTGTCTCGACTCGTGTCTCGACTCGACAGTTCGTCTCGATTCGACTCGAATTCGAGACGAGACGTCTCGAAATTCGAGTCGAGGCAAAATGTACGAGTGAAAATATACGCTCACATCAGCCAGAACATTATGTCTATCTACCTAATTGTCGGTATATCCACCTTTGGCAAGGATAAAAACGGCGACGCGTCTTGGCATGGACGCAATGATTCTTAGTACGTCGCTGAAGAGAGTTGGCACCACATGTGCACACACAAGTCATCTAATTCCCGTAAATTCCGTGGAGGGGGCGACGCGCTCTGAAAGATTTTCGAGACATTAGAGTCGAGTCGAGATTATTACGAGCAGTCTCAACTCTACCCATGTCTCTAGTCGAAAATTCGAGACGAGAAATACGTTTGTCTCGACTCATTTCGAATTTTACAAGTGTGTCTCGAGTCAGGTCGAGTCTAGTCGAGATTTGAGACATGTCTCGACTCGTACGCATCCCTAACCGCTTGGGACGAATGGATAAACTATTGCACTCCTTTTTTCTGATTTGATAGAAAATTTCATATTTGCAGCCCACATTAACCATCCAGAAAGCAATCTGGCCTCTCCAAGTGACTTTTCAAGATCAGCTAGTGCTGTGCGGAAACTTGAGAATTTTTAATAACCGGTATCCTGAACGTCTGAATGAAGCCAATAGATGCAAGGAGCGATTGTGAAGTTTTCAAAAAAAAAAAAAAATCGTAACATTGAATGCAACTTTTTTTTTGCCACCTTCCAACTAAGGCTTCTCTCTTTCCACCCATACTATTTAGTGTAAGAATCGTATGCGTACTGTCCCAGTAATCTGCAGAAGGCAGTAGCAAATCGTTAGCAATAACGTGATTCATACATACGTGTAAAATGCAGAAACTATTTGATAGAAATTGTTATTCATTTCGCCGCAGAGTGGCGCAACAAGCGGTAACCTGAAGTGCGATCTTACGGGCAAGCCAGTAACTACGTGAATACGACAGAAATCGAAAGACAAGTAGACCTGTTTATTAAAATGGAAACTTGTATTATACTTATTTTACTTTTTCTAATTCCTTTCTTTTTAAAAAATGTTTCAAAAGTGAATTTAAAGAATTGTAACGAAGTTTGTTCAAAGAGCATGAATTTCGTTTTATATACACGAAGATTTTTATCTAGAAAATCAATAGTTTCTTTGTAGATACACAGTATTTTACTTTCAATTTTCATTATGAAAAAGAAACCTTTTTTTATTTGAAAAGAAATCCTTTGAAAGCATAGATAGTACTGCAATATGAGGTAACCTTTTAGAGACGAATTAACCTCCCATTACAGTTGGAGTCCCCAAGGGTCAGAAGCAAAAGTAAACCACTTGATATTTATTAAACTAAACGTAGAGTTGGAGAACATTATTTATAACTAGGATTGCCAACTGGCCGGTATTCCACCGGCCTGGCCGGAAATATTGCTACTATTTTGATTAAGGCCGGTGACCGGTACAAACTTGTTAGCAGCTCCTTTATGACCGGTATTTTGAAATTTGTAATCGAGAATAAAACATCGAAATTCGTCAACAATGTCTTTACAAATACAAATTTCCGAATGTTGTATTATACATTAAGCGCCATATCTTTTTTTTTTAACTTGCGGCAGTTTTTTCAGTTATTTAAGATAAGAAATTTGATAACCATTAGAATTTATTGAGAAACATTGATTTCAATAGTACAGACAGAAATGTATAATTTCTCATAATTGTCCAGCATAAATATAACGATAAATTTAAATTGTCCATCGATTGTTAGCAAATAACTCTTAGGCATTTAATTAGTACGATATTGGTTGCATTGTTTAATTTCATGTCACTATTGCACAAGATAACTTTCCTTAAACTTTCAACTTCCTTCCTTAGGACTTCTTAAAGCAATTTCCTCTAGTTGAAGTATAAGTTTAAAGAGTAAATTTCATTTCGTAAATCCAAAATTGTCACGTTAAGGATTAATATGTTTTTGTTCATCTGTTTCGATAATTTTAAAGAAGTGGCAGTTACTGGTAAATACAATAAAATAATCAATACCGACCACACTTCCTCATTTTTTTGCACAATGTATCTATTAAACTTATTAGTGAATGTACTAAGGAAATGCAGAATACAAGTGCTAATACACTTTTGTCCACGATAGTACATTTCTTTCAAATGGATTGGTCCAGAGATGCTGCACATTTAGGCCTATAACATAGGGAATTTTGAGGGGGTGCCGGTAATTTTATTTTCCTGAGTAAGCAATCCTATTTACAACAAATACATTCTTAATCAGGAAAGTAATGATCTATTGTAATAACTTCATTTCTATTAATGTTATTAAGTGTGAACCCATTTGAATTCACTGAAAACAACGCAATGTTCGTACCTCATGATGTCAAGTGGGTTCTCAAGGTGACCTGTGACCTTGATCTGACAGTGACCTCTGACCATGACACTTGATTGACGCATATTTGGTCGGCTTGCGACATAGAATCATACCATACAGCTTTTTCTTTGTTATCATATATATAGGGTGTTATATATATAGGGTGTTAATGAACTATACCGATAAACTGTAATAGGTGATTCCTCACATCAAACTAAGAGAAAAAGTTCATATTTACCTATGGCAAAAAAAAATGCATAGTTTCAGAGCTAGGGCTGTCCAAAATCGATAAAAAGCTAAATTTCAATGGCCCCTATTTAGAATTCCAGAAATTGTGGATGGTGGTTCTTATCAGCGTAAAGGAAGTCACGTATACACAATCCAAAAATGCATATTTTATTAATTGTCAATAGGTGTAGAGTTTATTCCCTACAGGATGTAGTTCTCAGATCGCGATTTTGGACAGCCCTAGCTCTGAAACTATGCACTTTTCACCATAGGTCCATATGAACTTTTTCTCTTACTTTGATGTAAGGAATCGCCTCTTAAAGTTTGTCGGTATAGTTCATTAATACCCTGTATATATATAAACATGGCATGAAAACACGTTAGGTGGCATGATGCAGTACGGAGCTCCGTTTTCCTCAAAAATCCCTCTCTACACAAAATTCCCATCTCGAAATATTAGCACGACGGGAAGACACCCTTAACTATGCTCATGCGCACACTGTAAATTTTACGCTTACAACTATATAACAAAAATCGTAATGGCATATGTAGGCCTATAAGTACGTTTACACATACAAAATAGTATATCATCAGGTACACACAACATAATAATAATAATGCGAAGAAAAACATGCATTCAACATACACAAACACAAGTACACAACATACAGATAACTATTTACTAATACGCATACAATAAAGTTAGATAAAACCCAAAGAATATAAAAAAACATATAAGAAGAAAGGAATAGGAAGAAAAAATGAAAACTAAAATCATTTTTTTTTTATCAGGTTTCATTTGAATAGATTGAATTCTGAGGAGCTTGCTTAACCGAGTTTTTAAGTGGTCTATGTTATTGTTATGTGTCGGGTGGATGGTTATTACTCATTAATATGTCGTTTAACTTCTAATTGCATGCAGTATATGTAAATTGAGCAGGTATAAAATATTTTGTCCCCCTACAGTTGCGCACACAAGGAAGGTTTCGGGGTCAACCCCCTTGGACAAGATATTATGAAAATGTAAGAGTTATTGTACAGGCCCAATACAAGCGTCTTTTCAGTTATTTCTGGAGGGAGGGGGAGGGGAGTCTTCGATATAAGTAGTCTACTTTTCATGTTTCTCAATTATACTATTACAGTGAAACCTCTCTAAAGCGGACAGCCGTGGGGAATCAAAAATTGTCCGCTATAGAGAGGTGTCCGCCTTAGAGAGGTTTCAATATCTTCTTACGTAAATTAGTAAAAGGTATTGTGCAATTAGAAAAATATTTTTCCATTAATCATGTATTTACGAATATTACCAAAATGTTACTGTACCTGCATTATCTTGTGCCATCCAATACTCTATGTTCGAGACACAACATGGAAATAAGATGTTATAGTTCTCTGCACTTTACACTTATTGCTACTTACTACATTTTCGGTGTATTGCTTTAATTTGTGAGTTAATTGCAGTCCAGTAATGACTTTTGAGACAATATGCGTATCCGCGGGCAAAAAATACCAAATCGCCAAAATACTAATCTCGTTAGCTTGGATAGAGATTCCAGCGGACAGTAGAATGACTTATCATCCCAAACGGCGGGCAACTGTCAATCACTTTTGTATCTAAAACAGGTTGGGTGAGAGTAGAATGCAAGCAAAGAACATGAGGATGTTGTTAAACGGAGACCTTTCATCTTGAGCAGACAGTTGTGGAGGCAAAATGTTGTCACACCCCATGTGCTTCATTGCTGACACACGTATGAATCACAAAAAAATGTATTTGTTTTTTACTGTAGTTTTCAACTTGTTTCTAGAGAAAGTGTCCGTAATACGGAGGTAAATAATACCTATAAAGACAGGAAAGACTGTCCGTGTCCATACTAGAGAGTGTCCGCTTTAGAGAGGTTCGCCAATGTGCTTTTTCCTATTACAGTGTTTGGGGATTACAAAATATGTCCGTTATGGGAGGTGTCCACTTTATAGAAGTGTCCGTTAGTAGAGGTTTCACTGTATATCGGAGGTTTTAAAATGCATATAGGAGTTTTAAGGCTTTTGTAATATTTATTCCATTTAACGTACAATTACAAATAATACATGAAATGAAAGAGCAATTCAAACTGTTTTTACTACAAGTGTTCAATGTGAGCAGCACTGTATCGAAAGGGGAAAAAGGAACATAAACTTTCTGCCGGGGCATGGCACAAAACACATTCAATTTAAGGGAGTCTTGTAGCAACTGTACCATCTCCTAAGGATTTGCTAACCGCCAGATGCAAATATTATAAGTGTTCATATCGGCACTTAGGTGAAATGTCGATTCATCACTGAAGACGACACGATCCAGAAAATCTTTATCATCATGCAGCAACATTTCATTTGCAAAGTTATCACGTAAACCATAGTCTGTAGGCTTTAGAGCTTGTAGCAACTGCAAACGATAAGGACGTAGTTGTAAGCGTCTCCTTAAAATTCTCCACTCATCTGCACTGTAACTACAGATTGAGTCTTTGTAAAATTTAAAACACAAAAAACTTTGTGCTCATTAGTCGCCATCTTTGCTACTAGCGCTTTCTAACGGCAGACAGAGGAAACAGTGCATGCGCATGAGTGCGTACAAGATTATTGGAGGTGCTCTTTCATTTGAAGTATTATTAATAATTGTAAGTTAATTCTATAGATACTACAAAGCATTAACCGCTTAACGGTTTTACCCGAATTATTACGTTCAAGGGTAATATGTAAATCTTGATTATCCCGAGTTATTACGTTGAAACTATATTTTTCCGTTCGAATCTGTATTTAAGCGAAATGTTTCGTTGTGAGAAGAAAAGGTGCACTCTGCAAATCTTAACAAGCAAATTAACCGTCTTTTGTTTTGGTTTATTGACTTTTACACCAGGCGGCAGTGTATTATTCCTGCAGTGCCCGAAATATTTCGGGATAATCCCGATTGAATGTTTTCACGTTTTAAATAGCCTCAACTTATAAGACGATAGAAATTTTGCCATGATTCTGTTCAGGACTTAGCAGATAAAGCTTTTGTTTAAATAACACATTTTTTCAGCACGCAAATTCATTTAATCTTACAATTATTTTATTTTCAATTGTCCCGAAAAAACTCTGGATAATCCAGAAGTAGTATTTTGAGGGGTTATAACTTTCGAAATTTGGTTCTGAATGACAATTAAAATACATCGTGTTAGCACGCATTTATGATAAATTTAAAATATGAAATAAAATAATATGACCTTTTTGGAACGTTTCTCTAAAATAAATTCGACCGTTAAGCGGTTAAAACCCCAATATTCATTTTGAAACACCTTGTACTATTGATTAAAATGTATATAAATATTACACTCGTGGGGAGAGGCAATTGCCCTCTTGTCCTCCCTACATGACGCCCCTGAGGTATTTATTTTTCTAAACATAAGCACAGCTATTTTCTTACAGCCACTTCTCAATTTATAAAGAAAATTTGATGCGGAATTACGTCAGTAAAGAACAACTTACAGTATATAAAATCAAACAACTCGCTTGTAAATATCGATAGAAGCATGATATTGGTATTGTTTTAAAACTCTTAAAATAGTTTGTAATTTTAGTGTCAAGATGAATGCGATTTCTTAAAACTTACGGTGAAATTGTGTACTTAAATTTTAGGACAGATAGTTAAAAATTTAAAAAATCTTGTTTTTGTTACTATACCTGGAAAGACATGTCAAAGATACACAAAACACTCTATTGTATATATTTTCCAATCATTTGTCTGTAATTTGATGCAAAAGCTATGTTTTTATTTCTATTCTGTGAGAAGTTATATTCCTTCATATTTTACATTAAACATTCATTGCGGCCATATTGATGACGTCACTACTCCTAAACTCGATACGTGATTTTTTGAAACTTTTTAAAGAGATACAGGTCAAGTAGTAGAACATATTTCAGCAAGTTTCGTGTCATTATTTTCAATATCTATGTTCAACCATAATTGGATTACCGTCTCACCTGGAGTACCTATATAAACGAAAAGATTTCAACAAGTGCGACTAATCACCCTTCCTCTAGCTTGCCTGGAGCTATGAGAAGAACCTAACCCAGTGTTTCTAGTTTGCTCGGAATTCTAGGCTTTCTCTCTTCCCACTCGGCTTCTCGGAGCTTCGTTCGGAGTTCTAACCTCAATCCCTTAGCTTGTTTCGGGGCTCTGTGACTCCTAATCTCCGCTCTGCTTGCATGGAGCATTGGGGATCCTAAATCTACTCCACCTAGTTTGCTTCGGAGTTCTGTGGATATCTTCCCCTAGGTTGCTCGGGCCTTGGGTTATCTCCCTTTACATTACAGTAGAATTTACATTATAGTAATACTTTTGTAATATACTGTTTATAGTAGAGTTTGTAATAAAGCCGGTATTGGGAAAAACGATTCCGCACTGTAATTTGCTCTATCTATGCTCTAGCTATTCCTGCATAAGCAGAACTTTACTTTTCAATAATAATAATAATAATAATAATAATAATAATAATAATAATAATAATAATAATAATAATAATAATAATAATAATAATAATAATAATAATAAATTTTAATTGTCATTAAGCTATACATAGCACAAACCGAGGTCATAGTTGATAATATTAGTAGTACATGTATATGAATGAATAATAAGCTATAATTATATAAGAAACAAAATGTCCATATGAAACAAATACTAACAATAGTTATTAACATACAGTAGAGCGTCGATTATCCGAACGTCGGTCAACCGAACGACCGCTTAACCGAACTGTGTACTCGCTCGCACCTGTTACTCTCCCACCCTACCGTCCATCATCCCCCTCACACCCAAACCAAGTTTCCCACAGTAGTCGCCGCACTGAGCCACCGCTGGCGGAACATTGCTTCTAATGGGGCCTTCATAAGGCGCTGCTGACCGGCCAAGCCGCCAGTCGCTGTGTTTCAACAATCAGCACACTTCTGTCGGTTTGGCACTGGCTGTAGAAGTAGCGGCAGTATCAAAGCTGTTCACAGCAACAGCTGCGCCAGCTTAGAGTTGAGGCGTGCCGCTCCGCGCATGACAAATAAACATGTACAGTTCGATTATCCGAACAAACCAGTTTTCCGAACACCCATGTCCCCCAATTACTTCGGATAATCGACGCTCTACTGTATATTCAAAATTAGGAAATACTTTACATTTCTATTTAACAGTCAAAATACTCCTATAAAGATTAAAAAGGAAGGCGTTGTTACTAACCATTTGGACAACTTAGTCTTAAATCTTTGTACAGGCTCATTTGTTAGTGTTTCAGACAACTTCTTATACAATTTTATTCCGACTATCTCATAGCTGTTTAAAGTTTTAGACAGTCGTTGATAGGGAACATTTATATGGTTTGTTATTCCTGCTGTTGAACGAATGGATCTCTTGTCTAATTTGTAAACTATGAATATCACATTTAACGAGGTGTGTTCAAAAAGTATCGAACCTTTGATTGGCAAAAATTCATTTATTGATTTGGAAATCCGAAACACTAATCCCCTTGAACAGACCCAGTAACAGAGGCAGATCTGTAGATTGATATAGACGGATGACAAAGGCATATCTTCAGACCCACAAAAAGCCAGTAACAAAGGAAGATCTATAGATTCAAACAGACTCGGTGAGAAAGGACGATGTGTAGATACACACAGACTTGATGACAAAGGCAGATTTGTAGATTCACACAGACTGGTGACAAAGACAGATCTGTAGATGTCTATAGATCTGGTGGCAAAGACAGAGCTGTAGATATATACAAATTCGGCAACATAGATATCGGCAGAAACTGGTGATAGAGTCAAATCTGTAGATCCACAAACATCCTGTAACAAAAGAGAATCTGTAGATCCAAACAGACCTGGTGAAAAGGAAGGTGTGTAGATCTACACATACTCGATGACAGTTCTGTAAATCCACGCAAACCCAGTGACAAAGACAGGTTTGTAGATTTATTTAGATCCGGTGACAAAGACAGATCTGTAGATCTATACAGACCCGGTGAAAATGTAGATCTGTAGATCTAGATAGATCGGAGAATCGGTCGGAACAGGCTCGGATGAAGCCGAAATCGTATCAAATCTTTAGTATTATTGCAGAATTTTGTACTATATTAATGATACTTAGGGTATTTTAAAAACAATTATATTTGATGTTAGAAATTGTATTTCATAGCTTGTTATTAGACAGGGTGTTTCAAAACACCGACAACGTTTGGGAGGTGATTCCTGACTCCAAGATAAGACGAACAGTATAGAGCAGCCTGGGTGCGCAAATGCTTCCTTTCGGAGTTATAGGCTGCCGAAAACATAAAAAAAAAAAAAATTAACGGTCCATAGCCCAAAACTATGGGGCCTACCGTAGTCGGGTCGAGACTTCACTTGGGAACTAATATGCGTCCTAGCCAAAAATACATGTTTCAGAATCCTAAGGTACTCACACAACAATTTTAATGGAGGGAGTTTGGTTACGGGCATATAATTTGAAGTACTCACCAACTACCTTTATAAAAATTGATGCGGAAGTACCGCAGGATTCTGAAACATGGATATTTGGATAGGGCACATACTAGTTCTTAAATAAGTCTTGACCCGACTACGGTAGATCCCGTAGAATTGGAGCTATGGACCCAGATTAGTCTATACTTTTCGTCTTATCTTGGTGTCAGGAGTCACCCCCCAAACGTTGTCGGTGGTGTTTTGAAACACCCTGTATTTGATTTATGGTTTACTATGAAAGCTTGGATTACATTTCAGTTTATCGTCTTTTTCAGCAATGATGCTATTAGCGAGGGGTCTGAATCACATGAGCTCCCTTCAAGAATCGAACCCGGGGCTCCCGCACTGAAGACGCGTACGGTAACCATAGGTAGCCACGAGGGAGCTCTACTATGAAAGCCGAAAATGTGTTGTTTAATTAATCCTTGCAATCGTATCTTCCTTATAATGTATTTATCTTATTATTTCTTACCTAATGTGCAACTCTGTACACAAAGTAGACATATGGACCCAAAGTTAATAACGATCTATTTGGATTACTTTTTATGTGATGATTTCAAATTTCCAGTGTGCATTGACCGAGTGGAAGATATGATGCTGTGAGACACCATTGGATATAATAGCTTGCTGCTACGCACTGAAATAAATACCTATACATGAGAACAGTTTTAGACACAGAGATTATACCCTTAATTCAGAAAAGTCTGGACTCCATATTTCAACAGGACAATGCCCGACCATATGTATATAGAAATATGCAAGCCTTCTTCGAGGAATGACGAGGACAGCTGTTTCTGTGGCTACACGCCACCCTACATATCGCCCATCGAACGCAGTATTATTGGTCATCAAAATGTTCGTTACGGTTGAGTTGAGTTGATTTTAGTTTTGCGTCCCTTTCAGCAGCGAGGCTATCTGAGACGTGGACCTACTGATTAACGTAGAATCCGAACCACATGAGCTCCCGCCGGGAATCGAACCCGGGTCTCCCAAATGTTCGTTACGGATCTTTAGTAGATAGTGTCAAGCATTTAGGAATCGCACACAAACAACATTGCAGGCGGTTCTTCAAGAAAACTGTGTGATTTGGTGCAATGTCACATAAAGGCTCTTGTTGCAGCACGTGAAGGCCTAATTCCATACTGATGTATTAAGGTTAGAGGTATTGTACGGTTCTGAAACAGTACGAATTTCTGTTTAGTCATGCAACGAATCTATGATGTAAATTATACTTCGCTCGCAGTAACTATCTTGGTGTTGGTATATTTACAAACAGCAGTGTATAATGCTAGAACACATTGTCCTGCATATCTGTCCTATTACTTCATAATTTCCATCTTTTATGTTTTTCGCTTCCCAGTAATTATTTATTTTTCAACATTTGTAGAACCATAGTTTATTAAATATTAAGGATCATTAAATTTCTCATAAGCCTGTATAATAAATACTCATTTTAAATGAAAACTTACCAAGTTATTTGTGCAAAACAAAATGATATTCCAAGCCCGTATTAACTCCTAGGCTGAGTAAACTGGAGCCTGAGGTGGCATGCAGCATATTTGGCTCCCTTTTCCCCTCTTTATAGGCTATATTACAGGATAAATTAACTTATTAAACTAGAAATTTCCCATATGAGCTCTTCTGCATTACAGATGAGAATATGGAACTCCCTTTCCAGGTATCCTACCGTATAACTGTACGTAGCCTATATATTCTACGTAGCCTATGTGTTCTACTTATAACAAAATATGTATCGAACACAAAGAAATTTACATATGTAATATGAACTCAATGTTAAGAAAACTATTGTAAATTTATTATGTAATACACCAACACTATAATTGGGCTTATGTCTGTTGTGTTGATGGAAAATAAATAAATAAATAAATATTGAACAATTAGGCTTTGTGTAGCAGTGACTTTGTGTAAACTGTGGTGCTGGATGCATTATCGATTACAATAATTATATTCGTTGCAAATTTCAAGTCTAAAAAGTCGATCAAAGTGTAAAATGTTCTTCATGTGTGAGACTTGATAACAGCCTCTTAAAATTCAATAAATAGAAATATATTTGAAATTCATTATTTTTTTTTGTGGACGTATAACCCCCAGCCTATGGTGAACGTGTGAATTCGGCGTTGGGTATTTTATGTCTCCGTCTTTCCTTTACCATGACCCAATGGCGGGTTCTAGCCCGGGGCCGAAGGACCTAGGTCCCCCTCAGTTTTTATAAGTGACAAAAATAATTGAAGCTGCTATTTATATATTTTTGAAAATTAATAGTAAACTCATGATATACCTATCATAGTCTGGGTTCTGGCTGGCCGTTAGTTTTTACCTTCTAGATTCGCTACTGCCATGTCCACTGGTATCAACCATCATGTTAGTGCCACCATTTCTCCATAATGGAATTCAGAAAACTGAGAATAAGATAAATTTTGAATGAAAAACAGGGACGGATCCAGGACGGACTTCTGGGGGGGGGGGAGACGATATGTTGTAATACTGCTACTTAGAGCTACTTTTAACAGCTCCAAACTCTGGGATGGGTTTTATTTATATATAAAATAAGAAAGTTTCCTCTTCTGGGGAGTGGGGGCAATAGCCCCGATCCCCCCTGGATCCGCCTCTGATGAGAAAGTAAGAAAAGCAACGGATACGATGTCCAGTAGAAACTCTTATCCTGAGAGGGACCGAAGATCTCTTCGCACAACAGATGAACTTTCTACCACTGAGCCTTTCCTTCGTACTACAAGAATATAAACGAATTTGCAAATGCAAAAGTAAGAGAAAATGACAATATCAACGGATATGATGATGTCCCTTGGAAACTCTCATCCTGGGATCCATCCTGGATCTCCTTGCACCAGAGATGAACACTTCACCATTGATTTGTTTTTCCCTTTAGATTATAAGAAATTGGAATTGTTCCAATTTTCTGAGAAAAAAAATCATATTTGCATTAGCTACCGGTTACTGGATCGTTAAATAGACCATCTCTCAGAAAGTCAAAGCAGTACGAGCAATCATTTGAACCTATTATAAGAAAAACACGAAAGAAATCCCAATAAAATGACGGAAGGAAGCAATAAAAAGAGACAATGGAAATAGGAGAAAGGCAAAGACTATTTTGGAATTTCAACAGGATAAACTGACATTAGGAAGACTCATTAGTAAACGCTAACATTGGCAGATTTGTCCTTCCTTTGTCGATTGACACAAGAAGTCTTCCGTGGTTGAAAGTTAAAACGAGAACTAAAAAAAAGGGGAAGCCATTATGACGGCGCTGAGCCAGGACTAGAAGAGGGTGTTACAGGAATCAACACAGCGGAGATAAATGCACTGATTCATACCTTCCGTAACGAGTGTGGTTAACCATCTCCAAGGTTACGTCGACGGACTTCCATGGTGACCTGTTCGAGATAGAAAGGTTACTTAGAGGCTGGATGGATAGATGATATAGCCGTCAGTGTAAGTGGGAGACTGCGAGAGAGAGAGAGAGAGAGAGAAGAGGGGATAAAGATTTTACCATTGGAAAGCGTTGGTCATCAGCATCCGAGATCTTGAAAGCACTAGATCGCGGGAGTGATTAGAAACCTCTACAGACAGACACATATGAACTAGTACGGAGCGCCAGAAGACCTCAGAACACAACCAGACGAAAAGATAGAAAACCAAAAAAAGTTCGAAGTAACAAATCTTTCGTTTTACAGATTGCCCTTCTTTGGAAATCCAGAAAAAAAATGGAAGACAATATCAGTGGATTTTCTTCTAACATTTTGGCCAACCCCTGTCCTGTCTTCAATCCCTACCAAATAGTGCTGTGCGCAGCAAAAAGTAAAACCGAAAAAAAAAAAGAAATTACTCCCCACCAGACTTCTACTCCTGGAAGTTCTTTTCCAACAGTGAAAAGGAAAATAAAAATGAATTTAGGTACTACATTTGGGTGGAGAACATTATGACGTCATTTGAGGGTAAATTCTCTCTCCTCCCCATCCCCAGGCTTTTGCGTCCCCAAAATCAAATCTCAAATACAATGAGGAAGAAAAGAATGAAAGACAAAAGGGAAAAAATACAGTTTTCGGAAGTTTTGTTTCGGCAGAGGAGGCGTGGTCAGTGAAAAAACCCAACGATAGCTGCGATTGGAGATCAGTTGGAGATTCTCTTACATTAGGAAAGAGATAGATACTTACCATCATTATTAAAGGATTCATGAAAGAGAGGAAAAAAAAACTATTGAAGAATCAGATTGCAGTAAAGGGAAGTTTAAAAAGAGGCTGTCGTCAGGGTTTTATTTATTTGATCTTTTCTTTATACCTTATTTCTTTCTCTTTGTTCCGATTGGTGAACTTTCTAAACCTTCCTGATGACATTACCAATTTCTTTCCGTTCGCTATTTTCCGTTACTTATCTTTGGCTACCATCAAATGATTCCCTTCCCCCCAATGTGTTTCCACGCTTTCATTGACAATAAAAATCTTCAATTAAGGGTAATAATAAAGAGGATAAATAATGTTATTAATCAATAGAACAAAAAGAGCAACACAAGAATTATTTATTTTCGTCATGGCAGCCGTAAGGTGTGAAACTGGAATAGGAAGCGCTCCTTTCCAACTAGTGTCAAAATCAAGACCTTTTATAACTTCAATACGAACGTAACAAAATAGTTTAAAGGTACAGTATATTAGTAACGATATTGAATTTTTGCACGAAAACAAATTCAGTGACGGGTGAAATGAAGGACGACTTGCAACAGGAACTTACTTTTTCCTTTCTTCTTGTTTTCCTCTTCCTTAAATTCAGGGACGGGTGTAGCCGGGAGCCGAGAGGGCCTAGCTCCCCCCCCCCCAAGTTCTTTGGGTGACAAAAATAATTTAAGCTATTATTTATGTTTTTGAAAGTTGAACAGAACTCATGGTATACCTATCATAGTGTGGGTTCTGATTGGACTTCCCAGTTTTTACCTGTTAGATCCGCCACTGTTTAAATTACTTCTATCATTATACGTTAGTAGATTCTTAGGGTTAAACGAAGTATTTTATCTCCCTCAGCATCACTGGAGTTTATAATCCGCTTGCATACCGATCTTATTACAGGTAATAAGACCCGATGCCCTCTCGTTACAGGTAATAAGACCCGATGCCATCTCGTTACAGGTAATAAGATCCGATGCCCTCTCGTTACAGGTAATACGATCCGATGCCCTCTCGTTACAGGTAATAAGATCCGATGCCCTCTCGTTACAGGTAATAAGATCCGATGCCCTCTCGTTACAGGTAATAAGACCCGATGCCACCTCGTTACAAGTAATAAGATCCGATGCCCTCTCGTTACTGGGCAGTGTTCTCGTTATCGATTGTGTGTTTATATCTTCGACCCTCAGAACACAAATTTGGATAAGGGCGTAACTAACAATTCTTCAATTTTTCAGAACAGATAAACAAAAGTGCTTATTCAATTAACCAACGTATTCTCACACTATTTTTGGAGACAGGCGTTTGCTACGGTACAGAGATATTACGTTAACACCATCTAGACACATACGGACATGCTGAAACTAGCAGAAAATATGTATATCTCATTTTACCGGAAATAGGTCGATATGCCCTTATCCAAATTACCCGTTGGGACATTAAATTGAGGATAAAATATAATCTCTAAAGAACAACGATTTCAAAATATTCCGATAATGTAATTTCTAACATTAATGTGTTTTTGTGACGGAAATATTTAACAGAGTTAATTCAAAATATTTAAAATGTTTTACTGTAACAATAAACAACGGTTATAAGCATTATTGACGTTATTTTCGTCATTTATAAATAAACATGAAATTGAATTAGTATAGAATAGGTCATGGGGTATACGTAATTCGTCTCTTCATGAAATTTCGTAGTGTTTAAATGTAAAAATATGGTTAATTTATTTTACTATTCGGATTATTATATCTTGAAGAAAAGTTTGAGAAGTAAGACGAAACTTTAAGAGAAAATTCAAAGCATGAAGCCTGACAGGAATCGTGAATTCAGTTCTGGAACTGAACCTATTGCAAAGCCGTCACCAATAAAGTTTTCAACGTGTCTAGATAAGAAATTGCGGCGATCTCTTCTTGGTTGTTTTGTCCGCGAATGGAATGAAAGTCAATCGGACGATCAAGACACGCGAAGTGACAAGCATTCACTTGCAGAATTTATGTTAAACCACCCAAACAAAGATTTGCTCAAGCAGAATATGATTAGTGATACTGTGCGAGATACGCTGAAGAAAGCTGTAGCAGCAAACAAAACAATTACCAAAAAAATTATCTTACAGAATCTGTCAACATTGAGGCTAGTCGAATGCCAGGTAAGTTTGAATAACTAAGCTTAGGATTAGGAATTAGATTTCTAGGCTTTCGGCATCTATGAGTGATGACGTCGCTCAACAATCACAGTGTCCAGCGAATTGGATAGGAAAAAAATTAATAGGGAAGGAAGGAAGCGTCCTAAAATCATTATGTTAGATATACAATTTCAAGAACCTCTTCAAGTTCAGCGTGTTTGTATATCCAGTCTCCTAACTATGAAAATATTTACGATCACTTCAACCGTAATTGGTTTAAAGAGATTAAACCTATTTTGAGTAAGTTATTATGATGTAAAATAAAAAATAAATGACTTGTGCGATAAATACGTTTATACATTGTAGGAAATGTAACTTCTAATTATTCACCACAAACTCAGTCGTATCTGACTGTGAACATAAGCAAGTATGAAACAATAAACGTTAAAAAAATGTTCCAGATAGCATAAGAAATTTTCATGCTGTTTGAATGGAAAGATTGTCAGTGCAATGTTCGTGTGACCAAACAGTGTAAAAGGTTTCTTTTTACTTTATTTTTTGCTCGCTATTACCTTAATCCGGAGAGTAAGAACATTCCTCTGAATACATATTTTTGCAACTTCTTTTCTTTCAACTTCTATTGAGAAAGAATATGATTTTATACTAATTACAAATTTAAAATGCTATAGGCTGAAAACAAAATATAACTATTTTCACTATTCTGTTAGTCTATTCTGATTCAAGCAGGCTCAAGAAGTAAGTTTTTTTTTAAATAATATTTTATTTATTTCTTGTTATAGTCCTACATTCTGAAATGACAAAATCATAACTTCTTTGCAAATGAATGAAACAATTAGGGGTATATATAATGGGAGTAAACGTCCAGTGTGAATGCTTGATTCAAATGAAAAGTCAAGTATTATTTCGGATTGCACTGGGAAGAAGAACCCCTCTTATATTAAACTGGTACTGGAAAGAGACATTAAGCTCAAATTAATTAATCAATGGATCAATCTAACTCAGTGACGAATATAACATAGATCATTATAGAAACGTAGTAGTAATATCGAGTAATCATACCTAGTTATAATGTGGTGATATTTCCATTATTCGACACTGTATACAGTTTTTCTCCTTCTTGCTCAGCCCAGTGGCATATTTAGAATTCCATCCATGTGGCTAATAACTGCCTGTCGAAGTATCATACACACACACACACACACACACACACCGAGAGAGATACAAACATAAATACCTCGAGAACAGTTTAAAATCGACTGTGCTCTAGTAGGACTCAAACCAACGACTAATAACTGTAGCTACTAACAGTTAAACGTTTCATTCGAGGCGGCTATGGTCATCGGCTAGCAATTGAATCAAACATATTTCAATAAGTTCTCTTGCTGCAGGATGAAGTATTTTCTTGTGTTCTGTTTAAACCTAATTCGCCGTGGCGTTGTAACTCTATTGCATTTGTGTATGTGTGTGTTTACGGTATTTGGTAATTCGACGAATTGTAGCTCCTTGATATTGATAGTTGTTTTACTTCATACTCGTTCATTAACGTTGTATAAATTACTGGGGTTATTTAGGATGTTTTATGGAAATTCACCGTTATTACGCCCATGCCCAATGAAAACATATGAAGATTCACTTTGTTGAAACTTCTATATGAGCCACAATGGGAAGTTCTAACATATTGTGAAAATGTCTCGCCCCAGGAGTTGTTATAAACTATCTGCTACTCTACAATGAGAAATGGAAATACTTGTTTTTTCTAGTTTAATGTTCCACTATTATGCCGTTTACAGCGAAGGAGACGGATGATTAATAAAAGTTAAATTAAATTTGTGATTAATAAAATTGATAAATAGTGATTAATAAATTGATTAATAAAAGTTTGTTAAATTAGACTGTGATATTAAAATTTTGTGCTCTTCCACTAAGAATCGAATCCAGCACTATATGCACCAAAGACAAGGCAGCCAGCGGTGTAGTCAAAGTTGATTTGATCCCGCTAAAAAGTGCAATATGTTCCATTTGTGATCTCCAATGTTACGACTTTCTAAAAGTTATTACAAAAAATAAGTATAATCGGTTTTGTACAAAAAAAATCCAAAAGCTCTATATTCAACCCTTCATATGATTTCATTAAATTCTTTATACACTGTATTCACTTCACAAATCATTTTTCAGTTACAAAGAAGCTACACACACACACACACATACACACACACACACACACACACACACACACACACACACACAGTAACGCAGAATACACGGTAGGATTTTCCCAACACAAATATTCCATTTGATTTTCGTGTACTTGTTCTTGCTTATTTAAAAATATGCCCCGTATATTTGCATGGTTATTCTATTGTTTGATTGTACTTATAAATCCGGGCTCTAATTATAATAAATAAAAATGATATAAAGTAGCTTCACCCAAGTTTAATGTTCCTTTCCAGCAACGAAGTTCTGTTAGATGATCCATTAATATTTCAAACTGTGATTTAATGGATATTATTTTTAATCTGTAATCTTTCTATTCCAGATCAAAGTTGTCGATAAACGTTTGCGTGAATTGGAAAACTTAAGAGTGTTGTCACTTTGTCATAATGAGGTTGAAGATTTACGTGGATCTGTCCTTCCAAGAAACCTAGAATTTTTGGAATTGTTCGGAAATCAAATTAGCAGCTTGAAAAATTTATGTGATGAAATATCTCCTAATCTTTTACATTTAGGACTAGCGTATAATCGTCTGGATGACGGTAAGTGTTTTATGTGTAGAATATATTTTCTCATATTTTTAAAATATCTTTTATTTGGCATTAGTAACATTATGTTTTTTTTTTTTTTTTTTAATAATCCTTGGTGTAAGTTTATTTTAGTGAACCCACAACTTCAAAAATTTAACTGAAAGTCATTACTCAGGCGGGAAAGATAACACAAGGTGTAGAACGCCGGTAGGACCAAGATTCCGCTGATGGTTCCCCATGATCGGAGGAACATAAAGTTGTTTTAAACGTTAATTTCTTAACTACTTATAGTTATGTGAATATACCCATAGTTTATCACTGAGTATGCAACCATATTGTATCACTACGCAAAAAAAAAAAAAAGAAAAAGAAAAAAGAAAAGAAAAAAGAAAAAAGAAAAAGAAAGAAATACCTTTACACTATTCAGTTTTGCAAACTCTGTCATATTCAGAAATAACGAAAACTAATGTTTCAATGGAATTATAAATTTGTTTCCTTACGTTGTTACTGTGAGGGAGCTCAGTGCATGAACTGAACATACTTAAAAACACAAATCAACTTATCCTAAGTGGCCACTAAAATGCTATCTAATGAGTAAGGGCAGAACTTCAACTAAGCTTATAAGCACTTCAACTAATCTTACAAGTAAACTTATAAGCACTTCAGATTGGGAAACTTTTTTTTTACTATTTTGCACATAATTTGTTATATCTGAGATGCTACGTTTTTTTTAATGTACTTAAGCACAGAATTTATATACTCAAAAAATGTGTCCAGACTTTTGGAAGAAGTATACAAGCCATTAAGAGATTATGTATTTTATTGATGTTTGTTATTAATGGAAGAACAGTAAAGAGAAATTAGATTCCATTTACTTGTAATAAATTAAGATGCGACTAAGGAAGGTGACTTCCAGAGTTGATCACGCTCGAAACAGAATTAACAAAGATCTACCACTTGTTGTTCCAATATTGCGTCCCTATATAATGAAAACAATAATAATTAAAAGATTATGTTAACATTAGGTTTAGCATTTTAACATTATTTTAACAGGTATTAATTTTAACATCTTAAGATTAGGTTTCATCATCACCTTTATATCTCCATTGAATCTTTTAAGTTCTAGATAGTACCGTTTTTGATATCAATATTGTATTGCCACATAGTAAAATGGTGGGGGGATAGAGTGAAACTATTTTATTTGGATTCAGCATGCTAAAGATGCATTCACCTTCACTCTATCCCTGTATTAAAAATGATAAATCTATTACTTTTCTTTTTTAATATTATGAAGCATTTGATGAAAAAGTATAATCATGTATCTAGCAAGATTAAGACTATACATTACAAATATTAATTATCTTACAAAAAAGACGTTTAATTTTACTTTTTATATATGTATCCGATAATTTTAAACAGAATCATCCTTGAATTTGTCCATCGAGTTAATTCAAAAGACTAATACACTATACGTTTTAAGGAAATCTTCTGCAATGTCCGCAAGGTTGTAAATAGGATAGTATTTATTAGTACGAGTAAATTCTGGATTTTCCACAATGCTTCCGCATATCATTATACTGTTTATAAGATCAAAGTATTTCCCGCTTACTGTTCTGCAGTTTTTTTCCCTACAGGCTGAGGATTTGAGTGCACACTTTGTAATGTTGATAATAGTTTATTTGATAACGTTTGACAAATAATTTTACGAAAAAAAAAACAGAAAACAAATTACATAAATAATGTAATAAAAATATTACTAAAGTAGGAAATACGTTGAAATAATAATAGTAATAACTAGCTAAATCTATGCTCTCTACACAGCACATCATTCACATATGGGTATGAATCTCCTTGTCTTTCCTCACAACATCTGCACATGTCCCTTTACAGACACAAGTGAAAGACATCTTGTTAAGAATCGGCAAGACATACCACATAAAGGGGAGATTTTTTCGATTTTTTTCAATATCTCGCACCGTTTGCAAGATTTGAACCTACTTCCGGTTGGAGTTTCTAATTCATATATGACCAGTGTTTCCTTTCTTCTTGCATGCAGTATGTAATAAGCAAATACATTAGATACACAATTAATTATAATGTCAGTGATATATGATGTTCATTGGGGAAAACAATCCAACCAATAAAGATTCATCTTAGACTAGAGAAATGGTTGTCCGTTTTTCATTATCAATGAAACGAACGCCTGAGAATATGCAACCCCAATATACAAATGTGTTGTGTTGAAAAGTTTAACTCATAGGATATGGTGCTTCAGTTTAAAATTTCAACATTTCCAGTGTACGGTACCCCTTAAAAATGCAATAAAGAAATAACGGCCGTGTTCTTTTAGTATTCAATTAGAACTGGACAATCTACACAAAATTTGAAATGGACCAGTGAAAACGGCATGTTTCTAGCACTTGTGGTTTTCGAGATCTCGTTGTTAAAAGGATTGGAGACAAAAATATAAACTTTTCTTTTTGGAGACAAACATATAAATCTAGCATTTTACCTAGGTAGTATAACTTTAAAAATAACTTTCTTTAAGTGCTATGAACAGCTCCTAAGCAAAAACACGGCATTATGTTAAAACCATTATATAATAATTTTAAACAGACCAGAAAATTAAAAATAAAGAATGAATGTTAGAGCAGGTTAAGGCCCTTGTCAGAATGTTAATACGTTTATACTCAAATTACACGGCTCCGACTGATTTACAACAAGAATAAAATAAAAAAAATAGTCAATTTGATTATACAGAGTGGCCCAAAAGTAGGTGTACACCTCTGCATTGATCAAGTATAACATTCTAATTTATAGGTTTATTTGCTTCGGCTCTTCCGAGCTTAAGGTATAAGTAAACATTAAGAACAAATAATAAGGAAACTAAGTCTACTCAATGGATAACAATAAGAAATGCAGTGAGCTGATCAGTACAGTACTGTATACCTACTTTTGGGCCACCCTGTACTATATCAGTCAGAGAACTAGGCAAATTAAAGTTTCATTCAATTACTATTTAAAAGAATGAGTCAACCTTGCTTAAAATGGCATACCCTGCATACAAAAATCTTGATCACTTATTGTCATATTTCAAAATAAAAGATTGGTTCTTTGAATAAAGGATTATCACATAAAGATATACTGAAGATATATAACAACAATAAAATCAAGATTGGCATCTAGATCCTTTGTCATAACGTTAAAATAGTTTATTATTATTATTATTATTATTTTGTAAGAATTCCTGTGTTATTTCAGTTAACATATTTTTATTTTAAATTACTATAAGACATTGCCACACTTCTCAAGTTTAGAATTTAATGCTATTAGTGTCAATCGATTCCTAGCACTATAAATCGGCATTCTTATTCCTATATTTTCTAAGTAATATTTGCTACCATATTTGTTATCCAATACTATTTAAATGAAGAATTTATCAATAAATTTCCTCCTTTCCGATAGGGATTGAAGTCCCGAAAAAGTTAACCACTATTATTATTATTATTATTATTATTATTATTATTATTATTATTATTATTATTATTAACTCTTTATTGGGAAGTGTTGCTCTCAAGCAACATGGCATTCTATTACGTTATCCGCACGAATTATAACTTCAGTGATCATTTAATTGGCATTATTGCTTTCATACAATATTCATATACATGATTTGAGGGTTGCTTTTTTTTTTTTTTTTTTTAGATACTTCTAATCTTCGTCAACAGGGGACCGAAGTATGTCAAATTTAGTATTGTAGAAGCTTTATCTCCTACGTTCCCCGAAAGTTCTTTTTTATTTGTGGTTTCTTGCTCTGTAGGAAAATATTTCAACGAAACTGTTGGTAATTACTGACAAGTAAACCTTACGTTTGGGTAAATCGAGTTGCTGGCTGAGACACATATGAGAAAGTAGTACTAAATGTGGTCAGTACTTCAGTGAAGTTGTAGGTGCGAAGCTCCAGGGATTTAGGAGATACAGCTACCAGAGCATCACATGGAAGTACAGAATAGTCTTCATACAGTTGGAGGTAAAAGCTCTGTAAGACCTCTTGTAACGACAAAATGTGAGTAACAAATATATGGGTACATATTAGGACTAGGGGGAAGTCATATAGTAAGGGTATACCTGACGGTGGCCATCTTGAAATCCGCTATTTTGAATTACGGTTAAGTTTTTAAAATAGGAATAGGGTCATGTGATACAAGATTTAAGGCGCAAATTTAATCAGAAGAACAATGATGACGTTAATTTTGATTTACGCGCAATTGGTAAAAAGTTACAGGGAAATTAAATATTGTTGCAGCATATGTATTAGTCCTTTACCCCACCTTGTAAATTTTGTGTTAATGATAATAATTAAATAAAAAAGCAGATGGATAAATATTAGATCTATGGTAAGAGTTGCCTTGGTGACGGCCATGTTTAAATCCGCCATTTTGAATCAGACAGAAGTTTTAAATAGCGAGCGAGAAATAGATGTGAACAGGATACAAGAAAAACAACGAAATGGCGTGCAAGTACAGCATCAAACAACTAACATTGTAACGCCACCATTATATTTCTGATTAACTTCTAGCCCGAAATCATCTATTGCATTACTCTATTCCCATTTAATTTTGTGCTGATAAAGCAAAAATGGTTATACCGTTGGATTTATGGTAAATTTGTTATTAATAAGGTGTCACTATTATGCGTTTTGTTTAAAACTTTTGTCTGATTCAAAATGGCGGGTTTGAACATGGTCGCCATCAAGGCAACTCTTACCATAGACCTAATATTTATCCACCTGCATTTTATTTAATTATTATCATTAACACAAAATTTACAAGGTGGGGTAAAGGACTAATACATATGCTGCAACAATATTTAATTTCCCTGTAACTTTTTACCAATTGCGCGTAAATCAAAATTAACGTCACCATTGTTCTTCTGATTAAATTTGCGCCTTAAATCTTGTATCACATGACCCTATTCCTATTTTAAAAACTTAACCTTAATTCAAAATGGCGGATTTCAAGATGGTCGCCGTCAGGTATACCCTTACTATATGACTTCCCCCTAGTCCTAATATGTACCCATATATTTGTTACTCACATTTTGTCGTTACAAGAGGTCTTACAGAGCTTTTACCTCCAACTGTATGAAGACTACTCTGTACTTCCATGTGATGTTCTGGTAGCTGTATCTCCTAAATCCCTGGAGCTTCGCACCTACAACTTCACTGAAGTACTGACCACATTTAGTACTACTTTCTCATATGTGTCTCAGTCAGCAACTCGATTCACCCAAACGTAAGGTTTACTTGTGAGAGTATTCTTATGATATTTTACCATAATAGGGCAATGCTACTCAGTAGCTACACATAAGATCTATTTTATGGCAATGTTGGTTTGAAATAAACACCCTGTACTTTGTAACCAAAGTACAGAAATACTTTAAAAATTATGAAATTATGATCAGGAAGACATGGTTCAACGAAAGCTTCCTGGTTATAGCATTATATCATAATGAGTAAACTGTATTCATTTGATATGTTGAATCATTAGAACTTAAAATTTACAACTTAAGAAGGATTTAGCTGTTTCTCAGTATTTTGGATTTTTAAAGAAGTTAGAAGACGTGATGTTCTATCCTAAAAATAAGGTCTAAAATATTCTTAACAATTGTTGACCATTTCCAGATAGGATATACTATTCATATAGACACTGGAATTATCTCTGAGAAATATATGACAAACAGGATTACAACATTGAAACAAGGCTTCCGTGTGTCTAATAAATATTAAAGAGCCTACAATCTACCAACCGTAGCTACGGAACGAACGAACATGGTTTAATTGCAACCTGTCTCTGGGACCGAGAGTCAAGATAGATAACGTCAAAATTTCTGCAAATAAGGATTATAGATGGAGCGCTGTTACGACATGACGCAAGCAACTTAATAATGACAAAAGACTAACAAATTATTTTGTGGTATACGTGCTTTTCTACCTACACTTGACTTTTTTTAAGCTATTATTTCGTTTGGAAAGCTGCCCACATCATTATCCAAGTTGGCGTGAATCCGTCAGACTTGTCAAAACACGAAGTAACTAACATTTGGTTTACCAATTCTCTCTTCCTCGGTATTCGTACACAACTCTACTAATGTGCTAAATTCTACTATTTCCTCCCCCTACACCGTTTTAGTATATTGCCTACCTCTACAACCAACTGTACCTGCATTCCAGTTAATTGGAAGAAATGGACAGTTGATTCATTGCGAAAACCTCGCTTTCTGTTGGTTAATTATGAAATGACGAGACTGGTTCCTCGCTGTCTAGTTTCCTACCACCATTGAGCTATAACAACACAAGAGCTCATGTCAAAATGTTAGTTTGGAAAAGTGGCGCAGGTTGGCGCTGTCTAACGACGTCGTTTATCACGGAAAATTTGACATCTCAAAACGTTCGGACTTAAAACTTCAGATATACGTGCTTTCTGGAACTGTATATGACATGACACTTCATCTCCCTCGGTGCTCCGAGTACCAGCGAACACATTGGGCCCACAGAGGATTACAGAAAAAAAAGGACAAACCAGTACCAGAAAATAAAACACATACGAACTTTTCCACCTTTTCTCTTTCCCTCTCTCTCTTCTATTAAGGAGAATCAATCAAATTAGTATCAACCTTGAATAATAGATGGCAGAGGGAACGAACTTTTCTCGTTGCGTTTTTATTTCTATTTACTCACGGCTTCAATCAACCAAACTCATCATATTTTCTTTCTTGCTTATTTTTCGCTGTCGTAGCACAATTGTAGTGAACGTTATATTTTTCTTTTAAATATAAGTCAGAATTATTTATATGTATCACATGTCACAATAGTGTTAGTTAATAAATAAAGGCTTAATTTGGATAACGCCTTATACAGATATTTGAATTTTTTTGGTGGAGGTTATTTTCTAGATTTTGTGTCATGATTTAGACATTGTATTATTATTAATTTAGCTTAGACGAGTATATGGGGGCAATAAAGAATCTAAACAACAGAACATAATATGTAAAATATGATACGCAAACTTGAAATAAAAATCCTAACTATATCTATATATAGCAATAAAACTACATGAACTTACTGACATAAAATAACGGGTACTTCCGCTTGATGTGAAAAATTGAAATTTAGCATGATTGCAACTTTTCGGGGCTAACCGACAGGAAAATTGTCAAAAGTGAATACTTTTAATTTTTGAGGTGTCTAAAGGAGGGATGAAGAAATTCTCCATGTTATTTAAATGGGCCTTTTTTTGGCGTGTTGCCACGTTTCGCCTAATACTTATTTCGCCTAACCAATTATCTGACACTTTTATAGCAGATAAATAACATTTGTGTCCGCCATTTTAGGCGAAAAAGGATCCTCGTTGGCCTAATTGTCGTTACGCCTAAAATGGTGGACAATTGACTTGACTTTAACGTCCCGTTCAGCAGCGAGGCTATATGAGACGTGGACCTACTGATTAACGTGGAATCGGAACCACATTAGCTCCCGCCGGGAATCGAACCCGGGCCTCCCACGCCAAAGACGCGTACGCTAACCGCTTATACACGGAGGAGCTCTGGTGGGCAATTGAAAAATCGCAGAAATAAAACTGGGGGAAATTTCGAAAGAATATTCCCTTGTATATGAAGAGTTAAAAAATGCGGAATATATTTGTACCGTATTAATATTGATATATTAACCCGCAACCACTATTTTCAAGGAGTTAGGATTACCAAAAACTCCTTTATGTATACCTTGTCCGTCCGAGAGACGAAAAGATCACTATCATACACTTTAGATTCGTTATTATGCTCACCAGTTAAATTTGACTGTAACATACGTGTGTCAACTCATACAAGAATTAAGCTAAAACTGAATTTCTTAGTTGATAACATTGTGTACACTAGTTAAAAGCTGGATACAAATGTGCACGACGGTTGTGCTCTTATTTTGTGTTATTTTGAAAAAAAAACATAGGTGAGTAATTGTCGTTAGTTGATTTGCACATTTTGTTGTTCGTAAATTTCAATCTCATGGATGTAAGGAATTCATGCATTATAATACTGTATTTTGAATACAAAAGTCATCTCGTTTATGGTAACCTACAGATATTGCATTATCACTACCCAGCAGAGGATGGAGCTTTCCGATTACTTTCTAACTGTAGAGTTGCAAATTACTAAACATTGTCATTACGTATAATATGGACATATTCATTTTGTAGAAAATGGGCAGTTATAATAAACATGCACTGAACAATTATCAAATAAACAATGAAACATTTTCATATTATACATAAGCTACCCTTTTCATGTTAGAAGAGAATACTTTGAAAAATATTGTAAGCGCAAAATTATATTTTACTTCAAAGTACACCCCTGTCTGATTCCAGATAATTGGCTATAACCTGAGGGCCGCGGTGGCTCAGTGGTAGAGCGTTCACCTCTGGTGCTTGGGGTACCGGATTCGATCCCAGCCTCCGCCAAGTGAACTTTGAGGTGGACAAACACCGTGTGCGTGGGTTTAATCGGAGTTCTCCCACTTTCTTCATCCCACCATTTCATTCATTACTCATCATCACCGTCTCCTTTAGCCTAACCGGCATAACCGTGGGACGTTAAACTCAAAGATTTCATTTCATTTTGGCTATAACCAACTGACAAATCTCTCTTAACACCATGAAAGAATATACATTACAAATTTGTACTAAGTATTTAAATTCGTGATCACAATGGTCGATCTTTAGCTAAACTTGGGTTTTGCCACATTTTAGAACAATTGTGGTGAAAATTGGCAAATATGACAAAGAAAGTCAGCGGGTTCCGCGCTCGGCCTTTCTAAACCCTAATGCAACAGCAAATGACGTTAACGTTGGAAATAAACTGAAACATATGAGCAAAAACTATATTTTACTTTTATCATATCACATATATTTAAATTTATCCAG
Organism: Thermobia domestica; assembly: GCF_964235325.1. Lineage (NCBI taxonomy): Eukaryota > Metazoa > Arthropoda > Insecta > Zygentoma > Lepismatidae > Thermobia > Thermobia domestica. The sequence continues at coordinate 52,822,635 of NC_137455.1, read as the reverse complement.
TTTGGTTTAGGTATAACATTGTAGTTTTCAAGAACCTAAGAATATTTCAATGCCCATTGTGTGTTTTCTTGTTAATGTTTTCATGAATTTTGCAGTGTAATTCTACAGCTTAAATTTGTTCAGTATTTAGTACCATTTCATCCATTATTATATCTTGCTCTTAGTTTCTTATGGATAACTTTAGTACAAATGAGAGGCACTTGTTCATTTAATCCATAATGCCTGCCTATATTACACATACTTTTTTTTTAATATGGCCAATTGCAGTTAGGTTGTTAGTATTTTTAATTTTCTCGACAACCATTCAAATATTTTAAAAACAAACTCTATGAGAGTAAATACAAGGTTTCAGTCTACACTGCTGTAATATTTGTTGTCAAATTATACAGGGTGGCCCAAAAGTAGTGTACAAACATGTATCGATCAAGTATGATATTTTAATTTATTAAGATAATGAATTTATTTGCTTTAGTTTGTTCCGAGCTTAAGGCATAAGTGAAAATAATTTAAGAACAGATAAGGAATAAACTAAGTCAATACCTGTATCGATAACAATAAGTAAATGATATAAAATGTCATGACCGATCAGTACGAAACTGTATACCTACTTTTGGGCCACCCTGTATTTTAATATCTATGAGAAATTTTAACATTTTTCTTTTACTATCCATATTACCTCACATTACCCTAGCATAAGATTATCCTTCACTACTATTATTCAATTTTTACATCATCTCACAGGCATAGCAACGTTGCTTCGAGACTTATGATATGGGCATTCCCGGTAGTACGTGAAACGAGTAGAACTTCAACTCAAAAGTTATAATTTCATCAATAAAAATAAAAACTAGTTGATTAAGTGCTTCGAGAAAATTCATATTGTAATGCATTGGGACGACAAAAGTAAAAAGAAGCAGAACTGTATTTAAAAAAAAAAAAAGACTGCTAGGATATGAAGAATACTTGTTTATCTTGAGCTTCTTTAAAATGTGTTCCTACTTCAGAATATGTTGTAATAAAAAAAATACAAATGCTGAAAGTAGTGAAAGAGCTTTGAAGTCATTTGCTACATTCGAATTTCAGAGATTCGAGCAAATTCTGAAAAAATAGTCCATTATCATGTGAAATTTACTTTCTACAAAAAAAAAAAAAATACAGTGGATCTATAATGGAACATGATATTAAGAAATTGTATGACCAAATAATTACACAAATAACAGATACGTTTGAATGGAATGAAATATTACACTCAAATGCACTTTTACAAACATCGTGTGTCAGGGTTATTTAAAGTTTTATCCGTTTCCTTCCACTTTCTTCATCCCACCATTTTTATTCAGTATCATCATCACACCTTCTCTTAGTTTCATAGAGCATAAAAATGAGATTCAAACTAAGAGAAAAAAGAAAATACTACCCCTTCTTCAATAGCGAATTCTTAGAAATATTGAAAGGATAGAGATCTAGCTAGAAGTTTTATATGAATTAAAATTATATAGAATCGCAACAGGATTCCTTATAATACATTAACAGTTTACAAAAAAGCATTGAAATTAGAATGAAATTCCCTGAAAGATCAGCAAAACCTATAATCAAATAACTTCTGCATCCAGATAAGAACGAAACAAACAGAAATATAAAATCCAAATAATATTTCTGTTTATACTCACACAAACTATATTTCCTTTAAGATACCGAATAGCAGTACTTTCACAATATCAGATATTTGGAAACAAATTACAAACTAAAATTTACTTTTAAAAAATATTCACCTATAAACAAAATTAATAACAGGGTAAACCGTAATTAAACTATAAACTAAGAGTAACTTGTTTTTCTCTCATCTCAAATATAGCTACTATATACACTGTGAGGACATTGACCTCAAATCAAAAGTATATCTAATGTTCTCAAGATGAAAAGGATAAATAACCGAAACACAACTGTGGAAACGTTTTTCCGAAAGCAAATACTCGTTTCGAAATTTCCCTCTACGAAATTTCCGTGATTGTTTTCTAGTTCGCCATTTTAGGAAAAATGAAGACTAGGCCAAACAAGGATCCTTATTTCGCCTAAAATGGCACACACAAATCTTTTATCATTTATCTGTCATAAAAGTGTCAGATATTTCGTTAGGCGAAACGAAGATTAGGCCAAACGATACAAGATCTTTTTTTGGAACTATGACCTCATGTTTCAGGTACTTGGAATTGGAATAAAAACTTGAAATTCGGTATGCTTGCACGTTTTCTATAGGATTATTGAGCAAATTCACTAAAAATAAAAATTTCGAACTTTAGAGTGGTGATATGGGGAACTGTCATAAATCTTCCCGATGTCATTTATATGCAGAGCTTGAAAAATCCACTCGTCTGCTCACCAGTGGTGAATACTTTTTACATTTGGCGAGTAAAGTCATGGCAAGCAAAGTACATTTGGCGAGTATAAACACTGACTGCAAAATGGTCTGTTATAGTAGATTTTTCGATTTGCTATAGGACGGAAGGTATAGCGTCGTTGGTTTCCCGCGAAAAGTTGTAGTGACTTTTATGGGGAGTTGCCAGCTTGGTTACTCGTGGCTCGCTGAGCGCGGAGATTGGCGGGTGGTGATTGGCTATCTTCTTACTACACCCCCAGTGATGAGCAGGTCCAAGCGCGGGAAGCCAACGATGTTATAACTTCTGGACTTTAGTACTTGCAAGCAAGATTTCTCAAACCCTGTTTATATGGGACATCTTCTACACCCCAAAATGTTTAGGCACTTCTTGTAGAGTTAGAATGATTAAATTTGGCATGATTGTATCCTTCCGAGAGTAACCAACAGCAAAATTGTCAAAAGTAAATATTTTTAGCTTTTAGGTGATCTAAAGGGGAAATGCAAAATCTCCACATTATATAGATGGACGTTTTCCTGGAATACAAAATATTATCTTTTAGGCAGTAGAAATAGGAAAAGAAAATTGAAATTCGGTAGAAGTGATTTAAAAGGTGTGAGGCCGTAGGCCGAGCAAACGTGGGGGTCTGGAGACGGAACCCCCAGCTAGCCAAAGACTAGTAGATCATATAAAATTTAAAATTTGTTACGTGAACCCGATTCAAATCAATTCTTCAAATATTTGTAATTAACTTAATCAGCGAAGAATCAGTGAGTCTCGCATTCTCTTTCGTAACTTGACAGGGAACATGAATAGATCCATGTTAGTATAGATAACACTCTTCGCTCGTCTTGGGTAGCGCGTGAACCTTTGGTGCATGTGGTCCCAGGTTTTGTTTCCTGATGGGAGAGCACTACAATTTGAACTTATTACGTTGATTCGGATTCAACTTTAAATTCCAGGTCCACGTCTCGTATAGCTTTGGTGCTGGAAAGAGATGTTAAACTCCAACAAAACAAACAAGAGCTAGTATATACAGGGTGTTACAAAAATTATAACAATATTTTGGTAATAGGTTCCTCACATTAGATAAAATAAAAAAAGGTTCATATGGACCTGTGGCAGAGATGGATAGGGTCGGTGGGTCGATGGGTCAGTGGATCAAGTTTTCTGAGTGGGTCAGTGGATCGTGGGTCAATAGCATGTGACCCACTGTGACACACCACCCACCATGACCCACTGCGACCCACCACCCACCATGACCCATTGCGATCCACCGACTCAGTCTGACCTACAGACTCACTCTGCTCTCTGCATTGTAGACAGGATCTTCTAAAGACTGGTAAATTTGTCTCTGTTTTACTTTCAAGACCATTTCCATTCATTTCCCTTCCTTTTCCATTTGTTTCTGGCTACCAGGTGAGAACATCTAAGTGAAAAAAAGAACTTCAGGCACTTTTGCATATTGATATTTGCAATTGTAATAATGGCAATAGGAATTATACTACTACTTTGCTTTCGAGGCCTGTGAGCTTTTAGAGGAGCAAACTACTGGAAAAAATACATTTTTGAATCACTATCTATATTATAAAAGAGAACGTACAAAACCTTTGTACCCTCATCACGCTAATACGGCTGAACCAATTTCTTTTATTTTTGGGGGGTTATTAGGATTTGGACCCTAGATGGTTTTTATCATATCACTTTAATTTTTAATTACCAGTGTCTTGAGATAATTGACCATTCAAGTGTCCATACGTACAAATCCTTTGTTATTAGTTCATCATAGGTATAAAAATAAACGTATTTATATGCAACCCGCATGACCGTGTCACTCGGCGGGTTAACATAAATGACAGGCGTTTTAATGTTAACATTTACTGCAATTTGAAAGCGAAAAAGTAAAAATTATCTAAGTAACAAAGTTTATTGCGTTCCGGGGTGACCGCAGCGAAGCGGGTCACTCGGCGGGTTAACATAAATGACAGGCGCTATAATGTTAACATTTACTGCAATTTGAAAGCGAAAAAGTAAAAATTATCTAAGTAACAAAGTTTATTGCGTTCCGGGGTGACCGCAGCGAAGCGGGGTGAACGCTGCTAGTAATATATAAATTATTATATAAAAATTGAATGTAACTAGGTATGTCTGATCATCACGGCCAAATTGCAAAGTCAAATGAAATGACTTTTGGTATATAGTTAGCTCTTAATCCAAATTGGGACGTTATATTACTTTCATTATAATAGCTACATATCGTAAGGAGGTAGTGAGGATCCGAATTTTTGCGAAAAAAATTGAGTATCTCGCAAGCCGTTCAACTTACTGAGCTGAAATTCAGAGTATTAACTCTTTATTGAAAATAAACAGAATGTGTCCTAGCATTTTTTTAAATTCTCCTTTATGGGGGGGGGGGATTTTCTATACATGGTAAAATTGGTAGTGAGTTGGTTTGTAAAAATGATGGAAAACGATCGATATTAGTTAAGAAAAAATTCAGAAACAAAAAATAAAGTTGCTGAAGCTTATATTTATTATATGGAGCGCTTACAACAGAGGGTAATCAACTCATAAAGTTGTGAGAAAAATAGACATAAAACTGTAAGCTTAATTACACGGAAATTTTAAGTTTAATTTTGGATTGTACTCATAATTATATGGAAATTTTTGCACTTTTTTCCCCTTTACGTTTGTTTACTTACCTTGATTTGGGACTTGCAAATTTCATCCTTTTTTCCACTGAAAAGTATCGATAATTCAACAAGGAAATAATTATACTATGATAATTTAATTGAAATTCATCGTAATTTGGCCCATGACAAACAGCAGTGTGGTAATTGAAGGGGAAGAAGGAGGGAAATTCCTATCACCTCTGAACACTTCTCAGGAACCTCGTTCCCTTTTGCTTTCTAGGGGGAGGGAACTTGGTAATGACATCAAACTTTCATGTGTAATTACAAAAATTAAATTTATAAACAAATAAGAAATCATCAGTTTATCAGGCTTTAATTGATAATAATTTATTCACAAGATTCCTTATCGAAGGCGTGGTAGATGAAGTTTCTGTTCTACATGTGTCGACATTGCCAACTGACATGGTCGATATGGAAAAGATGTTGTATGGTGATAGAGAGATGATACTTCTTGCTGAGTATTTCAAACCTGACCAAGAAAAATCGTTATCAGACTTAAGTCTAACAAGTAGATTGTCGATGAGAAGTTGCAGAAATCGGGTAGAAGTATTATCAATTTCCACGACAGAGTGCGAACAGGGATTTCCCCTTATGAATTTACAGATGACTGATATTAGAAATAGACTAAGTGCTCAAACATTGTCTAACTTGTTGCTCATCAATGTTAATGGCCCACCGCTAGAAAAGCTCGAAATAGACGAGCTAGTTATTTCTTGGCTGAAGGATGGACATCACTCTGCTGCGGATAATTTACCACGAAAAAGCTCTGCAGGCCAACAGGAAATAAACCCGATTTCAGATTTGTTTTAAGTTGGCAAAGTAGAGTTATGGAAAATGTATACTTGTATTACTAATGGCTTGTTTGTGTTATTTAATTTTGTGCCTAATTTTGTGCCTAAAAAAATGTTTTTGGAATAACATATTTGATACTGCAAGGATATGATGACGAAAAATTATGATAAAAAATGTCCACGCTCTTACACAACAGCACTATGCTTTCGGAAGCTTGAAATTTTCCTAACTAGTAGCAGAAATTCTGAGAATTCTGAAACATTTTATAAACATTTCAAATTCCCTGACTCTTCCAGGACTCGCTCACCTCGCCACCATGTATTGCAAGTAATACAAATCTCCTCATAAGAAAGAGTTATCAAAAGCTTCCTATAGTTTATTTTTAACGCTGATCCTTCTTTTTCTCATTTCATTTCATCCTTCCTTATTTTTTTCATTTCTGGTCTCGAAGGACCCCTTGGACACACACACCCTTGGCTACGTGCCTGCTAGTCATCATGGCCAAATTGCAAAATTAGTTAGGCCCCAATCCCAACTGCGAAGTTATCAGACGCGTATCGCTTTCATTATAATACATATCTAATACATTATAATACATAATACATATCTTGCGAAAAATTTGAGTATCTCACAAGCAGTTCAACTTAGGGAGCTGAAATTCAGCACATTAAAACTTTTATTAAAAATTAATAGAACGTGTCCTAGCATTTTTTAAAATTCTCTTTTATGGGGAGTCACTTTCTATATAGAATATGATATGGGAAATTGGTAATGAGTTGATTGGTAAAAATAATCGAAAACGATAGATACTAGTTGAGAAACAATTATTAATTGAGAAGCAAAAAATACAGGGCTTCGCATTATATATCCACTGTTTTCTGTCGTAATAATTGCTGAAGCTTATCTTTATTATACTATGGAACATTCAGAACACAAAGCAATCAAGGCATAAAGTTGTGATAAAAATAGACATAAAATTTGTATTGTAAGCTTAATTACATGGAAATTTTAAGTTTGTACGTTAAGTTTAATTATCCGGAAAATTTTACACCCCTTTTTCTTCTTTACTTTGGTCTACTAGGTATATCTTGTTTTGAGACTTTCAAATTTAATTCTATTTTGCACTGAAAAGTGTATGTAATTCTACATGGAAATAATAATTATATATGATAATTACAAGCACTTTACCATTTTACATAAAGATCAGATTGTAACAGAACAGTGCTTGAACGATTGATTGTAGAAATTCAAACTCCGATAAGAGATAATTTCACAGTCTTGTTTTATTACAAGTGTAGACTCTTCAGTTATTGAAGAGGGCGTGGATCATGGGTCAGAGTTGATGACGATGGTTTTTGATGGGTGATCGGTCATGGTGGGTCAGAGTGGATCACGGTGGGTCGTGGGTCACTATAGGTGGCGGGTCAGTGGATCGTGGGTTAATTTTTACTGATTCATGCCATTTCTGTACATAACATGAATGATGAATGTGAAATACAGAGTACTTGAACGAAACTCTTCTTAAAATTAAGGATAAGATTAGCATTAATATTATAATTATAATTTTACTCCAGATACCTATCTGATTTCTTTTTTTACATTAAACTTATAGGTGTTACTTGATTCTTGTTTACAATTAGCATTTGTAAATTATTCTATTGATAAGTAACATTTGTAAGTAATATAAATTACTTACTTAAACTTCATTTAAATTATAAGACCCAATTCTGCAAACTTTAGTATTATTAATCATAGTAATGTACTCAACAAAGTTATTTCAAATTTTGCTTCGGGGTGGAGCAAAACCCCTTAGATGTCAGTAGATTTTCAGGCTTTCCATTGGTATATTATTATCTTACAGATTAAAATATAGAGCTCCTTCGTGGTTAAGCGGTTAGCGTACGCGCCTAAGGGTGGGAGACCAGGGTTCGATTCCCCAAATAGGGAAATCGCGGTCGAAAAGTGGGAGGGCCACAGTCGACGGTGGCGGACCGCCAGTACGGATCATACACGACTATGTACAGGAAAACCATCTTTTTGCCGGCTCGGGTCAGAGGCAGCAGGTAGCCGCCGACCCTTTGCCGACTGTACGTCGGCAGAGAGACGACATCCGGGAGGGATGGTAACAGTTCTAACTCTCTGCCGAAGAAACTGAGAGCCTGTGCGCCGCCGCCGTTTTCGAGACGACTTAGTCGCTAGGCCGCCTAATTCTCGATCCTAAACCAGCCTTTGAAACGCCATACTGCCTACCGCACCGCTACGTCGCCGTTTTGTTGACCGTAAATCAATCGTCAGAATGTTGTCTTTCCATCCTTTTATAACCAATGTCGTAGATTTACCTCGCCTTTGCCGACCCAAAATCGACCTGTGGGAAGTTGTTTCGACGTTCTTGTGCCGGCACGGCTACTTTTGTAGCATATTTTCCGCGAGGCGGACAGTCGCGGGTGGCCCTTTCGCTGCGGAGACGAACATCGGCAGCAATTCCCTATGGGGTAGTTCGGATTCCACGTAACCAGTAAGTCTGTCTCATATAGCCTCACTGCTAAAAGGGACGTTAAACTCAAACTCAACTCAACTCACTAAAATGTATACAAATGTCAAACCCAGAGGAGTAATTGACTCCCCCTGAAACCCCAAATGACGCTCCTGCTATGTACTTCATCCTTTTTGTACACCTTATTTTTAATTCCAGATTCTAATGTGACATTGCTATCTGACCAATGTAGATATCTGAGGACTCTGGATCTCGCATATAATTTTATCTCTGATATTGATCAAGTAATTGATGTGGCTCAAAGACTTCCGTATGTGGCTGGGTTGAATTTACAAGGAAATCCTTGTGCGGTAAGTGCCGTAATGGAAAACAATGAATCAGTTTAGAGACCTGTCAACGTTTCCACATGTGAAGGAACAGTATTTTTTCTTTTCTTTTTCATTTGATAGATTTGTCTATAAAAGTTAAAGAAAACAATATTAACTGATTTTAAGGAAAGCGCTAAAAACTAATAATAATGATAATAAAACGCTAAAAGCAAAAAATAATTAATTACTATTATCTATAGAAAAATTAAGTCGGTGTCAAGCTAATAAATTAATTTCAATAAAATTATCATTCAAACTAATTTGGTATCAGGCATTAATTCGTTTGATTTGACACAAACTTAATTTTTTAGTAGATAATAGTAATGAATTATTTTCTGCTTTTAAACGCTATATTATTATTGTTGTTTTCTGCTTTTAAGAGCTTTATTATTATTATTATTATTATTATTATTATTATTATTATTATTATTATTATTATTATTATTATTATTATTATTATTATTATTAAGAGTTTTATTATTATTGTTTTCTGCTTTTAAGCTCTTTAATATTATTATTTTCTGCTTTTGCTGAAATCAATTAATATTGTCTTCTTTTAGTGTTTACTTTCTGCTTTTTGGTATGTTTTGAAGTTTTTCTTTTTAACTTCGTTTAGTTTTTATTTTATTATTATTATTATTTATTTTTACTTTTTCGCTTTCTCAGTAGTTTAGTTAGAAACCTAAAGATAGGACACTAATTTAGTATAAAATTAATAGGCCTAGAAAACTGTGAACAAATATAGTTTTTTTTTAAAAAAAAAAATCGGTTTACGCGTTATGGGATATGTGAATATACGAGAATCATGACAACTGTTTCTTTATGAAAATGGGAACGAAACAATGCATCCTGAAATATGCTAATGAAAGCTTAGTACATACATAAATATTATATATAGCAAGTTGGATAAACATACGTATCCCCATGAAAATGTAGCACGAGAAAAAATATGTACAAGAAATCATTCGTTACATTTACGGAACGTATTGCAATTCAGAAAGCAATTGTAATGGTGGTAAGAATGTACTCTCATTTCAGTTGAAGAAACGCTATTGTTTCATCATCTATAGATCTTAATTTCTAACATTTTAAGCATGTGTCATTAGATTATTTGAAATCCAGAAGCGGCAAATGAGTAAAACTGATCCCAGCTATGATAGGCATATTTTGGTTTCCATTCCCATCCCGTCTTAGGAATGCGCACGAGACGAGTCGAGACAGGATTTTCCTAATAAATTTCGAGTCGAGATACGGCTCCTCCAATAGAGAAATATACATTTTTCGAGTCGAGACCACTTTTACAGCACATTTTCGAGACGAGACAACCAAAAATCTTGTCTCGTGCGCATCCCTACGTCCGGCTCTTCTAATTCAGTTTATCACTAGTGAGAGTCGAGATGATCTTTCATGCTTTGGTATTCATCGATTCTTACTTAGTTTCCATTGTTGATATTTCTATTGTAAAATGATTTTCAACTATATCTGGAGCAAAGCAATATTAATGAACATTTAAACAGTAGATATGTATAGATAGACACAATAAATGAATTACAGGGAATTCTAAAGTATCTGAGAAAATCTGGAAGCTCGATTTTGGAACGATTAACTGGCATGGCTTGTAACTCTGAGCATGAATTGGAGACTCAAGCAATGTTTTTTGTAAAGAAAACTTAACTGTAAAAAAGGTGATTAAGACTTGATTTTGAGATGTAGCAAATTTCTTGCTCCCTGAAATTTGGCTTAGCCTTATACAATATCTAAATGCATGGGGGAGGTTAAGAGGCCTAATCACTGCGAAATTAAAATACCGCTAATTTTACAATAATTATGTGATATCTTCAAATAGATAAAAGCAAAATGTGGAATAAGAGTGCGCTAAACAATATTATTTTGCATGAGGTACCGTCAAGATAACAATATTATTTTGCATGAGTCACCTAGTAGCTTTCCGTTTGCAGCATTTAGAAACGCGAAAATAAATGCCGATTTTCTAAATAGCTGGAAATCGAAAGCAGGTAAGTGAGTCGTTAACATGGTATCTCATGTAAAATAATATTGTCTAAGGCGCTCTTGTTCTACATTTCAATTATCTTTTATCTATTTGAAGATATCGCATAATTATCGTAAAATTAGCGGTATTTTAATTTCGCAGTGATTCTTGGCGCTCTTGTTCTACATTTCGATTATCTTTTATCTATTTGAAGATATCGCATAATTATTGTAAAATTAGCGGTATTTTAATTTCAGCAACAAAACAAATCCTCTACAAAATGTGCTATACAAAAGTAAATAGCGAAGTGTTATGTGACAAGGTTCGTATTGAAAGTCAAAAGAAACGGTCAAAAGTCACTTCACACGCCCGATACTGTAACGGAAACTGGTACAATCCGCGGCGAAAAACCTGCAACATGAGGATGTAAGTTTATTGTGAAACTACGCCTAACAGCACAGGGAATGAACATAATGTCTAAGTGGAACGAATCACGCCAGGATAAACCTCGGCCTCCTCCCATGCATACTTATTTTGGAGCAAAAGACTTCGTCATTTCACAATAAACTTATATGCTCATGTTGCAGGTTTTTTGCCGCGGATTGTACAATAATGCTAGAAATCCAAACCAATCATAACTTAGAGGCAAACTTCGTATTTTTCAGTCAACAGCTTTGAAAAATCATGAAACGAGATGTGCAATTGCACCCATTCAAAGTATCGGTGACGCATCAGTTATTGAAAGTTGGTAACCAACGCGAGAGCGTTTTTGTAAATATTTTATAGCAAAAGTTGTTTTAGAAACTGCAGAGTTAAAACACGTGCTTATGTTGAACGAGAAACGGTTCCGGTCGTTAGGTTATGTGAACTCGCAGAAAAAGAAGACCACATGCGAAAGTTGCTAAGATTGAGTTGTGATGTGCAGTGTTCTCTCTTGTCAAACTATTAAATAAGGTAATCAACTTCCAATCTTCTTGATGACGCTTCAGCTTACACAGCAACAGTAATTCTTTAGCCAATCGACAGGTCTTTCTACACGTCAGGATCAGCAGCAAAAAGACTGCCTAACTTTGGCGTCCTCATTCCTTTGATCTGTCTTTTCTAACTTTTATCTTTAGGGTAAACTGAAAGCAGAAGTGTACAGACCAACCCTAGAATTCTCTATCAGTTAGCATATGAACTCAAGTATCACATCTATTTCACTCAACAAGCAAAGGTGCAAACATGCCTTAATGCCAATAGTGGACAATTCTAGTACTTCCTCCAAGCTCGAAGAATCTATTCATTTACACATGTTACATGATTTGCATGTTTAGGTGTTGAACTTTCTTGGGGTTACTAACAAAATATTCAACCTGTATCACATAGTCCCTTGTATATAATTTCAAAATGATAGAAGACATATTTTTAATTAATAAAAAATGTCTCCTTCCTCTTTAATCTCCTCTTGTTAGATCTTCCTACTTACTTTTCAGTAGCTAAATCTGCTACGGTCTCGTGTGCTTTGCTAGGATCGAATTAGGGCAGTAGAAATCTGAGATCAAGAAGTTTATCTTATTATGTCAGAAGAGTTTTGAATTTTTATATTCAGGAAATAAATTCATTGATCTACTTTTGGTATTGATTGCGCAAGTTCCCAACTGGATCCAACCCAAAAATCAAGCAGATAAGACCTCACTAGAGAGGACTTAAAAGGTATGGTAAGGACGGGGCAGATGGATGGTGGGGGCAGACGGACAGGAGTTAAGAAATATAGTAATAGGAAATATGCTAACCTGGCAACAGTGAGTTGAGTCATGTGTGGTGTTTGGTTATAGTTCGTGCTTCACATCGCAGGAGTAGGATTCACTGAATATCGTATGTGTACAGCACTATTGCAAAGAAATTGGCACAATTACACGGAGGCAAGTGTCCCAAAACGTGACTTCTAAAAACTCGACTTCAGAAATTAAATATTTGACAAGGAAGGAAAGTTGCAAAACATTCGCGGGAGGAGCAGCAGACAATAGATGGATAGTCACACGCACAACTAGAGTAAATGAATGTTGCGTGCCATCTATTGAGTAGGGTCAGAAATATTTGAAACCAATGTGTGTGCGGGGCAGACGGACACGCAATTAGCGGGGCAAACGGACAGTGACCTAAATGGTTAGTATGAAATAGAAAAACAATATTTCTGTGTATGTATATTACTTAAGAGGTTTCTTACTAGTACTACCATTTCTTCCAAAGATGGTACGTTATCGATCTCGTACAACACACAGATGCAAATAGGAAAATGAGTCCATAGCCGCTGCTGTTAGAGCTGTACGTGAAGACAAGATGCCTTTGTCAACTGCAGCGACAGCTTTCAATGTCCCTCGTAATACACTACGACGAGCGTTATGTCATCGCACATAATCCGAAAGTTTGGAAATCATACAACATTCTCAGCACAGCAGAAAATGAATTAGAAAAGCATCTATCTACTTGCCTTGGACGAAATGGGATTTGAGCTAACTCTACGCGAATTACGAAAGTTGGCGTACAACTTTGCTGTTGAGAACAAATACAAACACATATTCAATAATGATGCAAAAATGGCTGGTTAAGATTCGGAGCATAGTTTCATACAACGTCACAAGACACTTAGTGCGCTTGTAGCGCAATCATTTTCCTATGCTACAGCTAGAAGTTTAACTCGTGGAAACGATATCTCGAGGGAGAAGACTGGGTAATGTGTACAGGTTGTTTTTTCTGGTTCCGTGTGAAATGCGATCCAAATGGTCGTGATGAATACTTTGTACGCACTCATTGTAGCAGTGTTAGTAATTTATAAACTGTAACTGTAACTGTCCGTTTGCCCCACTATTTTTGTCCTTCTGCCCCACCCCATGGGGCATATGGACATCTTGCACCCTTGTATACTAATTGTTCAATATATCCTTGACTAATTGACAAACTGATTTCTTTGTTATACTTTTACTTTGTACAAAGCATACTGGTTTGTAAGAAATATATTGAGTTCTCTTCGGTCATTTGTATTCATACAAGCAACAGAAAACTGCTTAGCATGTCCGTTTGCCCCGTCTTTACCATACGATCTGCTACTAAAAGGTCCCCTTAAAACTATTTACAATGAACACATTACAGTAGTAACACTACATAACGTTTACTAACTATATATTATATATATTTTTATTTAGATGTGTGTCTGTTATCCAGTTATATTTGGCCATACACGGCTTTGCTATATAGACGATATCCAACTATTAGAAACAGACAAAAAAGTAGTACCAGGACTTGACCTTCAAAAATGTAGGAGGTTGGCAGGAATTGAGGTTACCTGTTATAGGTTGATGGGTATTCCAAAGCCACCTGCAACAAAGGTAAGAATATTAATTGCGTTTCTTATCATGCCTAATTATCTTTGAATTGTCTCTTAAAAATCTCCCGAAATCCATAACTTCAATATGAATAGGCTACTCTGATCGTTATCTAGACTAGTGCATATTTACAAATTTATTGCATGATATAAATTTGAGTGGATCATTGGTTCGAATCACACTGGAGAACATGGGCGAGGTTTTACCTGTCCTTAGTATGCCTGTGTTAATTTTCCTACTCTTTGGATTTGATAGAAACGTGTAAAAAAAATTACAGGGCAGATGCAAATAACCACTCGCCCAGGGCGAGTACTTCACTGGTGCGGGCTAGTATTCAATATAATATCGAAGGTAAGTAAATTATTTCTATTGTGGGATATCGGCTAGTAGCTTTTTTCCTTGGGCTAGTAATATGCTGTTGCTTATTTGCACCCCTGTTATAATATATCGCTCCCAGAAAGCAGAAAGGTGCTAAGCGCCACTTTCCTTGATTTTCAACTAAGTGCATATCCTGACTACCTTTTTCATGTTTAATGTTGTGCAGAAAGGGAACAAGTGGCAGTAGACAATATGAAAGATCTGCAGTGAAAACTGAATTCCAGAAGGAAGAAAGAATCGGAATTAATTAGTGTTACATTCGTTTTTTATGCTCTCCTGAGAAATTATGCATTTTAGTGCTTAGCACCTTTCTGCTTTCTGGGGGCGATATATTTTCAAAAAAGGTTCAAAATGCGGTGACAAAAAAGGAAAAATGGGCTCCATCCGATACTTCAGTTTAACACATAAATAAAACTGCAATACATAGAACTGTAGAATACACAATATATTGAGCTGATTCGATGAAATATCCTACTGACGTATGTCACTTTCAAAGGCTAATAAAGAAAATAAAAACTACAGTCCCTATCCATCCAGTGTAGTCTTCGACTGCAGCCAGACTCTTGCCATTGCTTAACCAACAATTAATGACAAAACAAATGTAGTTTGTGACGCGAAGTCCTCAACCGCATGTTTCGTAGCCAGGTCATGAAGGAAATTATTCCCTGTCAAGAAGTAATTGAGATGCCGAATGAAGTGGTAATCAGCATGAGAGACGTCAGCAGAATATGATGGGTGAGAGATAAGGTTTCCTACTCAATTCATAGAGAGTCTGCACTGTATATGAACGTATATTGCTGTGCAACACAAGAACACCATGCCTGTTAACAACTGATAAATAGTTGCGGGTAAGTATGCGATGCATTTCATGCAGTTCAACTGTAACAATCCGCAGTGATGGTTTTGCCTCTATTGAAGGAAGATATCGATCACTCACACCATATACTGTCATAACAACAACTACACATGTGGGTTGAGAGCTGATTCAGGGAACCGTCCTGGATGCTGATCACAATTCAACCATTGTCCTGATCGTTCACGATTGTCAATTTTTCATCTGAAGTGACAATCGGATATAAGAATCTTTTTGGGATATTCCTTACACTTAGAAAACTGCATCCTCCAGACTGTGATCCTTCTTGCCTAGTTTTAACTTATATAACACCCATGTGTTCAACTTTTCCATATTACCATTTGTGCGAAGCTGTCGCATGGCAGTGGTATAATATTTTGCTACAACATATGAGGTGTGTTCAAAAAGTATCGAGCGAAAAGTAAAAAAGTATATTTTCCCGCATAAACAAATGAAGCGCGGGTGACTTTCAGTGTAGATGGAAAGGGGACACTCATGCGCAGTCGTGAATTTTTTTCTGCCAGCAGAAAGCGTCAGTCGCTGGTAGTTGGCCAACGAGTGAAGACGTGTAGTGAGCGGTCGTCAGATTTCAGTTCTTTTTTTTTTTTTTTTTTTTTTTTGTAAAACGACAAAACTTGAGCAGCGATATTGCATAAATTTTGCCAAAAGCTTGACGATGTTGAAGTTGAAAACATTCAATGGATCAGTACATTCAATTTTCAACAAGAATTTGGGCATGAGAAGAGTGCCCGCGAAATTTGATTCAGGCATTCACCACCAAACACAACTTTCCAGAGTGTCGTCACGCTTCCTACTCAACCGACATGTCTCCGTCTGCCTTTTGGTTATTTCCCAAGCTGAAAATGCCACTAAAGGGAACCCTATTTGAGTCAAGAGAAGACATCACGCAGATGCAACAGAATGGTTGGTCGTCATTGCAGAAACTCCGTTCCAGAAGTGTTTCCCACAATGGTGGGAGCGCTGGGAGAAGTGTGTGCATTTTGCCAACCAGTTTCGATACTTTTTGAACACACCTCGTATTTCTGGTAATGTATAATTTTGTCAACATTCCTATTGAATGTGTCATGTTTCATATGGAGTAAGTCACCAGGGAGCGGTCAATAATCATAATAGTATGTGGTAGATGTAGAAAGGTAAGTACGTATAATTTTTCGTATTTCTTTATCCATTTATGCACTGTTGCTTTCTATGCAGTTTATTACGGGTATGTTATCAGTTTCTTTGCTTTTAATCATGATTTACGGTTCACAGGCGGTAGGCTACCTGTTAGAAGAATATCCAAGAATCTTAAATGAATGTACACCCAAGAGGAAGGGTGATGCAGGACAAATATTAAGTAGTGTGAAAGCAAGCATAGTCAGTCGTTGTTCTAACGGTCATAAAGAGAGCAGTCCAATGTTGTCAATTGTTCGCTAATTACCGACACTTCATGTCTGCAACGGCTAATATACATAATTAGATTACAAAAAATAAATAAATAAATAAATAAATAAATAAAATACAGTATTGAATTTTCAATCAAGAACATTAACCAGTTTTATGATAGTGTAGAATACCTAATACATTATAAAACAGGAAATTCAACACTTTTACCTTAAAATAACCACTTTCATACTGAGTAGATTGAATCAATTCTACATTTTGTCGGGAATCAATGGGATCACTTGTTTGTACTATAATAATAATAATAATAATAATAATAATAATAATAATAATAATAATAATAATAATAATAATAATAATAATAATAATAATAATAATAATAATGTGTTATAATAATTATTGATCTACTTAATGTTTGCATAAGACAGAATCTGTGCAAAAATGATTTAGCTATGTTTTAAGATGAAAACGAGCTACTATTCATATGGCTATAAATATTGAGGTTTGGAGAGTCTTACGAATAGAACAAAAAAAAAAAAAAAAAAATTGACAAAGTATGCATGCAAGAAATACTAGATAATGTTTGTATCAGTGATTAATGTTTACGAAACCAGTTTTAAAGTACCCAATCATAGCGCAAGAAATTCTACGATTTTAGTTCCTCTGAATTGGAAATGTGAAATTTTGAAAGGATTGACAGATTTTTTAAGCACATTTTAGACTTACTGTATAAAGCAAGTGAAAATTTTATGAGACCTGATTAATAGTTTTTAAGCAATTACGTTCAGAAACATTAAGCTTAAATGTAATTTTAAAGACTGCTGTTCTTAGCTTTTCGTTGTTTTAGATAGATAGAGAGCTTGACAATATTTACAGTGTTGACAAGGAATTATTGCTTAATTGACTTTTATCTACATTGTGTTTTATATTAGTGCTCCTCTTTTTACTATTTTCTTATTTATTATTTTTACTGTTATTATCATTAGTACGAAGGACATACTGAAAAGTGTGAGCAACATTTTTTCACAACCGTAATCTTTATTTGTAAGTGAAACCAAATATTCACCTCAATCTACAGACCTTTCTTTCACATTTCCACATAGTCTCTCTTTTTTTTCACACATTTTTCCCATCGTTCTGCAAGTGTGAAAATACCTTTGCGATAGAATTTCGTTCCAGCTACCCGTAGACATTGACGCACTGTTGCCGAATATCCTCCAGTGTCTCGTACTAATGGCCTCGCATCTGTTCCTTCACAAAACCGAAAAGATGGCAGTAGGAGGATGTCATGTCGGGGCTGTAGGGAAGACGTGGAAGTGTTTTCCACCCAAATCCCCTTATCTCCTCCATAGTGGCACGTGCAGTATGCGAATGCGCATTGTCCTGTTGAAGGACGATCTTTCCAGGACGTTTATCACGCAAGGCACGACGGAGCTTCAAAAGTGTCTGGATATAGCGGACAGAATTTATGGTTTGTCCAGTCTCAATAAAGTCAACCAAAATGCAACCCTGTGCATCCCAGAAGACGCTTCCCATAACTTTACCTACTGATTGCACTGTCTTCGCTTTTTTCTTCGATGGCGAATTCAAGTGGTGCCATTCCATACTCTGTCGTTTTGTTTCAGATTTATAATGATGGAACCACCTTTCATCTCAGTCACAATACTTGTCAAAAAGTCATCATCTTCATGTCAAAATCTCTGAAGAAGGGTTTGAGCAATGGTTAGTGTCTGACGTTTGTGGTCCTTGGTTAATAAACGCGGGACCAAACGGCACAAACCTTCCGATAACCTAAGCTGTGAAGTATTTCTTGCACCGCACTATGTCCAACACCAAGTTTTGCAGCGATTTCATTCACAGTGATACGCTATCTTTTCTAATCAGCTCATCAACCCTTAACTTGGGGCCTCGACCTCCCAAGGATTAGCACCCATTGCTATACACCGCTGACGTCGAGTGAGATTTGGTGAAAATATCTGTCTGGATAAAGATAAAAATATCTTGTTCTGTTTTAATTTTGTCCTATAATAAGCTTAATTCAACTAACTTTGTCCGTGTCACTCTCTTTAGCGATTTAATGTTTAGAACAGCCATTTCAATCTTTATACTCTTCGACGTCTTAGTTCACTGGTTGCATTCTCAATAAACGACACTGACAGAATAAGGAGGCAGACAGAAACCTGGGATTGGTAAGAGACAGTGGTGCTAGGCAAACAATGATATCTATGTTGTAACGATAGATTTGCAGATATGCTAGTAGCGGATCTATATTACTAATACACTGCCTACACTTACTTCATTCCATTTCCATACTGCGTCCTCTCCTCTCCTTTGCTCCACAAATTTCTCACAGAAAAACCGAAACCAGTTTTTGAAATCTTTAAAAAGCAGTTTTTTAAAACTGATTTAGTTTCCTAGCTAACCAGTTTTGGATTTTAAAATGTAGCTCAGTTTTTTTTTCAAATCGGTTTCGGCTTTTTATCAAATCGATTTCGGTTTGAAACCAGATCAGTTTTATGTGAAAAACTTATCACTTTTTTTTTCTTTAACTCGTTTAGAAATAAATACTGGAATGAAAAGTATCGGCCTTTGCGAAAATTACACTTTAAAAAAAGAAAAAGAAAAGAAAGAAAAAAGAAAACAAATTTCACTAAAAAAAAAACAAACCGGTTTTAGATAAAACCAAAATATCAGTTCTGTGTGTTTCTAGAAACCGGTTTCCGATTTTTTTGAAAAAACAGCTTTTGCTCAACCCAAATTTCCAACTGCCCACAGCAACACGTCTAAGCATGTTTTATGTAATGCTTGAAGCAACTGCTGAAAGCAACAGGCAAAGCAGAGTAGTGGAGGGATGAGTTGCGACAAAGATGTGAAGAATGTCCGATAAATTTAGTGTACAAGTTTATTATTATTACTATTATTATTTTGCCTATTATCACTGTCATTCCTTTATTGACGCACCAGGCTCGTTGTCCACTTTTTTCCTGTCCGTTTGGTTTTCTGAGAATAGGAGCAACACGCGATGACGTCACAGAGTAAAAAAATTGAAATTGTTGTTCTAGTACACGGTAGTCCAAATATAAGAGCCCAGGACCAGTCTTACGTACATGTCCAGGCCATTTTTATTTAGTTCACCCTGATTAAAATAAAACTTGTTTTTTGTTTCAACAGGGTGTAAATTTCGCTTTCTACATCGAATGCTCTTTACCACCGATTCCAAAACCTCCCGAAGAGATACCTTTACCAGTACAGGAAGACAATGAGGAAGAGAAAGGAGGTAAAGGAAAGAAGGATAAGGGAAAGAAGAAAGGGAAGAATATTGCCGAAGACATCAAAATAATCCCTTACGATGAAGTAATGGAGGCAGAAAGAATCACCAGAAGCCTACCAGCTGTTTGGGCACCGATCATCACATTCCCAGCACCCATCCAAATTAAGACGTGTGATCTTTCTGCGTTGCATAGATTCATGTCTGGGCAACAGATGAATGTTAAAATCCTTCTTGAAAAGGTAACTAATTAATTACAATTAATATAGTGTAATACTTAGCAACAGTTTATCTACACTGAGAAAAAATTGTAGGTGGCGTACTTAAAAAGATAGGTTACATGCGTAATTCCTATAGTTTTTGGACTTAACATACAGCAGAAGTATAACTGAAAAGGCATGTTTTATAATACTTTCTGTATAAGTGTTCCATCTATACGTACTTTCTGTATGAAACAATGTAGGCAGTCAGGATCTCACATACAAATGGACGTATATAACATATAGCTGACGAAGGTAACAAGTATATACATGTGATATACGGAAAACTGTTAGATGTCAGACATCCTGCAACGGCATGATGTAACATTTAAGGGCAGTGCGTATGTAGCATATGAATAACGTATGCTCCGTACTGATTTCTATAATAAGCAAGAGAATAACGTATATTTGTACAATATACCGCTGTCCGAAGAATGGATTTTTCTCTGTGTAGAGGAACTGGTCACAGTAGGTATAGAGATGTCCCACTCCTGGAAATGTTTCACTATACAGTAATTCCTGGATATCCCCCACTATATAGGAAATTCAACGAAATTCCTGGAGACATCTCAGTATACAGTAACTTGTGGAAATGCCTCCTCAATGTCGTTATTATTAGATATGGTCCACTATACAGTAATTCCTGGATATGTCTCACTAAACAGTAATTCCTGGAGATACCCCATTAATCTGCTGTAAACACTTGAGATGCCCGACTAAACTATAATTTGTGCAGATGCATCACTATACAACGCGGAAATCATTTGGAAAGGGTAGAGAGGGCGATTGTAGCCCCTGAGTTTAAGAAACATATGCTTTTTTAATAAATTGTAAACTAATATACTAATAAAAAACGTAAAACTCATGTCGGTGAAAAATCTTGCCCTTCTGACAAAATCTGAAATGACGTTATTGCTATACAATAATTCCTGAAGATGCCTCACTATACAGTAATTTCTGGAAATGTTTCATCATACATTAATTGTCTCACTATATAGTAATTCCCAGAGGTACCTCACTATACAGTAATTTCTGGAAATGTCCCAACTATGCAGTAATTCCTGGCCAATCCTCCACTATACAGTAAGTCCTGGATATGCCCTGTTATATACTAATTCCAAGAAATGCCTTACTACAGATTAATTCCTGAAGATACTTCAGTGCAGAGCAGCGTTTCCCAACCTTTTTCAACTTGCGGCACACTATGGGTAAATATAAAATATCATGGTATCTTTTTTCTGTGATTACTGATCTCCTCACAGAGAAGAAAGTTCGATCATTGATTTTCTACCATGGTAAATCATTATGTTTATTTTTCATTCTAATTTAAAAATAGAAAACAATTGCAATGAAATATTGGACTTAGGTTTTTAAAAATACGCTTTCTTTTTCGAAAACTGCATGCAAACTTTCACTAACAAGCAGGATCACTAAATAACGAACGAACAAACAAATCTCTTTTACTTTTAAAACACAAATGTAGGTAATTCGTATGCATGTTTGTTTTGTCGAAAGGATTGAATATTTTAAAATTTCAAGTTACGAAATAGTCTGCAACAATAAAGAAGCAACAATGGTCATAACGTCATAACAATGATAACAAATACCTTTTTTAATATTAAAAATGTACAGAAAAGTAACGCGGTATGAAACTTAAAATTGTAGATTCATATTAGAGGTTCATAGTAATGTGAAATACAAATATACATTTTTCCCCATGTCCTGCAATTTAATTGCTATAGAATTAGTAATTTTGTTTCGATTTACTCGCGGCACACCAGCGGCCCATTCACGGCACACCAGTGTGCCGCGGCACACCGGTTGGGAAACGCTGGTGTAGAGGAATTCCTGAAGATGCATCACTATACAGCTTGAGCGTCATTTGAGAGGGCAGGCGGCAATTACAGCTCCTGAGTTTGAAAAACTCGTTTTTTTTTAAATAAATTTTATACCATTATACTAATAAAAAAAGTAAAACTCTTATATCGGTGGAAAATCTTGTTCTTCCCCCTTGAGAAAATTTGAAATATCAATAGAGATATCCCACGGTACAGTGATTCCTCGAAATCCCTCACTATACAGTATTTCTAAGTACCTCACTATGTAGTAATTCTGGAAGTGTGCCATTATACAGTAATTCCTGAGAATCCCCAGTATACATTAAGTCCTGGAAATGAATCACCATACAGTAATTCCTAAAGATGTCCCACTATACAGTAATTCCTGAAGATGTCCCATTATCCAATAAATTCTGGAGATATCTCACTATACAGTAATTTCTAAAGATCTCCCACTGAACTGTAATTCATGGAGGCACCTCACTACACTGTAATTCCTGACGATGCTTCAATATACAGTAATTCCTGGAGATGCATCATTATACAATAATTCCTGGAAATACTCCACTGCTCCCAGGGGTTTATCCACTGAGGGATGATGAGAGCCCCGAAATGACTTTGTGGCCCCGAAATGAAATTCGCCCTCTAACAAGTTTACTACACCAAAAGACCTACTCTTATTTCTATTAGTTATAAATGACCAACGGTCTTAATTCATTATTGTAACACTCTTCTATTCGCGAACGACCTTAAAATATTCTCCAAGCTTAATTCGCTTTAGGATTGTGTAAATCTGCAAATAGACTTGTGCAATATTAACTCTTTGCGGCATAGTGATGCATTTTTTGCATCACCGATTTATTAAACGATGTTGCATAGTGATGCACTTATTGCATTTCCTTAGTGAACGCTCAGCTGATACTTGCACAGTGCTGCAATTTTGAATCACTTATTCGATGTAATTACGATGTTTGTTACTAGGTGGCCCGTCATGTTATTTTCAGTCAATTGTCATATTTTCATGTTTTGTGGTTCTGTTATGGTTCTGTTTGCACGTAGTGAATGCGGTGATAATTAAATTGGTAATGTTATTGGTAATCGTGCTAATTTATGTATTTTGTCTATGAGTTCTTGTATTTTAGATTCTTGAAATGTAGTGCAGGTGATGTAGAAGTTACCCGAGTTAAATTAGTAATTTTTTAATGTTATTTGTTGTGATGCAGAAGTTGCATCACTGTACAACAAGCCGATAAAAAGTATATTGGTTATTTAAACGTGTGTTCCTCATACGACGCAAGTTACGTGTAAAATATTCATTGATGGTACCATGGGCGGCGATTAGGGGGGGGCAAAGGGGGGCAGTTGCCTCCGCACTTTTTTTAAGTAACCAATTAATGTATATAGTTTCATTTGGAAATGTAACGATTTTGTATGTGTTACTGATTAATAGGAAAAAATGCTGCCATATAATATTTGCTGTTGCGTGAATACGTATTGGTTGTCTTCCCGTGGAGTAAAGAAAGCTACAGTAATTGCATTTTAATCGCCACAGAAAATAACCCCAAAAAATAACCTATTCGAGCACAATTTCAGCATACTATAATTTCTTCTTACAAGGGCTCGATATGTTAGTGAGCCACTTTGAAGCTAATCGAAAGAACATTATGCAAAAAAGTAGGGCCTATTTCACAAGTTATTCTTTACTTGCACAAAAATTGACAGTTCCTAAAATGTCTTTTCTTCTTTCTAAAGTAAGGAATATCGATTAAAAAGAGCGTGATAAGAAACAACTTCTACCTTTTCCATTGTTTTGTAGTGTAATATACGAGTGAAGTGTTGTGTTTAAGGATGTACGAGTGTATATACAATAAAATTTAGTAAATTGAACATAATTCTAGGTTTTAAGTTTATTTTGTATAACTGAAGTGTGGATTGTAAGTATTGTTGTGTTTTGATGTGTTCCAAGAAAGTGAAATCTGCACCTAATGGCAACGAACATATTTCAAGAAGTTGCAAAAGCAAATATTTCTTTAAATGTCGTAGCATATGCTTGTAGTATTTACTATCTTTCATTTTCTAAGAGTAATAACATACATTTAATAGCATGTGTGGAATTAAATATTATGTTTTTCATTAATCCTCAGTTTCAATATAACTTTTGCAAAACAAGCATCATTATTCATTACCATGATTAATATTATCCTTTCTATTTATTTGTTTTGCAAATTTAGTAAATAATCTGATCACACAATTTTCCAGACAGAATTTAAAGATGCTCATGAGCAAGGAATCAAATCTCTTCTTACACTTTCGTTGTTTATGAGTACAAAGGGCTAGTATCTACTTGCGTTGTTCTTCTCAATTTACTTAATAAACTATTATATACGATATACGGTATTTTAACTGAAAATATAGTATCGTATTAGGTATACAACCTTTCGTCAAACAAAATGTTAGAAACAATCAGGAAAACTAACATTTATATACAAATATTCAGATCATGTCTTGCCCCCTCACTTTTAACGTCCAACCGCCGCCACTGGATGGTACTAAGAAAATGATAGAATACAATAACACCAATAATGTAATCTTGGGGGTGCTCTGAGGGTACAGTCCTACCTCAGAAAATTTCGTTTCTAAGAAAAGCCTTGAGAAATGCCGTCCTTCCACTTCAAAAAATTAATTTTGGTGTCCTTTCCCTGCCAAAAAGAAATTATAATGAACAAAGATAGCCCATGGGTAACGGCGTGACGTCATATGCGTTCTACTTATTTCATAATACATAATATTACTTAATATTACATAATACATAATTTCATAATACACAATACATAATTTAGTTTTAGATAAAATGCATCATATTTATGGAAAGGCATTAGTGTTGTTGCACAGTGATGCAATAAAGGCATCACTCCATTTTGGCGCCAATAATTATAAACTACGATAAAATATATTATAGCTGTATTTTATAGGGTCTAACATATTCAAAAATACATGTGGTTTATATTTACTAAAGAATTATTTTTCGCGTGCAACATGGGGGTATGAAGAAAATATTTATTCGTACCGCAAAGAGTTAAGGGGTCAGACTACTAAATATTTTTCAGAAGCTAACAATTTTTCTTTTGCCAGTTTTTCGTAAATGAAAAGAAATAATGAAATGTAACTTACCTCAGTAATAGATAATGCTATTCTACAACCGAGAATACGATTCGGAAGAATTTTCAGTGTTGCCAGAAAATTTATTATGAGAGTAGCCATTTCTTTATTATGAGAATAGTAAAGAGTTTCAAAACGTGTTACATTAATGAAACTCTACTTCTGTTTTGTGAGATCTCAATTAGAAAATGGGACTCTATCTTAGTCACCAAAAACACTGAAATACATTGATGTGATTGAAAGGATATACATGTTCACTTATTTTTTATTATGAATATATATATATATATATATATATATATATATATATATATATATATATATATATATATATAAATTTCATACCTCCAACTTAAACGAACACTCACATTGTGTTCTTCTGTATTTAAAAAAAGTCGTAAATTTGAATGTTATAGAACATCTTTTTCCTTATTAGAAGTGAAATGGTCGAAAACATCCAAACATGTATTCTCTTACTTTTAAATTAGAACTTAAATGCCGAATTCGAACACATCTAACCTGAATGAATCATCACGTTAAAATTGTGAATGTGCTAAATTCGACTTTGGGTTATAAGCATTTTAATATTCAACTTACCCCGAAAAATCAGTATATAGATTTAGGTACATGTTTTAGGAATTGACGGTAACATCTAATATACTCATATTTCACAAATAGGACTTTGGTATTTGAATCTGTGTGCCCCAAAGAACATGAAGCTGCTCTTAGGTGAAAATAGCAAAAATTGGACATTCGCGGTTTTGGTATTGGACCGAAGATTTGTCAGTTTCACAATAAAGAGTCGAAATTTGTAATATGCAGGAAAATTGCTTCCTTTCCCCAATTTAAAAGCTCGTTTTTCAAAAAATGCTGAAATGCATGTTTAGGTATTTCTAATGGTTAAAACATGTGCCGTTTTCACCTAACGTGAGATACGTTATTAAAAAAAAAAAAAACTAAATGAAAGGATTTGAATATGATGTAACCTTCCTTAAGACATGCATTAAAAAAATCCCTTTTGTATCCTTTCTTTTCATGAGAAAAGAAGTCTTGTCCAAATTTTATTTCTAGCTATAGTATTTTGGACTTAATACCGATAAATGAGTCAGGTTTATTCTTTTACGTAATAGTAACGTGTGCTACAGATTTCAAATTGCAATGACGTAATATCTTAGAAACTTTTACGGTTAGGGGCCCATCAGAAATTTTTAACAATGTGTACTAAGAAAACCTAAGGATGTAGGCCTATTTTATGAACTTCTTAGGATAAGAAACAAAATAATAGAAAATTATTATTTCACTAAATATTTTGGATATTTTTGACTCACACTCAAGCTATCAGGACTCGAAATGGTCTTAATTATAAGAATTTACTAAATTGTAATGCCACAGAAATTTAACCATTATGTCTATTCAACATCGTAAATAAATGTAATACTCACTGGCTAATTCAGCTTACGAGGGAACCTATCCAAGTGTAACTCTGACTTCGAGTCGAGACTATGGCCGTTGGATACCTTGTCCCAAAAGAACATAACACGAAAAGGAATACATCCTCGATCTGAACCGTTGCAGAGATATGAGTGTGAAAAGTTAGAAATTGAGCTCCATACTATACATTACAAAGTCAGATTCCGGGTCAGATTTTTCGGAAACGGCCGGGTAAGGAAACTCAGCGAATACATATCAAATTAGTATGGGGAGCCCAGCACATTTTAAATGAAAAGATTGTGTCCCCTGGACACTCGCAGGGTTCCAGGTGGGGTTCAACTCAAAATTTGAAAATGGAACTGGGGGTCAAGTAGTATAGTGTATGAAAGCTATTGTTAAATAAAAGAAGATAGAACAAATCTCAACTCTCTACGATAACCCTGTGCAAGCGGGCAACTGGTCAAAATGTCAATACAACCTACATCAGAAAATCTATGGCCACGCTTCTAAATCCGTTAAGTTGAAACAATACCAAACAGAAAAACACGTTTAAAAGTGCAAGGTATTGAAGTAAAGCAAATTGCTGCAGAGTCTCTCACAGAGTCGCACAACGGACCTTATCCAAGTATAAGTGGGACTTCGAATGACCAATGGACCATAGAATGACCATGACCATTAAATTTCGTGTCCTAGAAGAGAAAGGATACATTGTCAATCGCAGCCGTCGTGGAGGGTGGGAAGTTCAGAAAGCAACGGTATATGCTTCGCGAATCGGGACCCCATATTCGCAGATTGCACCGTGAAATTTCTATCGCGGGATTTGCTGAACGAGAAACATAATGGTAAAGACGAAAAGGAGTGACCTTGAAACTGTGAAGCAACTTGGAGAGGAGTGGGGTTGGAAAAAACTGGAATAATGGTGCAGAAATAAAATATATCGCGGGGTGCTTTTCTAGGGCTATAGGGAATGGTCAAGAATAATATTTCGTTAAAATATAAAGTTGGAAACCAGTTTAATAGTTGTAAACTCGGGAAAGAAAACGATAACCAAGTGGGGTGAGAGATGAGCCAAAACATAGTGAACGCACCAGAAGGTAGTGTTTCATAGAATATTGACACACAAAATACCCTGTGACAATACAATATTGATTTACATCAATATGCAATTTATTGGAAGAATATGTGGATGAAATATAAGTAAACAAAACTATCTCTAAAGAAAATAGACATTCAACTTCGCATATATGTGTTGGTATATTTACAGAATGTTACTTCAATTAAGAAAACATATATTGCACTAGACACAATGAAAACAGACTCTCTCCAGAAAATGCATTAAAGAAATACACTTGTTACAATAAGCACATCGAATAAACACTCCATCAAAACAGGAACTCGTAATTGGTTATGTACCAAAGATTGTATGTTTAAAAGAAACTGCGTATTTTGGGCAATGTTAATATTGTCCAGTGAAATTCGAATAGTGTCGTATGTTACCTGGCCCGTTACCAAGCATTTCCATTGCCGGAGGAAGTACATATCATTAGGCTAGACTAAAGCTGTTGTTCCCGGAGGGATTGTAGCCAGGTCAATGCAATGATCAAGTGCACATTTGCAGTCTTCGGGGTGGTCGGCGTCATCTGGCAGGATCGTTGAATCCAACAATTCGGCAAGGAGTGTTTGCATGCACAAGGTGTTTTGCCCGCACCAGCAATCTAACATAACCAATGTTTTACCTTCGGTGGGTATCGTTGCCTTCACGAAGTTGTTTACGTGAGCTCGGGACATCTTTGCAGATTTACTACATGTGACGAATAAATTCCGTGATAGAGTGCCACTCAATTGCTCAAGAATACGGGGTCCGAATTCATTACCCGTTGTTTCTTGTAAACATACAAATAGTGGGCTAAGGAAGTTGCCTGTTGTGGTTATGGATGGCATTATTATATGTGTAGGTACACTTGTTTTTGTTGCCCACGCATAGATAGGTTTTGTTCTCGCCAATATCGGTTAGCGTACGAGTAGACGTGAATTCCATTGCAAAACCCGCCTGATCGGCGAACTTAACGGATTTAAAAGAATGGCCATAGATTTTCTGATGTAGGTTGTATTGACATTTTGACCAGTTGCCCGCTTGCACAGGGTTATCGTAGAGAGTTGAGATTTGTTCTATCTTCTTTTATTTAACAATAGCTTTCATGCAATATGCTACTTGACCCCCGGTTCGATTTGCAAATTCTGAGTTGGACCCGGCCTGGGACCCTTCGAGTGTCCCGGGGACACAATTTTTTCGTTCAAAATGTGCTGGGCTCCCCATACTAATTTGATATGTATTCGCTGAGTTTCCTTACCCGACCGTTTCCGAAAAATCTGACTCGGAATCTGACTTTGTAATGTATAGTATGGAGCTCAATTTCTAACTTTTCACACTCATATCTCTGCAACGGTTGAGATCGAGGATGTATCCGTTTTCGTGTTATGTTCTTTTGGGACAAAGTATCCAACGGCCATAATCTCGACTCGAAGTCAGAGTTACACTTGGATAGATTCCCATGTTAGATGAATCTCCTAACTTTGGTTTTTCACTATCAGATCTTAATTTAAACTCCCTGAGTCAACTCTTCGTTCCCAACCAGCACGACTCTTTTCTGGGATCCGGATGCTTCCTAGTAGTAGCGAAGACCTTAGCTCAGACCTTCTAATGAAATCCCTTATACTGTTATTTCCTTACAGGAAAACTTCCTATAACTGTGGTGAGATGCCTATGTAACTTTTTTTTTTATTTCCTTAAACAAATAGCTTGATTATCACTACCTTATTTTACAATAGCCAAAACAAATTTCCAAAATATATGTTTGAATTTTCAGTACTTTGCAATAGTATAAATGATGAACGCATAGTCACTTTAATAATAAGCTTCATCTTAAGAGGTGGGTTGGTTATCATAACTCTTAGGTTTTCAGAATACGAAGTTTTTTTTCGAAAATTACTCATGAGAATTGACTATCATCCATATCATTTTATTAAGCTCACTGAAATATATCGATTGGTAGCGTATATCGTCTTTAGGCTTTATTTTTTGTTATAGTATAATGATAATGTAGAATGTAAACTTTTGATAGTAATTCCCCTTCAAACACAGGGATAAATACCGTATTGACTTTCGTTTTTTTTAGATTCCCAAACATTTGTAAATATTACATGAAACATTATGGCATGGCTGTTTACCGTTTAAGGCAGTGGTTCCCAACTGGTGTGTCGCAAACTTTTAGAATTTTAAAAATCATCAAGCGTTAATAATTAGTTAAAACAAATTTTGAGACTGACAGTAGGGTGGGGTCACTTGCGGGTGTTTTTTTTCCTACTGCGCATGCGCAAACCCTCGACGCTGATTGGCTGGCGCAGGTCACGTGACCCCGCCACGCCCCTTGACGCTGATTGGCTGGCCACGCCCCCGGCCACGCCCCTTCACGCTGATTGGTCGGTGCAGGCCACGCCCCCTGGCCACGCCCCTTGACGCTGATTGGCTGGCCACGCCCCTTGACGCTGATTGGCCGGTGCCGCCCACGCCCCTTCACGCTGATTGGTCACGCTCTTTTACGACCTCCTATCTACTGCGCTGACTGGCTGGCAGCGGACCCCGCCCCGTTCACGCCGATTGGCTGGCAGCGGACACCCACCGATTGGCTGGCGTCAGACCTCGCCCCCTTGACGCTGATTGGCCGGCCACGCGCACGGTCCGCGCAGATCGACCGGCGCCGGATTACCGTCCACGCACATGCCACATAAGATCCGTTCCCTTTTATGACCACTTTTAACATAGCAGAAATTACACAGAGACTACGAACACATAACATAGCACATATAACATAAGACTATCTAACATAGCAGGGGTGCACTCGTTCCCTTTTATGAGCACTTTTAACATAGC
This sequence comes from Thermobia domestica, assembly GCF_964235325.1. NCBI lineage: Eukaryota > Metazoa > Arthropoda > Insecta > Zygentoma > Lepismatidae > Thermobia > Thermobia domestica. The sequence goes on along the minus strand of NC_137455.1, from coordinate 52,792,036 downwards.
AGAAATTACACAGAGACTACGAACACATAACATAGCACATATAATATAAGACTATCTAACATAGCAGGGGTGCACTCGTTCCCTTTTATGAGCACTTTTATCATAGCAGATATTACACAGAGACTACGAACACATAGCAGAAATTACATAAGACTAGCAGAGCTAATAAAAGACTATGGCTTATTTAACATAACATAGCAAAGATTCGTTCCCTTTTATGAGCACTCTTTTTAAACATAGCAGAGAATAATGGGGGTGTATTCGCCCTCCATTTTGAGACCAATTTTTGACCTACTGCGCATATGCGCAAAACTGTTCCGATTTCGCCGTTAAAAAAATAACAACACACACAGCAGACCGCAGACTGTTCCGGTTAATTGACAGATTACGGCTATGCGCAGAAACATAAAATAAGACATAACACCTCCGTTCTCTTTTACGAGCACTTTATAGCAACATAATAGAGCAGAGAATAAAAAATAACAACCACACACACACACACAGACACACACACTTGATTGCTTATGCGCAGTAAAATTAAATTTCCAATTAATTACACATTGCACGCATGCGCAGAAAAATTACACTAGACTACAGCCTGTTCCAGTTGCAGTGCCGGTTCCGGTTCAATAAAGCAGACTACGTGCAACAAGCAGGCCATAAAAGGCTATGACCTATTTTTCATCTCCTAAATAACATAGTATACACCCACACTTGGTTGCGTATGCCAAATCCAATTTAGTAGAAATAACACGCATGCGCAGAAACATTTATATTTCCGATTCGACCATGCTGGTAAGAATACCACACTTATTTCTACCTGGGTCTTATAATTTATGTGGGATACGCCCTTTCTATGACAATTTTAACCGATTTGGATGAAACTCGGTATATGAGGGTTTTCGAACATGCTGATTACGAATATCATACTTATTTTTACCTGGGTCTTATGGTTCATGTGGGATACGTCCTTTCTATGATAATTTTAACCGATTTGGATGAATCTCGGGATATGGGGGTTTTCGGCCATGCTGATTACCAATACCACACCTACTTTTACCTGGACGTCGTTTGTATGACACTTAAAACCTAATAACTCAAAAACGGGTCCACATATTGAGGTCGTGTTTCCACATTTAGTAACGGGTCACCACCAACCACAAGTTCCAAAATAATGACCATCGAGGTCAAAGGTCAACCTACTTAAAACCTAATAACATGAAAACTGAGCCACATATTGAGGTGCTGTTTCCAAATCTAGTAACTGGTCACCAACTACTACAAGTTCCAAAATAATGACCATCGAGGTCAAAGGTCAACATACTTAAAACCTAATAAAACGAAAACGGAGCCACATATTGAGGTGCTGTTTCCAAATCTAGTAATTGGTCATCAGGTACTACAAGATCGAAAACATTGACCATCGAGGTCAAAGGTCAACCTACTTAAAACCTAATAACACGAATACTGGGCCACATATTGAGATGGTGTTTCCAAGTCTGGTAATTGGTCATCAGGTACTACAAGACCCAAAACATTGACCATCGAGGTCAAAGGTCAACCTACTTAAAACCTAATAACACGAAAACGGGGCCACATATTGAGATGGTGTTTCCAAGTCTGGTAATTGGTCATCAGGTACTACAAGATCCAAAACATTGACCATCGAGGTCAAAGGTCAACCTACTTAAAACCTAATAACACGAAAACTGAGCCACATATTGAGGTCGTGTTTCCACGTTTAGTAATTGGTCATCAGGTACTACAAGTTCCAAAATAATGACCATCGAGGTCAAAGGTCAACATACTTAAAACCTAATAACACGAAAACTGAGCCACATATTCAGGTCGTGTTTCCACGTTTAGTAATTGGTCATCAGGTACTACAAGTTCCAAAACAATGACCATCGAGGTCAAAGGTCAACATACTTAAAACCTAATCACTCGAAAACGGAGCCACATATTGAGATGCTGTTTCCAAATCTAGTAATTGGTCATCAGGTACTACAAGATCCAAAACAATGACCATCGAGGTCAAAGGTCAACCTACTTAAAACCTAATCACTCGAAAACGGATCCATATATTGAGGTGCTGTTTCCACATTTAGTAATCGGCCACCAACTACTACAAGTTCCAAAACATTGACCATTGAGGTCAAAGGTCAACCTACTTGAAACCTAATCACTCGAAAACGGATCCACATATTGAGATGGTGTTTCCAAATCTACTAATAGGTCATCAGGCACTACAAGTTCCAAAATAATGACCATCGTGGTCAAAAGGTTAAAATACTTAAAACCTAATCACTCGACAACTGAGACACATATTGAGATGGTGTTTCCAAATCTAGTAATTGGTCATCAGGTACTACAAGTTCCAAAACAATGACCATCGAGGTCAAAGGTCAACCTACTTAAAACCTAATCACTCGAAAACGGAGCCACATATTGAGATGCTGTTTCCAAATCTAGTAATTGGTCATCAGGTACTACAAGATCCAAAACAATGACCATCGAGGTCAAAGGTCAACCTACTTAAAACCTAATCACTCGAAAACGGATCCATATATTGAGGTGCTGTTTCCACATTTAGTAATCGGCCACCAACTACTACAAGTTCCAAAACATTGACCATTGAGGTCAAAGGTCAACCTACTTGAAACCTAATCACTCGAAAACGGATCCACATATTGAGATGGTGTTTCCAAATCTACTAATAGGTCATCAGGCACTACAAGTTCCAAAATAATGACCATCGTGGTCAAAAGGTTAAAATACTTAAAACCTAATCACTCGACAACTGAGACACATATTGAGATGGTGTTTCCAAATCTAGTAACTGGTCATCAACTACTACAAGTTCCAAAATAATGACCATCGTGGTCAAAAGGTTAAAATACTTAAAACCTAATCACTCGAAAACGGAGGCACATATTGAGGTGCGGTTTCCAAATCTAGTAATAGGTCATCAACTAGTACACGTTAAAAACGTACTGACTTTCGAGGTCAAAGGTCAAATATTTAAACCTTAATAACTTGTAAACGGAGTCAGCAAGAGATTTCTGTGTCCTATTCTTTTTTTTGTTCCAAGCAGAAAAAGTGAAGAATGAATAAATTTTAGTGACGTATTTGCTATTGTACTAACGAGAAAAAAAATCAAAACAACGCCATTTTTAACTAGCTCAGAATTTCTGTACATTTTGGTTATTCAAAATAATTTGGATGGACTAACGAAAAAGAAAGCAGAGATATGCCACTTTAGGTAGCTGAGAATTTAAAGAAACAAAGGGAACCTACTCAATTTTCTATCAACGAGAAATGCCATATTTCAACTACCTCAGAGTTTATGTCTTCTTGTACTAATTAAATAAACGAAGGAATAATGTACCAATGAGAAATGCCATTTTTTTCTAGACCATGTTCTAATATTTAAACAAACGAAGGGGTGAATTTGAGTGACCTATTCAATTTTGCACCAACGAGAAATAACGGCGTATTTTAATTCATTTTGTACTATTTAAATGAACAAACAATCGGATAAATTTAACCGGCTCAGAAGTGTACTATTTAAACAAACGAAGGTCTCATGAGTGAGATTTCCAATTTTGTAGCAAGAAGGACTATTTTCTAACTAACTCAAATTTGGATGGAGTGATTAGTTTTGTTCGAACCAGAAAAATTTGATTGGATTATTTCCTTATGTACCAACTGGGAAAAGTGAAGGAATAAATTTGGGTAGAATATTTAGTTTTGTACCTAGCAAAATAAGAAAAAGAAGTGAAGAACGAATAACATGTACCAACAAACAAAATGGAGCACCAGCGACAAAAAAGAAATCGAAGGAGGAATAAATTTGGGTGACCTAATCAGTTTGTAATAAGCAGAATCAGCATTCTATACTTTTTTTCTCCCATTCATTGGGGTTGTCCTATTTCCTTTTGTACCAACGAGAACCATATTTAACAGACATAGAATCTGTACCAAACAGAAAAGACGAGCTACACGATTAAACAAAGCAATCAATTTTTAACTAGCTCAGAATTTATGTGCCTTTTGTAACGAAGAAACAAATTTGAAGGAAGTTCATTTTAACTAATCCTGCTGCGAGTAGATCAATTAGTACATAGTAAAAAAATAAAACAATATGACATTATTGCGACTTTCATTTTCGAATACATACGAATTAGGCCACTATGGCAAAAAAATTCTCGAAAACTCTCTCCTTATGCTTTAGAAACCCGCTAGTAGGGCGTCGATTCAGTAATCCATATTGGAGTATACCTTTTATACAACAAACAAGTCTACTGTCTTCGGCACGCATTTTAGACCAAGGGCAGCAAGACACTATATTAAATAACACTTCTGCTGGATAGAAATTCGATTCTCTCGATCTTCTGCTTTACTTGGAAATTATCCACATCTTAGAATTTATCAGGTTACATCTAGTAAAAGAAAACGAACAGATAATTTTGAGACAGTTCCATATGGGTAAATACAGTATTAGTAGAGATAAGGAGAGAGTGAAAAAAAATGGAAAATTAAATTTTAAATCATTATTATTATTATTATTTTAGAGGTCAAAAGGAAGAATAAATGAATTTGAGTGGCATATGTACGGAATTTAGTTTTGTAAAGGGCAAAAAAATTGAATGGAATATTTTATTTTGTACCAGCTGGGAATTTAGTGTTGCACCATTGTATCAATTTAAGTATTTTTGTACTATTTAGTACCACCGAGAAGGTGTAGAATATTTAGTTTTGTTGGCTTCTTTATTTTGTATTAACGACTAAAGCCTTTAACACATACTTGGTTGTGTGCATTATAATGGCCGAAGTTTTTCATTTCCCCGTGGTACAACGTAATGGTCGCCCCGCTTATTCTAGGTCTACAGTTAGATATTTTCGATTGGATAATGGTAAAAAGCCACGTTTTGTTGAGCACAATGCCCACTATAACGATGTGGTAGACAATTATTTGATGGATAGATATTTGTTTAATAGTCGATATAACAAATGGTATATGATAGAATTTGTTAAGCATTTATCGCATGTAGATATTAAGATAGACTTTTTTGTCGTTGGTTACTCGTTTAACTGCACACAGTTCTCTTTTCCAATCAGCTACCTTTTTTGCCATGAAAACTAAGGGTAATAGTTATACTGTGATAGCTTTCTTTCGCTATGGGGGAACGCAGGACACTTTGGATGAGTTATTAAAGTTTTGAAATCATGTGTGCGAGTTCAGGCCAAGTATCCAGATTGCAGATTTACTTGGCTGCTTTACACGATGTGGTAAAACTGGCCTTTTTGTGGTATCTCCTGATACCTATCTGTTGGACCTCGCGGTATTTGGAAACTTGGTGAAAAAGAATAACAAATGGTTTTTCTCACAATAAAGCTATACATACAGAATTATCCATTATGGCAAAAAATACTACTTTCTCCTTATGCTTAGTTGGAGTAGACTTCGATACATTGTGTAAGAATTTCCAAATAATAGCGGTATTGCACTGTACTTATAATAGTCTGTAATAGTGCAGTTTATTGTAGTCTACCAGCAATAATGATCTTATCTAAGAGAGTTATTAGGTAAAGATAACAATTACACCTCCATTCTGCGAACACATTTATAAGACCATATTCTGCTACTCAAACAAACGAAGGAATAAGCTCAGAATTTCTATACCTTTTTTGCGCTATTCAAATAAACGAGGGAATAATCCTATTCACTTTTAGTTTTGTACCAACCACAAGAAAAGGGAAGAAGGACCATTATAACAAGCTCACTATTTTTATACCATTTTGTATTATTCTATTTCATTTTTGTAACTATCAGAAGAAAAGCTCAGAATGTTATACCTTTGTGATGCTACATTTTGTATTATTTTTGTGTCATCCAGAGAACAATTTAAATTGCCTCTCCCGTCACTAAGAAAGGCTTATAAAATATTTCAACGTAAGATTTAACAAACCAGGATTGCGTCATAATTCAATTATAACTTAATTCATAGCAATTAGCGTACTAAAGAAAACTGATGAAGGACGACGAATCATAACAGCATGCATGACCATTTTTGATCACAGTGGTGATTGAGGAAAAAAGCAGAAGGAATCATATAAGAGTAAGAAAAGTTTTCAAAGTTCCATGTTGCTGCAGATATTTAAGCAGCGTTACGAATGCGTTACCTAACACTTGTATTGCTAAGGTACTGCCTATTGCTCAACGATTCAATTATTTTTTAAACTTTCTTTCCTCGTCTAAGTCCAAAAGACAAATATATATTTTTGCATTTATGTATTTTATTATAATGGAATATAAGATTATGGAGTATATTTGGAAATAATAGAACATACATCATGACGTTATATTAACAAATTATTTTATATTGCTTGAAACATATTAAACACGGAGAATGCATAGAATGCTTTTATTGTAGGTTTATAAGTAGATGTGTCACACTCGATTTGTTTTTGCGAAAGAGTAGAAAAATGACTAGCACGGAAACTGCTTATGTTTCACCTAGAGAAAAAGAAATTCAGCGTGAAAACGAGAAACCTATACTGTTAATCCAGCCGTCTGACCCCGATTTGCCAGATGAATTACGTGATAAAGTGAGAATCATATATCCAACACAAGAAATAGAAGAAGTGTATTATTTTAGACGTTATAATAGATATAATGATGAAATACTCCCGGAAAGTGATGATGACAGTGTATCAAATATTACCTGTTTTGAACTGGAAGCTAATGAGTGCTGGTGTACTAGTGAAATTATTAGTCATACATGTGTTATACAATTATTTAATGAGTATACACCAAATTCGGTATTATTATGTGAGGCATGTTCTAAACATAATGAGAATGAAAAAGATCACAAGTGTTTGCTGCAGTATGATTACGAATTATTGCAAAAGGTGTGGACAATCTTAATTAAACGTGAAATGAGAGAGAAAATCTATAAACTCTATTTAAAGAAGCATTTTAAAAATTGCAATATTAAGAACACTTATACTTTGGAGAAAAAATTTAATCTGGTATATGAATACATTACAGAGTGTGATTATTATATCAACAAAATAGTAGAAATGTTTTTAGAGAAAGATAAACAATTATTTAATTCTGTAAATGAACACTGAGCCCACTGTAGCATATGCATTTGATTGTGTAAAAATAGAAGAACTTGAACTGTTAACTGGATCAATTTGTAGTACAGTAATATTAAGAATTTAATAGATAACTAACATTGGACTCTGGCAACCGATTTGTCAGGGAGAGGCAATTTAAATTGTTCTCTGGATGACACAAAAATAATACAAAATGTAGCATCACAAAGGTATAACATTCTGAGCTTTTCTTCTGATAGTTACAAAAATGAAATAGAATAATACAAAATGGTATAAAAATAGTGAGCTTGTTATAATGGTCCTTCTTCCCTTTTTTTGTGGTTGGTACAAAACTAAAAGTGAATAGGATTATTCCCTCGTTTATTTGAATAGCGCAAAAAAGGTATAGAAATTCTGAGCTTATTCCTTCGTTTGTTTGAGTAGCAGAATATGGTCTTATAAATGTGTTCGCAGAATGGAGGTGTAATTGTTATCTTTACCTAATAACTCTCTTAGATAAGATCATTATTGCTGGTAGACTACAATAAACTGCACTATTACAGACTATTATAAGTACAGTGCAATACCGCTATTATTTGGAAATTCTTACACAATGTATCGAAGTCTACTCCAACTAAGCATAAGGAGAAAGTAGTATTTTTTGCCATAATGGATAATTCTGTATGTATAGCTTTATTGTGAGAAAAAACCATTTGTTATTCTTTTTCACCAAGTTTCCAAATACCGCGAGGTCCAACAGATAGGTATCAGGAGATACCGCAAAAAGGCCAGTTTTACCACATCGTGTAAAGCAGCCAAGTAAATCTGCAATCTGGATACTTGGCCTGAACTCGCACACATGATTTCAAAACTTTAATAACTCATCCAAAGTGTCCTGCGTTCCCCCATAGCGAAAGAAAGCTATCACAGTATAACTATTACCCTTAGTTTTCATGGCAAAAAAGGTAGCTGATTGGAAAAGAGAACTGTGTGCAGTTAAACGAGTAACCAACGACAAAAAAGTCTATCTTAATATCTACATGCGATAAATGCTTAACAAATTCTATCATATACCATTTGTTATATCGACTATTAAACAAATATCTATCCATCAAATAATTGTCTACCACATCGTTATAGTGGGCATTGTGCTCAACAAAACGTGGCTTTTTACCATTATCCAATCGAAAATATCTAACTGTAGACCTAGAATAAGCGGGGCGACCATTACGTTGTACCACGGGGAAATGAAAAACTTCGGCCATTATAATGCACACAACCAAGTATGTGTTAAAGGCTTTAGTCGTTAATACAAAATAAAGAAGCCAACAAAACTAAATATTCTACACCTTCTCGGTGGTACTAAATAGTACAAAAATACTTAAATTGATACAATGGTGCAACACTAAATTCCCAGCTGGTACAAAATAAAATATTCCATTCAATTTTTTTGCCCTTTACAAAACTAAATTCCGTACATATGCCACTCAAATTCATTTATTCTTCCTTTTGACCTCTAAAATAATAATAATAATAATGATTTAAAATTTAATTTTCCATTTTTTTTCACTCTCTCCTTATCTCTACTAATACTGTATTTACCCATATGGAACTGTCTCAAAATTATCTGTTCGTTTTCTTTTACTAGATGTAACCTGATAAATTCTAAGATGTGGATAATTTCCAAGTAAAGCAGAAGATCGAGAGAATCGAATTTCTATCCAGCAGAAGTGTTATTTAATATAGTGTCTTGCTGCCCTTGGTCTAAAATGCGTGCCGAAGACAGTAGACTTGTTTGTTGTATAAAAGGTATACTCCAATATGGATTACTGAATCGACGCCCTACTAGCGGGTTTCTAAAGCATAAGGAGAGAGTTTTCGAGAATTTTTTTGCCATAGTGGCCTAATTCGTATGTATTCGAAAATGAAAGTCGCAATAATGTCATATTGTTTTATTTTTTTACTATGTACTAATTGATCTACTCGCAGCAGGATTAGTTAAAATGAACTTCCTTCAAATTTGTTTCTTCGTTACAAAAGGCACATAAATTCTGAGCTAGTTAAAAATTGATTGCTTTGTTTAATCGTGTAGCTCGTCTTTTCTGTTTGGTACAGATTCTATGTCTGTTAAATATGGTTCTCGTTGGTACAAAAGGAAATAGGACAACCCCAATGAATGGGAGAAAAAAAGTATAGAATGCTGATTCTGCTTATTACAAACTGATTAGGTCACCCAAATTTATTCCTCCTTCGATTTCTTTTTTGTCGCTGGTGCTCCATTTTGTTTGTTGGTACATGTTATTCGTTCTTCACTTCTTTTTCTTATTTTGCTAGGTACAAAACTAAATATTCTACCCAAATTTATTCCTTCACTTTTCCCAGTTGGTACATAAGGAAATAATCCAATCAAATTTTTCTGGTTCGAACAAAACTAATCACTCCATCCAAATTTGAGTTAGTTAGAAAATAGTCCTTCTTGCTACAAAATTGGAAATCTCACTCATGAGACCTTCGTTTGTTTAAATAGTACACTTCTGAGCCGGTTAAATTTATCCGATTGTTTGTTCATTTAAATAGTACAAAATGAATTAAAATACGCCGTTATTTCTCGTTGGTGCAAAATTGAATAGGTCACTCAAATTCACCCCTTCGTTTGTTTAAATATTAGAACATGGTCTAGAAAAAAATGGCATTTCTCATTGGTACATTATTCCTTCGTTTATTTAATTAGTACAAGAAGACATAAACTCTGAGGTAGTTGAAATATGGCATTTCTCGTTGATAGAAAATTGAGTAGGTTCCCTTTGTTTCTTTAAATTCTCAGCTACCTAAAGTGGCATATCTCTGCTTTCTTTTTCGTTAGTCCATCCAAATTATTTTGAATAACCAAAATGTACAGAAATTCTGAGCTAGTTAAAAATGGCGTTGTTTTGATTTTTTTTCTCGTTAGTACAATAGCAAATACGTCACTAAAATTTATTCATTCTTCACTTTTTCTGCTTGGAACAAAAAAAAGAATAGGACACAGAAATCTCTTGCTGACTCCGTTTACAAGTTATTAAGGTTTAAATATTTGACCTTTGACCTCGAAAGTCAGTACGTTTTTAACGTGTACTAGTTGATGACCTATTACTAGATTTGGAAACCGCACCTCAATATGTGCCTCCGTTTTCGAGTGATTAGGTTTTAAGTATTTTAACCTTTTGACCACGATGGTCATTATTTTGGAACTTGTAGTAGTTGATGACCAGTTACTAGATTTGGAAACACCATCTCAATATGTGTCTCAGTTGTCGAGTGATTAGGTTTTAAGTATTTTAACCTTTTGACCACGATGGTCATTATTTTGGAACTTGTAGTGCCTGATGACCTATTAGTAGATTTGGAAACACCATCTCAATATGTGGATCCGTTTTCGAGTGATTAGGTTTCAAGTAGGTTGACCTTTGACCTCAATGGTCAATGTTTTGGAACTTGTAGTAGTTGGTGGCCGATTACTAAATGTGGAAACAGCACCTCAATATATGGATCCGTTTTCGAGTGATTAGGTTTTAAGTAGGTTGACCTTTGACCTCGATGGTCATTGTTTTGGATCTTGTAGTACCTGATGACCAATTACTAGATTTGGAAACAGCATCTCAATATGTGGCTCCGTTTTCGAGTGATTAGGTTTTAAGTAGGTTGACCTTTGACCTCGATGGTCATTGTTTTGGAACTTGTAGTACCTGATGACCAATTACTAGATTTGGAAACACCATCTCAATATGTGTCTCAGTTGTCGAGTGATTAGGTTTTAAGTATTTTAACCTTTTGACCACGATGGTCATTATTTTGGAACTTGTAGTGCCTGATGACCTATTAGTAGATTTGGAAACACCATCTCAATATGTGGATCCGTTTTCGAGTGATTAGGTTTCAAGTAGGTTGACCTTTGACCTCAATGGTCAATGTTTTGGAACTTGTAGTAGTTGGTGGCCGATTACTAAATGTGGAAACAGCACCTCAATATATGGATCCGTTTTCGAGTGATTAGGTTTTAAGTAGGTTGACCTTTGACCTCGATGGTCATTGTTTTGGATCTTGTAGTACCTGATGACCAATTACTAGATTTGGAAACAGCATCTCAATATGTGGCTCCGTTTTCGAGTGATTAGGTTTTAAGTATGTTGACCTTTGACCTCGATGGTCATTGTTTTGGAACTTGTAGTACCTGATGACCAATTACTAAATGTGCAAACAGCACCTGAGTATGTGGATCCATTTTCGAGTTATTAGGTTTTAAGTATGTTGACCTTTGACCTCGATGGTCAATGTTTTGGATCTTGTAGTACCTGATGACCAATTACTAGATTTGGAAACACCATCTCAATATATGGATCAGTTTTCGAGTGATTAGGTTTTAAGTATGTTGACCTTTGACCTCGATGGTCAATGTTTTGGTTCTTGTAGTACCTGATGACCAATTACCAGACTTGGAAACACCATCTCAATGTGTGGCTCCGTTTTCGAGTGATTAGGTTTTAAGTATGTTGACCTTTGACCTCGATAGTCATTATTTTGGAACTTGTAGTACCTGATGACCAATTACTAGATTTGGAAACAGAATCTCAATATGTGGCTCCGTTTACGAGTTATTAGGTTTTAAGTGTGTTGACCTTTGACCTCGATGGTCAATGTTTTGGATCTTGTAGTACCTGATGACCAATTACCAGACTTGGAAACACCATCTCAATATGTGGCTCCGTTTTCGAGTGATTAGGTTTTAAGTATGTTGACCTTTGACCTCGATGGTCATTATTTTGGATCTTGTAGTTGCTGGTGACCAGTTACTAAATGTAGAAACACCGCCTCAATATGTTGACCCGTTTTCGTGTTATTAGGTTTTAAGTGTCATACAAACGACGTCCAGGTAAAAGTAGGTGTGGTATTGGTAATCAGCATGGTCGAAAACCCCCATATGCCGAGTTTCATCCAAATCGGTTAAAATTATCATAGAAAGGACGTATCCCACATGAACCATAAGACCCTGGTAAAAATAAGTATGATATTCGTAATCAGCATGTTCGAAAACCCTCATATACCGAGTTTCATCCAAATCGGTTAAAATTGTCATAGAAAGGGCGTATCCCACATAAACTATAAGACCCAGGTAGAAATAAGTGTGGTATTCTTTACCAGCATGGTCGAATCGGAAATATAAATGTTTCTGCGCATGCGTGTTATTTCCAAGTGTGGGTGTATACTATGTTATTTAGGGGATGAAAAATAGGTCATAGTCTTTTATGACCTGCTTGTTGCACGTAGTCTGCTCTATTGAACCGGAACCAGCACTGCAACTGTAACAGGCTGTAGTCTAGTGTAATTTTTCTGCGCATGAGAGCAATGTGTAATTAATTGGAAATTTAATTTTACTGCGCATAAGCAATCAAGTGTGTGTGTGTGTGTGGTTGTTATTTTTTTATTCTCTGCTCTATTATGTTGCTATAAAGTGCTCGTAAAAGAGAACGGGGGTGTTATGTCTTATTTTATGTTTCTGCGCATATGCGCAGTAGGTCAAAAATTGGTCTCCATTCTCTGCCATGTTGAAAAAAAGTGCTCATAAAAGGGAACGAGTGCACCCCTGCTATGTTAGATAGTCTAATGTTATATGTGCTATGTTATGTGTTCGTAGTCTCTGTGTAATTTCTGCTATGTTAAAAGTGCTCATAAAAGGGAACGAGTGCACCCCTGCTATGCTATATGTGCTATGTTATGTGTTCGTAAAGTGCTCATAAAAGGGAACGAATCTTATGTATTATCTGCTATGCTATGTGTTCGTATTCTCTACTGCAATGTGGCAGGTGCGGTGATCCGGCTTCGACCGATCTGCGCAGACCGTGCGCGTGGCTGGCCAATCGGCGTCAAGGGGGCGAGGTCCGACGCCGGCCAATCGGCGTCAAGGGGGCGAGGTCCGGTGCTAGCCAATCGGCGGGGGTCCCGCGCCAGCCAATCGGAGTGTACTGGGCGGGGTCCGCTGCCAGCCAGTCAGCGCGGTACATACTCCTAAAATGGCGGTCGTAAAAGAGCGTGACCAATCGCTGTTAAGGGGGCGTGGCCTGCACCGACCAATCAGCGTGAAGGGGCGTGGCCAGCCAATCAGCGTCAAGGGGCGTGGCAGGGGGCGTGGCCTGCACCGACCAATCAGCGTCAAGGGGGCGTGGCCAGCCAATCAGCGTCAAGGGGCGTGGCGGGGTCACGTGACCTGCGCCAGCCAATCAGCGTCGAGGGTTTGCGCATGCGCAGTAGGAAAAAAAACACCCGCAAGTGACCCCACCCTACTCTGACTGTACAAGTCAGTGCTTCCAGCGACAGAAGCAATAATGCTCAGTACTACACAGAGTCACTACTCCATAGGAATCTATAAGCTTATATTATTATAATGTATATCAGTGGCGTATTTACGATTTTGTATCGGGGGGACTTTGCTAACTTTATTCCTCGAAATTTGAAAATTTTGCATGCTATTTCATTTACTTTAAAGTAATAAATAAAATTTCGAGAATGGCCTAAGTCACCCTTAAATACGCCACTGATGTGTATTAATATTAATAAAAAATAAAAAAAATAAGAGTATCACGATGTCCTGGGCAATCAGTAGTGTGTCGCCAGTTAAAAGAGGTTGGGAATCGCTGGTTTAAAGTACCAGAAATCACAAAATAATATGATATGGCCTCACTTTGGTACTGGTTATTTTGGTACTATGTGCAACGTCGTTTGATTTAATATTTCTGCGTATTTCCAGACTGAGGTTGTGTCAGCCAAGAAACCAAAGAAAGACAAGAAGAAGGACAAAACGAAAAGCAAAGAAGGAAAGGAACAAACTCCAGAAGCAGAACCGGTAAGAATTTGTTTAAATACAGCAGCTTTTAAGTGTATCTCACCATTTTTAAGAAATCTACAGCGTACCCTCAAAACACTTGTTGATGAAGTGATTGTAAAATCAAAATTTATCCGAATATTCTTTTACTTAAGTTTCATTAACTTATTTGTATTAGTTTATCACAGACACTCGATGTGCGTCTCAAATGATCACCAGCAAACATCGATGTGATAGAGCTCGGACAACGCTCTGCGAAGCATATCCAGCGTGATCGCGTTGAGTGGTCCTTTCTCTGATCACAAATGCATCTGTCCTCAACAAAATTGTAGTACCACTTCAAAATTGACTTGCTTGTAGGAGGGTTCGCATTAAGTTCGCGTTTCATAGCACTTTTCACCAACACGAACAAATTTTGTTGAATGACATTCTAAGGCACAGCAGCTGCGTTGTTGTCGGATGAGCGACATTTTGAAGTTGATTTCACTGCCCTCTAGTGGTACAAGAATTCTGAAGTTAGACAGGAAGCAAATGTTTTGCGTCACTGTATTTACTGACACCTGATATTCCAACATATTTCAATGAGTTCTGATTTCATAGCAACTTCAAATCAAGAAGTGTTTATGTAGGTACATTGTATATCTAGGTATAAAAGTAAATATTGCCTCCTACGTGGGAGAGGCCATGAAGACCCAATGCCTGCGTGTGGACGCAAATACTCTACACTTTCTTGACTTGTGCACTCATGGAGGAATGTAGTCAGTGCCATCCTCCGGTCCCTTTACTTTCCCTGGTTGCCCTAGGTAACCATTTAAAATAGGGTAGGTGAATCTCAGGGCCACGCTGTAACGAGGGTGGGAGAAAGGGTTTCCAAAGAACTTGACACAGATATCTTCAATACTGATGACAAAGCCGTGGGTGTACTGGAACAAACAGTTGACCGAAAATCATGGTGATTACACTGAAAAGGAATAGGTATCAGTACCCTATTATTGTGTAAAATGGAAACATTACGAAAATAAGTGTTAGAGCAGCATATGTAAAGAAGTTAATTTATATTTCATTGTTAGCTTGTAAAATGTACTTGTGCTACAATTTTGAAATAAACTGTAGCATAAATCGTGTGATGTCTCAGAATAGCAACGACCATATATGCGCTAGTTTCGGATACGAAGCCAAGGCTCAGTACTACTTGAATCCTAACTGAAGTTTCACTCGTATCTAGAGGTCTGCACGGACTCGGGTCCTAAATTTTTAAATATACAACCATATTTCTCGGGCCTTTTTAGGCCTAACTTTGTAAATATACTATAGAACGATATTTATTGCACCATTCTTTCTGAAGAACTTTTAAAGTACAACTGCAAAATTAAACCTCTTACTGCTGTAAATAAAAATACAATTTTGCGTTAATTATTAAGTTTTGCAATTCAGGCTTATTTCAAGCTCATATCGCACGACCTCGGGCCTAAATGCTAAAACATATTTCGGACTCGGATCGGGCTTCACATTATGAACACATGGGCCGGGCCGGGCCGGGGCCGGGCAAAAAATTCCTGCCCGTGTAGACCTCTACTCGTATCTGCGAAGTATAAATTAATATCATTCTCAGTGATTATACAGGAAGATTCATAAGCTGACACAAAGAAAGTAAAAATGGATATATGTTGGCGCATATGTCGTTATTCTCGAGGTCTTATATCAATTCAACCTTCCATGAAAACATCCCATCTTAGCCACTATCTCTATTGACAATGGAAATTGTAGATTTCCAGTTTCGTTATTGATTTCACAAAGACCATAAAGATCATAGATAGATAAAGTTTTTTTTTTTTTTTTTTTAACTTATGGTTTACCGTCTGAAGAATAGGTTCTTGGTAGATATATTACTACCGGATTTAGTATTGAAGCACCATAGCATAAAGGTATGTTGTGCATTTAAAGAATGGAAGGAAGTTCATTTAATATTTATTTATTGAAAGGAGCGAAGAGGTTCCGTGCACAGTAGGTCTAAGTCAACATTGTCATCAGAGTCCAACGTCCACAAGAGTGACTTTTTTCTATGCACACCATCGCAATGCTGTTTCTAGTATCTCCAAAGAGGAAAGGAAAATCTCAAGAAAACTCTTATAAATGTAAAAATGTAAAGCATAATGTACCAGTTTTTCAAACACAATTCTTAGAGCCTTGACTCCACATAAGCATAGTGCATAAGAGTAAATATAAATAAAATTAATATTGTATTTCTTTTTCTTTTTTTTTAAGGGTAAAGCTAAAAGATGGTACACGGAAATTTGCACTTTCGCATCACCTTCTATTATAAACGTTTCTTCTTATATACGGTAGTAATAAATATTACAGATAAAATATAAGTTCCTCTAGTTATTTTGGTGGTTTGTTGTGAATTTGTAGGAGCCAAATGACCAAGCGTCTTAGGACGATAAGAACCAAGGCTCTTGCGGCCAAGGTGTAAGTAGGTGTCTCTCAATGACCAGGGGTCTTAGAGAGGTGGTACCCACCAGAGACCAGGCGTCCTACACATTGGAGGATAAGGAACTCTCAGAGAGTGGTGGATGATTAATCGGTGAAGATTGATGCCCTCTGAGGTGTGTTGGCTTCTCTTATCTTGGGGGGGGGGCGCGGTGGCTCAGTGGTAGAGCGTTCACCTCTGGTGCTTGGGGTCCCGGGTTCGATCCCAGCCTCCGCCAAATGAACTTTGTGGTGGACAAACACCGTGCTCGTGGGTTTTCTCGGGGTTCTCCCGTTTCCTCCCACTTTCTTCATTCCACCATTTCATTCATCTCTCATAATCACCGTCTCCTTTAGCCTAACCGGCATAACCGTGGGACGTAAAACTCACAGATTTCGTTTTTTTTCCCTCTTATCTTGAAAAGTCGTCTGACTTCGTTGATTTTCGTTATTTTGCAATTGTTGACGATGGACAACGACGTCTTCTTCGTGGTTATTGTCTGAAGTTGTTTACAGCCAGCACGGTGTTGGAAGCACATATAAAACCTTGCAATATAAAGTAAAATCTGTTTAATTTTGACCACCTTATGATTTCAGCAAAACACTTCAAACTTACAAAAGTACTCAACTTGCAGAGTAATAATGACACATGATTGTACTTGCGTGGTTACAAAGTGACGTGGCCTATTTACACAGATGGCCACTTAACAGGATCTACTGTATATAATATTTCAGTATTGTTTGTTTATCTGTTTATAGGAAGAGCCACTACCTCCACCTCCCGAGATAACAACCATTGCTGAGTTTCTTGTTCCTCTGACAATACCAGTTTGGGATGCACAGAACTTTGATTATAGTTGGGTTCCAGGATCAAATCCCGTCGCTAAACTAGAGAATATAAGTCTTAAGGTAAGCATATGCCACTTTGTATAACTTTATACAGAGCTCACAAACGGTGCGAAAGACCCGGGTTCGATTGCCGTGGGAGTTCATGCAGTTCGGTTGTCATGTTAAGCTGTAGCTCCATGTTCCATATAGCCTCGGTGTTGGTACTAAAGGGGACTCTAAACTCCAAACTATCCAACAAGAACACACAAAGTGAACTTCCTCTCAGTACAGTTCATGAAGGGCTATAGTTGGCCAGATGTCGTAGTTTAACTGAATAGTATGTGATAAATGCAGTACTCTTGTCTTTCCAAACTACCGTTCGTTACATTCAAGTACGAGAGCGGTATGAAAAGCTCTTCCCCTACCAATCAATTTGCTTTCAGACATAATGCATTTATTTCAATGATATTAATAAGTCATTGTTTCTCGTATGGCTACCAAATCCCACTCGATAGTGCTGCAATCGCACCAAGATTCGAATTATAACATTAATCAGCGAAGAACTGATTGAGTTTTGGGACTAAATGGAAGTTAAAGGAAGTTAAATCTGAGGAATAGGACGGATATTCCAAAAAGCCATAGTGCAGATCCTTTAGTTTTCCAATTATTTTAACATTCTTGTAAATGGATGCGTTATCCTAATGGAAAATGACTCTTCCTTCTGTAAACCTAACATTTCATGAATTATTTTGTCTAGTCTAGTTAAAACATTGTCTTAATGTCTACCACTTATATTTTCATCTTTTTCAAGGTAAACAATAAAAATATATATTTTTTTCATTTCGAAACACCGAATGTCATGATCTTTCCTGCCGACGGAACAGGTCATTTCTTCTTTGGAGCCGAACAGTCGGTTTCTGTTCTCTGTTTTGATTGTTGTTTGGATTTCGTGCGTAATAGTGAATCCACATCTTGTCTACAGCGATCAATCGACATAGAAATCAGTTTCAATCACCTGAAAAATCCAACACACTTTTGTGAGAGCCTTATCTGAATACGTTTTTGATCTGCCCGGGTTCAATCCCAGTGAACTTTGTGGTGGACAAACACCGTGTGAGTTTCCTCGGGGTTCTCCCGTTTCCTCCCACTTTCTTTATTCCACCATTTTATCCATTTCTCATCATCATCGTCTCCTTTAGCCTAGCCGGCATAATCATGGGACGTCAAACTCAAATTAGTACTCCAGGTTGCATGTATCCAAAGTACCGAGAACTTTCCATTAATTTCGACAGTTTGTTTTAATTTTCCTTACTTTAATTTCTTCTGGTAACGACCCGATCAAAATCAAAGTAGTCTTCTTCGAAAACTGTAAATGCTAACTACAGAACAACTAAGATATCAGTGTCATGTACTATAACTCTAAGCAGGGGTAAAGTGGGTCTGAAAATGTAAGGGTACGCATAACGCCTATCTTTGTCCATTTTATTTTCAGGAAGTAGAGAATGCCATAGATATTTTTTGGAAGTGGGGGAATGGCGTCCAAGCGCGTTCCCCCTCACTTTTACCCCTGGATCTAAGCAGTTTCTATGAGCTTGCCCCCCTTTTAGTGGCATGGGAAGCATTTTACGATATTCTTTTGTAACCTCTTCTTGTGTATTCGCCAAGTGTTTGAGACAAATCTCTGGACCTTCTGTGGTATTTTCGTAGGAGACAAAAATCTTCTTATTTTTGGGATTTAATTTTCTGAGTAGGTTTACATTTAAATCTCCCCCTAAATAAAGCAGAAGTTTTAAATTAGCATAGGCTACCCTGCTGACTTTTATAACGACCAACGCATATCAATGCAATTTCAAGCATTGTGTCGAAAACCATATGAATTTCGAATTAATGACGTACTTCTGAAAAGTTTCGATTTTCTAGTCTCGTAATGTTTTAAGATGGTTTGTGTCCAGCTAACATACAGCTAAAAAACTATGGTAGAGAGCTTAATGGGTACACAAGTAAGATATAACGTTCTACTTTTTGAAACCTGCAAGAAAATAAAATCAGCATAACACTGATCCAAACTATAGGGTTTTTATATTATTAGTTATACAAAAGAAACCGTTAATTATGAAGAAAGTGCATTACTTACAGAAATGTTTCGTACATCACTAAAACCGGCATATTGAATACTATTTTTTTTTATTTTTATTTACGGGTGTTCAATATTGGCACCTTTTATGTCTGTATCCATGATGATAATCGCTTGTATTATCCGTTCCAGCAGCTCGTATACGGTTCTGGAAAGAGGGAGAAGAAACATATTTGTTAATGTACCCCAAGATAGAGAAATAGATGGGAAAAAGTCAACGAATGAGATGGCAACGAAATCGCTCTACCAAGACAAATCCACCCAAGCACTACGCGAATAAGATTATTGGTAATTTCATTATGGAAATGCAGAGGTGCACCATCTTGCTGAAAATCAAATCTACACTCATACTTCGACATAATTGTGGCATTAGATAGTTCTTAAGCATATCGAGGTAAGATATGCCAGCGATAATGAGTTCAGCAAAACAGAAAGAGCTGTAAATTTTGCTCACATTTAAGGCACAAAACACATTTAGGCTATGTTTGGTGACTTCAGTACATGTTCGATCATCTAATATGGATTCTGCTCACTCGATATTACAGTATTATATCTATGGCCCTTACCGCTGATGTGCAAATGTGGCCTCATCTGTACAATTCTGCACATAAAATCATCATCAGCCTCAAACCTGTTCACCATTTCCTCACAAAATTTAGCTCGATCTTCATTGTCACTCTTATTTAAAACTCGCAAAAGTGGCAATTTACATTGTTTAAATTTCAACCACTTATTCGGTACCTTTCATACTGTAGGTTTAGGATTGTTCAGCATCAATCAGGGAGATTTCTGTGCACTACGCAAAAATGTTTGACAGATTTGTTTGATACTACGAGTATCTTCAGAATCCTGATCTACTGTTCTGTGTGCTAAACTACCGGTATCGATGTCTTTAGTATGGATCTTTGTTATAATGTATCCTAAAGTTTCTCTCAATGGTTACAGCTGATCGGGATTCATGAAATCAAAAGAAACACTACGCAGGTTCTGCACTCATATCGAATGCATGAAGTCCTGTGCAATATTCACTGCAGCTGCACAGAAACATGCGCCATCCAAAAACTGCATATGAATCTATAAAACTTGACGATGTGCCGGTGTCAGTGTTGTATGAAACATTTCTGTATGTAATACGCTTTCTTCACAGTTAATTAACAGTTAATTTTGTATGACTAATATATAGAAACAATGTACACTCATGTCCAAACGGTACTTTTAATACTGATACTATGTGTATGATCGGGAAATGTATATTTGTGATAAATTTCATAGGAAAAGTATTATAAGTACGAAAATTAGAATGAGTAAAGCAAAATGTTGCTAAATGGACAAGAAAGTTTTATTTTCGTTTTATTCTTCTTATTTACTGCTCTTTTGACATGAAATTTGGCACATACATGTCTTAGTCGATTATATACATACTAACATTATAAGAAATACTGGGCGAATTCGTTATTAAATTATATTCCTACAACAACATATTTATAGACATGCGACAATAATTTTGGATATGAGTGTACATAGCCTTTCATTTTTTCTTTCAGTTTCATATTAATTACACAACAGTATTACATAAAATATGTTATTGTAATACGTGTATCAACCTTGTTTTTCTTTCTTTTTAAATAAAAAGTTGTATGTTAAATTTTTTTGTTCATTTCTATTTCAGGATTTGGCATATGGTGGAGGTAAAGGGGGTAAGTTCTCAGTTGCACATCACATTTCTCAGATGATTATACGTAAGTTCACTTAACCTTTTCCTGCTGGTCTAGTGCCTAGCGAACCCGCCTTTGGTACTCAGAGTCACGGATTCCACTTCCAGTGGGAAAACAGCGTTGAAATTTCAAACGCATTACGGGCGGTTCAGATTCCACCTTAAACTATAAGTCCACGTCGCATATAACCTCGATACTGAAAAGGGACGCTAAACTCCAATCAACGAACAAAGCAACATATGTTCATTTGAGCTAATTCTTTTTCATATCGTATCGGTAAACATCTTCATGCAACAGTAATTGGATTTGAAAAGAAGACGAAACAAAGAGATATATGATCGCTAAACTGGCTCGATCTCAGAGCATATAAGTTTTGGTGGTGAACATGATGTTCTGTATTTTTTTCATGGTCCTTCCGTATTCACCCACATTCCCATGCCATCAACTCTTTCATATTCATTCCAAGGGCGTCATTTAGGGGGCAGGAGGGGGAAATTGCCCCTCCCAAGAGTTTGAGGAATACATATACTTTAATCGATTGTCTATAAAGATACTAGTACAAAACGTGAAAGTCTTATTTCCGTGGTGATCTTGCTCCCCTCAAACAAAGTCTGAAATGACGCACTTGGTTCATTCACTTTCGTTGGCCACATGTCTCTTTTCGCTTGAAGGACAAAAGTACGAACGTTAAACTAAATTTTTAATATTCCTTTGTGATAATGTTACCGCTTATTCCTCGATCCTCGAGGTCTATGTTTGGAAAACTATTAGAAAAAGTAGCAGCAAAAGCAATAAATAATAAATGATTAAATATTGATAAATGCAAATTACAATTTGTTTTTTAGAAAATACAAAAGCACAGAAGATGCAATAAATAGGTTGCTTTGCATAAATAATCGAAAATGAAGGCAACAAGAAAACAGAGCATCAAATGATCATTTCTGTTGGTATTGCGGTGCAATCTATGGTAATCCGCAATGATAAAAAAAACTTTATAGACCTTAGAGTTAGTAACATCATCCTAGAAAAGATTGCCTGGATGCTACCAATGTTCAAACAAGGAAATAACAAAAATAAAAGCTAAAGGATATCGACAGGGGTCTGTTCTTGGACCACTAAGGTGAGAAACTACATTGCAGACTGCGGGCAACAAATCCTAGAAGAAATGCAAGAGATTGCAGGAGTCATTGGCTATGGATACAATATGGCTATAATTACCAGCGGTAATACAAGAGCAGAATTGGAAAACAAAGGTAACAAAGTTATGAACAAAATTCTCACGTTAATGAATAAAGACTACAAATTATCATTAAGTTACTTTCGATTATCATCGGATATTGCTCCAGTGTTTGGGGACATAGAATATTAGAAAATATAAGGGTTAGAGAAGAGTTTGATGGGGCACAATGTCAAATATTGTTACAACTTACTGGAACCATGTGAAGAACACCAGAGTAACGTTCCAAATGAATAGATGTAATATTTTCTAATAATGCATTTCCATTAGTAACAATTCCTAATAATGAATAGTCACACTAATAGGTGTTTCTATCTGCGCTATCGCTTGCCTGTATAAAGTTAATTCCTAATAATGAATAGTCACGCTAATAAATTTTGCTACCAGCGCAATCGCTTACCTGTATGGCGGTTATTCTTAATAATGAATAGTCATGTTAATAGATATTTGCTATGTCCGCTATCGTTTGTCTGTATAACGCTAATTCCTAATAATGAATAGTCACGCTAATAGATATTCCTGCACTATCTCTTGCCTGGTATGGTGGTATGGAGTTTAGGAAGGTTGATACACAGATTCAGTATAATAATAAATTTGTTATATGTAATGAATTATTTGGAGCTTTAAATTCAGTACGATTTTAACTTATACTGTATTACACGACGCAGGCTAAGGCGGAACAACTACACTGAGAGAAAAAAGAAGCTGACTTTTAGTCTAGAAAATCCGAAGAAGCGAAATGTAGTAGGATTCTGTATAACACAGAAGATTTCTATACCATGCTATGTAGAGGTTCATTGCTTAGTCAGGACCAATCTGTACGTACAGCTGCAAATAGACGGAAATCATATGTGTCTTCCGTCAACACGTACAGAATACAGATAATCATGCTTATGTACTTTGATAAACATTACTTATTTGTTGTATACAGACGCTACACTATTCAGAAAATCTGCACCACAACGGATTTTCTAGGATTGCAGTTCTCCTACGCTGGCAGAAGCAAAGGAGAGCTGCTACAGGCTGCCTGTAGCCGGAATCCACGGATTTTCTTTCTAAATACGCTTGATTTTTTTCTATATATAGTAAGAATAAAAGAATGCATAAATTTCTTATTTAATTTTCGTTTTTTAAATCTTTTTTCCCCATAGGTGGAGGTGGACAGAAGCTGACAATTCCGGAGGAGGTGACTTGCCATTTAGGCGTTAATTTAAAACGTGTCATTATGAAACCTCCACCTCGAGAAACGACCGTGTCTAAAGGAAAATCCAAGGGCAAATCCAAAAAATGAATTTTGTTCTTAAATATACATACAAGAATTAATCATTCGTAACTAATTCGAATTTTTGTTTTAGTATTTTGTCTCTCACAAAACAAAAGCTACCAAACCGTTATTCTTTTTTATAATATTGTAAACATTGTAGATAGTTACTAACTAATAAATGTTGCTGTATTATCTTCTTTCATTATTATTGTGTTCATGACGTTCAGTGATTTAACGCTACGGTTAACGTCCTCTTTTGCCCGGACATATCCTCTTTCTCAGGCCCCAAAAATAGTCCGAGCAGATTTTTAGAAAAATGTGGGGAAATATCCTCTTTTTTGGGGGTGTATAGACAGCTGCCTCTAGTATTTTATATTTTTTTATTATTGAAATGCAAGCTCCTTATATAGGGTTATTCAAGAAGCACGCCGGTTTTGTTACATCAAATTATGAATTTTATTTTTTTCAAAACACACTAACAAAATTTTTTTAAAAAATGTTAATCACACATTCCGATTTCAGGTATAATGAATGACGTCGGGCGTATGACCTTCTCTACTTCGATGGTGTGCAATAACTCTTGTTTCTGAAATTCGCTATGACTGCCTGACAAGCGCCATCCATTTGGATTTCGCCGATGACTCGTCGAATTGCTCAGAACGACTACTACCCGCTTCAATGAACGTTTTCATAAGTCTGTGAACTGTTGAACTGTTGATTCATTCGGTGCCTCATTTCGCTCTAGAACCGCGCGAAGTCGCCTGACAGTTGCTGCACAAACGTTCTCCGTTCTGATAAAAAATTTTACAATTAGCACACACTGAGCTATAGTAAACTGTTCCATGACTAGACACAGACTGAAGAAATGCGAGAAATTCAGACTAAGGCGACAATCGGAATATTTGTAGGTAGAGCAGCAATACAAAACAATGATGGCAACCGAGAAACAAAAATTTGCCAGATGATCCAAAACCGGCGCTCTTTTCGAATAACCTGTTATGAAACGTGATGCAATATTGAATATCTAAATGTTATTGAAAATTATCCACTGGATATTGACCTATTGATTAAATTAATATCTCTGTAATTAGTATTGTAAATGTTTAGTTGTAATGACTATATTTTCCTAGTAAGTGTCTGCCATGTTCTACTCTGGACAATATTTTGCGTTCTTCTGCACCTTTTATTTAGAATTTGTCTGAAATCGAAATCTCGCACGAAAAATTTGAACGTCTTGTATGGACATCTTAGTGAACTACTCCACTCTTTTTTCTTTCAGTTCTAGGTCAATAGGCATCTTAGTGAACCACTCCATATTTTTTCTTCAATTCGAGGTCAATGGACGTCTTAGTGAACCACTCTACCCCTTTTTCTTCAGTTCTAGGCCAATGGACATTTTAGTGAACCACTCCACCCCTTTTTCTTCAGTTCTAATTCAATGGGCATCTTAATGCGTCACTTCATCAGTTTTTCTTCAATTCTAGATCAATAGGCATTTTAGTGAACCACTCCACCCATTTCTTTTCAGTTTTGGGTCAATGAGCATCTTAGTGCACACTCCACCCCTCTTTCCTCAATTCTAGGTCAATGGGCGTCTTAGTGAACCACTCCACCCATTTTTCTTCAGTTCTAAGTCAATGGGCATCTTAGTGCGTCACTTCATCACTTTTTCTTCAATTCTAGATCAATAGGCATTTTAGTGAACCACTCCACCCATTTCTTTTCAGTTTTGGGTCAATGAGCATCTTAGTGCACACTCCACCCCTCTTTCCTCAATTCTAGGTCAATGGGCGTCTTAGTAAACCACTCCACCCCTTTTTCTTCAGTTCTAAGTCAATGGGCATCTTAGTGCGTCACTTCATCACTTTTTCTTCAATTCTAGATCAATAGGCATTTTAGTGAACCACTCCACCCATTTCTTTTCAGTTTTGGGTCAATGAGCATCTTAGTGCACACTCCACCCCTCTTTCCTCAATTCTAGGTCAATGGGCGTCTTAGTGAACCACTCCACCCATTTTTCTTTAGTTCTAAGTCAATGGGCATCTTAGTGCGTCACTTCATCACTTTTTCTTCAATTCTAGATCAATAGGCATTTTAGTGAACCACTCCACCCATTTATTTTCAGTTTTGGGTCAATGAGCATCTTAGTGCACACTCCATCCCTTTTTCTTCAATCGTAGATCAATGAGCATTTTAGTGAACCACTCCATGGCATCTTAGTGCACCACTCTATCCTTTTTTTTTTTTTTTTTTTTTTAGATCAATGGGCATTTTAGTAAGTCACTTCTTCAATTTCTTCAGTAATTTTCTTCAATTTCAATATTTCAAGTTTGTAGCTTAAGATGTTTCGCTTGGCTATTGATCAGTCAGTCAGGACTAATTAACTGACTTAATTCCAAGGCCTACAGATCCCGGAGGGTTCAATACTGCATTCATAATAGCTCTCCATAGACTTGTGTTCTTAAATAATTGGATCCAGTTTCTACTTTCTAATTCTATTTCTGCGAGTTCCATCTTAGTATTTTTCTCACATCTGCGCCTAGGTCTTCCTAATGGTCTTTTTCCAATTAGATTTCCAGTTAAAATTTTGAAAGCGTTTTTTTTTAAATCTTTTTTCTCACTAACGTTTCTGTAAAATAGTGCCTCTATATAGTACTGATCATTGTTGCTGTCGTTAGAGATGAAGTGAAATGAATTCTTTCAGTTTAACGTCCAACGATTATGGCTTTTAGGCTTAGAAAGACGATGATTAAGACAAGTGAATCATGATGGAAGAATTGGTGGGATCAGAATGTGGAGGAAAACGGGAGTAGCACGAGAAAACCCACAGACACAATGTTGTTCATCATAAATTTACTTCACTGAGGGGTTTTCTTGTTAATTAGAACTCAGTTCTTATTGACGATTTTAATGGTATCTATTCCAGAAAATCTAGAAAATATCAGTTTTCAGTTTTCTTTTTGAAAGGTCGTTGCTACCCTGTTAATTTTCTTATCTCTTCCCTCAGAAGGTCTATTCGGCACAACACCTGCTAAAAATTAGTTTATCACATACTAACACAGAGTCCATCATGCATCTGATAAAGATATGTTGTTAAGTGGCAGTCACTAAATCACTTTTCAGATATCACTTTATTTTTTCATCGAAGTTGCTTCATTAATTGCATTTTAGTCTGCAGTGATCATAATATTTAAAAAAAGAAAAATCACTTTTGAAAGTTTTCTCTTCTAATTTGTAATTGCAATATAGGCCTACTCTAATTTTTAGTTCTTGCGATCTCAGACAATGATGATCGTGTGTGCAGTGTTGCCAACAATGTTTACAATCGTGCCACTAAACGATTGACACATAAATTGTTTTCTTGAGTTTCAGCTAGTAAAGAGTTTTCAGATAGTCATCTCCGCTGGTCATCATAGTAAATATGAAAGTCATATCCGTTGGTCTAATAGCTAGCACATGTTCTTTTTTTGAAGCTTGTAGCCCCGGCTTCGATTCTCGGTGAGAGGGCACAAAAATTAATTTCACAATCCTTCGTTTTAATTAACCATCTGTCTCTTTTAGCCTAAAAGGCATAATTGTGGGACGTTAAACTATATTTTTTTTAAAGGAATGTGAATTGTTGGGGATAAAATAGGTAAAGAAGAAGCTTTCTCTCCATTTTTTAAAGGCTTGTGAGATTGGATAACTTGCCTTTCTGAACTGAGTTCTAAAATTGAATTATAGTAAATCTTTTTTAAAGACTATTTTCGAAGTCGAAGTCTTTTGGTAGAATTAGACTGAAAGTATTTGATAAAACATGAGTGTATAGGTGGTGTAAGTATCATTACTTTAGCATATAATAAATACACAACTTTTATTTATGAGGACAGAAATTTCCTCTGGACTTCCTCTGAATTTACCTCTGGTTCTAGCACTCAGGTGACAAAGAATTAATTCTACTAACTGGTTACACACACACAGTGGCGTAGCCCACTTTTGCGGGTCACCCCCCGCAAAGTATAGAGAAGGAGCCCTAGTTGTAAAGCCGATAGTTATGGCGACAATAATAAAAATGCCTTTCGGCCAAACCTACAAGGTGAGGTAGATTGTAAAATTTGTATAGGAGAAAAATGTTATTGGTTTGAGTGTAACTCATGTTATGCAACCCGTTTGACAACTAAGGAGAGAGTGGTTGCCGAATGGAAAGGATAATTACTTGGGTAATTTTTCGAGGAATTTTCGCTCGTTATCCAGGCTTTTCACCAGGCCGGATTTCAAGTGATTTATAACAAGTTTAGTGTGTAACAGTTTTAACTGACCATGGTTTTGAGGTCTATGGACCATAAAACGGAAAACTGTTGAAACGACTGTAATATACAGGTTTAGATTTTTTTTCGAAATACAGGAGTATACATAATAATAATAATAATAATAATAATAATAATAATAATAATAATAATAATAATAATAATAATAATAATAATAATAATAATAATAATAATAATACATGCACTTTCTACTTACAATTAATCTTGAACTTTAAAACGTCTTTTTCGTGCAGCATTCTTGCGAGCAAAATCTTCCACTAAAGAGTGCAGATTTAACTTGCGTGCTCTTTCAACTTCGGTGCTTATTATACTAAGAGATGACAAACGTTCCTGCATCATCGAACTGTGCACATGATTCTTAATTAATTTTAGTTTTGAAAAAGATCGTTCTGCTGAAACCACTACCACAGAAAGAGTTAGAAACAATTTCAACGCCACAGAGACGTAAGGGATACTGGAAATAATTACATGATTTTTAATAAGGACCAATTCCGCAAAATCTTTCACTGTTCCCACTTTTAAGCATTTGATATCATTTCGAAGTACACTAGGGGTCATAAGTAACTGATGAGGGAATTCTGAAGAAATATCATTCAAATAGCTCACTACAAGTCTTTCCGCCTTTGAATGGAATTCCTTGTCACTACTGTTCATGAGAACACTGGGTTGCAAACATTCAATTTTTTCAGTGATGATCATCATGCTTTCAAACCTGGTCTATAATTGACCAAATAACCAAATAAGCAATGATAACATTAATTCTGAAATATTCTTCTGAATTACTTAGTCTTTCATCCTCACATAATTCGTAAAAAAAAGAATAAAAACTTTTTGCTCTACTTGGACGTTTACTTGTGAAACGACATTCGATCCCCCACATTTGTGCCATTTCTTCGGACTCTTTCTTCACTTTGTCAAAAGAATTCCTTAATTCTTTAAGAGAAATAAGTGCCTCACCCAGTAATTTTGTTAAAGCTTGTACATCTTCATTTGGTGACTGCATTTTTTTTCGATATGATAGTTATCGCGTCTAAAACTTTGTTGTACTACCACTTGAACTACAAACTCGTAGGATTCCATTTGTTTTCTTAAGGAAAATTGCATCGTCGCGTTCCTCTGATTTTTTTTGATGTCACAGTTATGTTGCTTAAAGCCTTCAGAATTTCTCCATAACGAAAACGGACAGCTAATAACGCGTCGTAAGCTGAACCCTACCTTGATGGACATAGTCTTTTAAGAGTCGTGGCTTTATTATTAGTTTCTAGAAGTTGCCATCTTTTAATACTGGAACTAAAAAATACATAAAATGTTTCAAGAATATTATAAAAGGATGTTGTCTGCGGAATTTTAGCTGCGTCTCTCAGCACTAGATTCAAGTTGTGAGCAACACAATGTACAAACTGGCTGAAGGCTCAAGTCTCTTGATGCGCGCTCGCACTCCCGAATACACTCCGCTCATCACTTTCGCCCCCATCGTAGCCCTGTCTCCTCCACTGTCTTATTGAAATTCCCTTTACTTCAATGAATTGTAAAATTGTACTTACTAATCCTTGCGGACTTCCATCCAATACCCTCAAAAATCCCAAGAAACTTTCATGTATAATGAGTTCTACGGGGCTGTCGCTTACATCTGTCTTTATTAGAACGTATCGAAAAATGAAGCTTAATTGGTCGTGTTTTGAAATATCTTGAGTAGGATTCAAAATCAAAGAAAAGAAACAAACGTCCTGTATTTCTGCGATTATTTGTTTCTCTATTTGCGTTGACAACATTTGAATAATTTCATTTTGTATTTCGAGACTTAATTATGTAATTTTGCTCTTTGTTTTATCATTTATTAATCGAGATAAAGTGAGGTCGTATTTACTCAAAAGTTCAACTACCGCAAGAAAATTACCACTGTTAGGTTCACCCAGTTTTTCTCGATGTTCCCTAAAGGCAATATTACACATTGCCAAAGTGAGTGTGACGTCGATTATTCTCCTCAGTATTTCTCGAAAATAATTTATCTCGTCTTCCATTTCAAATACTAAACTCTCTCTCACAGTACTATTATTTTTCCATGTCGTGTAAGTAATACAAGCTTGCAAATGATATTGAGCTTGTTCGTGCTCTTTATTTTTTTCGCTAGTCCTTGCCAGTCACTTATTCCTTCAATCCATGCTGAATGAAAGTGAGTTGCTTTCCTGTCAGCAAAGAGCCAGCAGGGCTCACAATATGCGCGGTTCAGTTTTTCCGAATAACTTAACCATTGTCGTGGGATTTTGCCGTGTTGCGTATTTTGAAAATAATAATCGGAAGAGAAACATCAATTTTTCTCGTCTCTAATAAAAGGACCGGATGGTTTGCAGGGACCATAACTCAAAATGCACTCTTTTAAGTTTGCTGGGATTTCGAAATTAAAATTACCTCGATCGGTTGAATATTTATGATTGAAATCTAATGCTTCAGCAGTATGGTCAACATTAGATTGAGAAGTGGAGGGGAAGGAGGAACTAGTGTTGATTTCGGTAAGTTTGTTATCCGAAGGGCAAGAAACACTATGCTCACTTTCCACGGGTTCACATTCCATATTTGCAGACACCTCAAATTCACAAACACTCTCAGATTTTTGGCCTTGTAAAGTTTCTGGTGAAATACGTTGTTCACTTTCTTTGATCACTGAAAAATGTGAAGAAATTTTAGGGATCCTTAAAAAAAAAAAAAACAATCTTGTTTCGTTTTTTTTTACCCGATCGTCGCTCCGCTGGGATACATACGTTTACTGGGCATAGTAATTGGGCGGAGTGAGGCACAACAGAGGGGGAAATCACAGCCTATGATTCAAAAAATCACACATCAGATATCACACTCACCACTAGAAGGAATACTGTTAATCTATAATGCAATTCACTTCAACAGAATATCACACACAACTACCACTTTGCTGCTTGTATTTGCTTGACGTCCTACCAACAAGCAAGGCTTCTCGTTATGAAATGCATGTCACATGATCAACATTTTATTACCCCTTACCCCTTTTCATTCCATTTTCAAACTCTCTGACTCATTCTAGGTATTGTTCGCTAGTTTTAGCTGAGGAGGCGGGACACGGAAGAATGTTTTTAGTTTTCTTGCCCCTCCTCAAAATAACTTAGCGACCCGCGAATGACAACCATTAAGTTGAAGGGGTGGGGACACTTACTGCTCATCTCTGAATTCCCATCCTAGCAACGGGGGCAAGCGACAGTCAGTTGAGGACCCCAAAGGCCACAATCTCGGAGAGGGAGGAACAAAAGAACATTCTTCTGCTGCGAAACTGAACTAAAGTTCAACGTACTTGTTGATGATTTTCTTTTTCGAAACCGAGAAGTCTTTGTGGCTTGGAAATCACGATGTACACACAAATACACACAAATGTTTGCAAATGGAATTATTTAGTGGAAATAAGGTTGAAGTTCTACTTCTTTAAATCTTTATTCATCGCAAGACTTCGGGGTCCCCTATATCTCGGGGCCCCCCGCACTGCGGGAGTTGCGAGGGTAGCTGCTACGCCACTGCACACACAGTTTAATTTTCAAACTTGGGAGCCTTGATGACGCGAACAAAACCGGCCGCCTGCACTCATTCGCTGATCGAGATATAACAACCTTAATTACTTGTTCTTACCTGAAAAATTTCGCGATCTTTGTTTAATTTGATTTGCTTGTTTTTACAGATCAAAAACATCTTTATAGTTTCATTTATTGTACAAAATACGTCCTTAATGACCTTTGATTGACATTCAATAAACCTTCTTAAATTTCCAATCACCTCGGAAGCTTTAGGTGAGTTTGACACATGGTATTTCTTTACTTCTTATCAACAAAGTCTGGCAAAAATGATCTCCCATATTTGGAGAGGGCGGTGAGTTGTGGAGGAGATACGGCAGAGGAGAGAGTATCGTCCGATATCGGTATACTTGTTATTGTCAGTAGTCGCAATGGCGTGGCGCGGTGAGGATCGTGCGTTTGTTGTGAAGGAGTATATTCGTAATGGTGGTTCTGTGATTAGCTACTACTCAGCGAATATTTCGCACTCGGTTCGGGCTTGACCGACATGATACTGTTCCAGATAGAAAAACTATTCAATTTTGGGTATCAAACTTTAGAGCAACAGGCTCTCCACTGAGAAAAAATTTGACTGGCCTACCTTGGTCTGTAAAACGCCTAAAAATGTGGCGCGTGTAATACCGTCCATTCAGCAATCTCCAAAGCGTTCAGCACTTTAACAGGTCGGTCAGGCGATTTTTTTTCTCAGTGGAGAACCTATTGCTCTAAAGTTTGATACCCGGAACCGAATCATGTCGGCCAAGTCTAAACCGAATGCTAAATGCCCGCTGAGTAGTAATCACTGAAACACCATTGCGAATATACTCCTCCACAACAAGAGCTCCTTTGTGGCTAAGCAGTTAATGTACTTACTTTGGCGTAGGGGATCCAGATTCGATTCCCGGCGGGAGGTCATGTGCTTCGGATTCCTCGTTAATCAGTAGGTCCACGACTCGTATAGCCTCACTGCTGAACGGGATGTTAAAATCAACTCAACTCAACTCTTCCACAACAAACACATGATGCTCACCGCGCCACGCCATTGCCACTACTGAAAATGACACGTATACCGCTATCGTTCGATATTCCCTCCACCGCCGTATCCCCACCACAATTCACATAGCGCCCTCTCCAAATTCAAGAAGTCTTTTTGCCGGCCCCTGTAATTTGTTTTCATGTTCTTTATCAGCATCAGATAGATTGTGGTTTTCTGCCACTCTTTTCTATGGCTGCTTCTGGTTAATTGAAAACCAGTTGCAACCATCATACATTATCCTGTTACCATACATTACCATACATTAATCTGTTTAACAATTAAAATTCTTGCACTGTAATTATTTTGAATGACTCAAACTAGAGATTCGGTAGTTCGATTTTCACACAATTTTTATCATTGTTCTCAATACAGATAAAGTGGACACTTTCAAATATCTAGGATCAATATTAACAGATGAAAACCATGTTCACAAAGAAATTAAATATCGACTAAAAGTAGGGAATTCGTAATATTATTCAGTTCAAAATGTTTTGTCTTCGCGAATTCTGTAGAGGAATTTGAAGCTTAAAATATATAAAACGGTAATCATGCCTGTTCTTGTGTATGGTTGCGAAACATGCTCGCTTACTCTAAGGAAGAACGTAAACTGAAAGTATTTGAGAACTATAGATCCTGAGACAAATATTCGGACCCAAGAGGAACGGGTATGGGGAATGGCGGAAATTTCATAACGAGGAACTACATAATTTATAACATTCACCAAACATTCTTAGGGTCATCAAATCTAGGAGGCTAAGATGGGCAGGTCATGTGACCAGAATGGAAGAAAGTAGGAAGACTTCCAAAGTTTTAACTGGAAGAGCAATCGGAAAACGACCATTAGAAAAACTTAGGCGCAGATGGTAGGACAATATTAAGATGGATCTCGCAGAAATGAGAATACAAAGTAGAAACTGGATCCAATTGGCTAAACATAGAAGTCAGGGGAGAGCTTTTGTGAAAGCGGCATTTAACCTCTGGGTTCCATAGGCAATAGGTCATAGAGTTAGTTAGTTCTTAACACAGATTTTAAGAGAAATAAACTTTAGTTCAAATTATCCAATATTTCGAGCTATCCAAATTGGAATTAACGAGAATCCGCCGTATTAAAAAAGAAGTATAATAGTATCGTTTTTTTGGGAAGATAATAGTAGTAAAAATTTGCATTAACAATGTAACATCTTCTCCTGTTCCTTGAGTAATACCTCTAGTAGAAGGAATAAGTAATGTTTGTATTAGCCACCCCGATGTCATGGTTTTTTTTCATTAAGTGAGTATTTTTTTTAAGTACTTACTTTGTACTTCCTTCAGTGCAGAAGTTTGGATGAAGCGATGTCTCTACATACAAGTTCCTGCCCATCCACCTCAGTCTAAAAGGCTGTAATCTCATAACCATGCCAAGGATACCTTAGTATTTGATCATAAAAGAAATGTGAGTTTGTGGTGCTCATCTAGTCCGTGGGTTTTCTTCGGATTCTCCCGTTTCTCCTACATCCCTATTCCACCAAATTATTTCAAATCATTCACTCTCATTGACCATTCGTCTCCTTTACCTTAAAGGAAGTAATCGTGGAACGTAAACATAGAAATCTCATTTCAATTCTATTTATCTGTTTCATATATTCTAACTTATGGATAAAAGTGCACGGAAGTTTAGAGAGACGTGGGTGGCCATTTTTTTTTTTTTTTTCATAAATTATACTGTATTTTGGTTCATGATTCTCCGTTTGCTCTCTTTTACCTTCCACAGTTTCGTTATACTTGAAATTAAAACTTTTACATTTAGTTTGTTACGCCAATCTCTTCAATTATTTCTGTTTTGGTTCTTACGCGTTAACCTTAAAAGAAAAAGAAAAAAAACTAAGTCAATCACAGTTGTAATTTTCCTAAAACAACATACCTAGAGGAGCTTGCTGTTCGTTTAACGAAAATATTCCCCAGTCACTTAGAACTCGCGGTATTACTGTGTATATATACACACACACATTAAAATTTTCGATAGAGACCAGGTCAAGAATAGCCATAACCAAAAAAGCATTCAACAAGACAAGATCACTCTTAACTATAGTACTCGCGCCGAGTCATGAAGCTTTTGCTCTAAACCAATTATAGAAATATTTTGCTTGAGCTCCAACACATCGGAAAACTTCGGTACAATTCGTGGAGCCGCTTCCCGAGCGCACACATGGGGAAACGTCAAACAGCTGAAATCCACCAACAATGTTGCCAAACTTTGAAGACATAGTAAATGAGTATTTTAAAAAAAAGCATTTAAACTTTACCAATAATAACACTGCACAACAATAACCACTGTAACAATTATTCTAAAACAGTAACAATAACAATAACAGTAAAAACGAAAACATAACGCAAGAAAAAACAATTCACAAAACGGAAGTTGGCGCCAATCCGACAACACTGTACTCTAGAGAGATGTCTTCTGTGTAGCACGAGAGAGGACACTGACAAAATTTGATGGGTGGGGGTTAACGGCCGGAACACACCCTCGCGTTCTATTGGGTGGTGAAATTGGTAGATCTAGGTGAAGCTTCATGACTCGGCGCGAATACTATAGCAGGCTCAATATTTTATTTGGGAAGAAGTTGGTCAGATACCATAGAAATATGGAGCATTGGACTGTATGGTTCAGAGACTTGGACATTACGGAAATTAGAGGAAAAATATTTAGAAAGCTTCGAAATGTGGTGTTGGAGGAAGATGGAGAAGATGAAATAGACAGAGAGAGTAACAAATGAAAATGTTTTAAAACGAATAGCAAAGAAGAGGACTGTTCTAGCCATCACCCTTTGTAAGAAGGCCAACTGGATTTGACACATCTTGTGAAGAAATTATCTTCTTCATACCACCATAGAAGAAAAGATAGAAGGAAAGCGAAGATTAGGAAGAAGAAGAACACAGCTGATCGATGATTTGAAAAATAGAAGAAAATATTGGGAGTTAAAAGAGGAGGCTCAAGATCGAGAAACATGGAAGAAACATGGAAGCCCAAATCTAAAATTTAAAAAAAATCCTCATTAGTCCAGGACCTGCCGAAAGGCAGAATACTTTATTATTATTATTATTATTATTATTATTATTATTATTATTATTATTATTATTATTATTATTATTATTATTATTATTATTATTATTATTATTATTGAGAAATTAATTACCAGTCAATACCTATTCATACAGTAACTAGATCAATACTATTAGAAACGTACACCTGCATTCAGAACACTGCATTTCACTCAAAAGAAGTCCCCGCTAACAGTATACACTTTGGGACAAAATTGTTGTGCTATTAGGGCATATGGTTGGTTCGAGCCTACCATCACTTTCTCTTTCAGACTTAGTTTGTTCCACACGTGAATAGCGAAAGATTTACGTAGTTTCACTATTGTGTCTTTGCTTTTGGCTCCATCAAAATATAACTTCCAACTTGGATAGTAAATGGGATAGAAAAAGTCGTAGGGATACACCATAAAACCATCACAGTTCTCCCGCGTCATATTCCCGACGTCTTTAGTATGACATATCGATTCTAAAACTCGAGTTATAACTTCAGGACCATTCTGTCTCCAGATATGACCATTAAAATTCTTAGCGAGATCTAAGCACGTGAGTGCCACCGGATGGCCATATTCAAAGTTCATAACACCGGCAGCCAAGGAGGACGAACTCTCAGCTCCAACATAATTTTTAAGCTCTTCCAAAGATTTGAGCACCACAACATCAAGATCAAGGTACGTGCCACCGAACTTCCATAGGGTCAAATATCGCAAAGCATGACTTGTATGAGAGACTAACCACTAACTTGTGTTAAGCACGCCACTGTTGTACCATTTCTCAAGTGGTGTCCTCGCAAAATATTCTGCCAAATCGATTGTCTTAATATGTATATTGGGATAAGATATTAATTGCGCCATTGCATGATGGGAAAAATTAAGACCAGAAGATGCCATTAACAAATATACATCAGTATTTGGGTTCATTTTGGCGGCTGATTCCACTGCACAAGCTTGCCTCACATTCACAACACTTTTACCGGACGTTTCGTGGAAAAATATGCTATTTGGTTTAGGGGCCGAAGGACTGCTTAAATTGAAAGCTACGAAATAATGTTCATTAATTTGAATTTCAAAATGTCTTCCATCTTTGAAGGAGATTAGAGTTATAAATAAAAATATTAACACAATAATTGTCACAAATACTGGAATATGTTTTCGCTTCATTAAAAAATAAAAGTATGGAAAAAGTAAAAGTCACAAAGAACTAATGTTAACGCTCTGCAAAAATATCTTGTAATGCAAAGTCTAAAGCAAATTGAAGCTATCCTTGAGTATGTAATCTGATAAGATATAGTTGTAAATGAGTGTTTGAAGTAATGCTTCAAGCTATTTGAAACGATGCCGAAGTTAGAAGCCTTTTGTTTGAAGAAGAGATAAAACGATAAATGATAACTTATAAATGTAAATTTGTTTTTTTAAAGATGAATGATATGTCACCTCTTCAAGATTTTTGCACGCATAGACCAGTTGTTCTCAATCTAATTCCTATCACCACTCCCATTTTATCACATTTAGGATTTAGATTGCTAGGCTTTCGGCATCTAGGGTCATTTAGCTCATCAGGTTTGAGAGATGACGTCCCTCGGCGAGCACACGATCCACAGAAAGGGAAGGAAAGAAGGCTTGGGGACGGAAGGAAGCGGTCTGGGACCTATAAGTTGGATACAGGTACCACCCCGGCATTTGCCTGGTGTGAATGAGGAAAACCCAGGAAAACCTCATTCAGGGTGACTTGCCTGAAAAAGCGTTTTACACTTTTTCGACCGAGTGTCCCCACCGGGAATCGAATCCGGGACCGGTCGCACCGAAGGCCATTTTATCACCTCCTCTTGCCAGCGACCCCATTATAATTTCTCGTTTGTAATAAGCTTGTGTGGCATTTTTGACATACCTATTGCGGAGATCTTACGATGTCCATCTATTTCTATGCTAGTAGAATCCATTTTTTGTATATAGTGGATACAGTAACAGCAATACATTCCCTACGATGAAAGTGCTGGTTCAAGATGGATATTAATCCCCTTCATTGAAGAGGCCACCAAAATAGCTGATCTAAGCTCACAACTTCTCGACCAACTAATACACCCTGTTTCAAAAAGAATATACGTATTTCGAATGCATATATTTATTAAACTTTAAGACATACGAATATGAAATTTTACACACATATTTATGAACCTCTCAAGTTCAAATTACAGATGTTCAATATGTCCTCCATCAGCGACACGAACAATATCACATCGATTCTCAAATTCCTCCCATACTCGGGCAAGCATGTCCTGTGTCACTGATGTTATGGCAGTACGGATCCGGTTTTTCAACTCTTCCAGGTTCTGTGGGAGTGGTGGTACATAAACATTGTCTTTAACGAAACCCAACAGGAAGAAGTCACAGGGTGTCAAATCCGGTGACCGTGGAGGCTATCTGAGACATGCTAAGTCGCCAGCTCCTTGACGACCAATCCAACGGTTCAGTAGTGTTTCATTCAGATATTCACGCACTCTGCGGCTCCAGTGAGAGGGTGCCCTGTCTTGTTGAAAAATATAGTTGTCTTCGTGCAGCCTCGGAAACAACCAGTTTTGTAACATAGCAAGATACTGCTGATTGTTAACAGTGTTTCCATTAAAGAAGAATGGGCCGGAAACAGATGATCGGGATATCGCACAAAACACATTGATTTGGGCGAATCTCGTACATGTAGGGATGCGCTCGAGTCGAGACATGTCTCAAATCTCGACTCGACTCGACTCGAATTCGAGTCGAGATTCGAGTCGAGACACTCTTTGTAAAATTCGAGACGAGTCGAGACAAACGTATTTCTCGACTCGAATTTTCGAGTCGAGACTCGAGTCGAGTCGAGACAGCTGGTAAAAATCTCGACTCGACTCGAATGTCTCGAAAATCTTTCTATAATTTTTAATAATATTTTGAAGAAAGTACTCGCTCAGAAACACTCGGCACGAGAATTCCGGAAACTGCAGGACTTGTCAGGTGTTCGAAGAGTGCTGTGGTGATTGTCTTCAACAAGTGGCGAAACCAAGAGGAAAAGACGTCCAAATGTCGAGGGGTTGGGCGCGCCCTACTTCATTAAAGATGTGGAGAATAAGAACGAGGAGAGAAAAAGAGAAAGAGAACACTGACCGTTGGGAATTATCCCTTGTTGAAGCGATGGTTGGAGTAATAAAACCAGTTAGTATTTCCGCTGTTGTATTGTTGATTTCACAGAAATGTTCAAAAATAAGCAAAACGTGACTCTGCACAAGATGTTTACTTACCCATAGTTTTATTATTGTCAACTGAACCCTGAGTGTCTGGGATGTTTCTGTCCCTTCTCACTTTACAACTTGAGAAGGGAGGTGGTATTATCACCAGGGTACCACTAGTAGTACACCGCTAAAAGAAATGCTTTAGTGCTGCATCGGAAGCGGGTTACATGCGTAGGATCGAAACTGCGTAGCATCGAAACTGCGTACGATCGAAACTGCGTACGACCGAAACTGCGTACGACCGAAACTGCGTACGATCGAAACTGCGTACGATCGAAACTGCGTACGATCGAAACTAAACCCGGCGTAGGATCGAAAACAGATAAGGTCTTATGATCGAACAATAAAAAAACAATTATTTTATAATCACAGAATATTAAGTAATAGTATTTTTTTGAAGTTATATAGGGAAAAATCGGAGTAGGATCAAAACTGTATACGACCGAAACTGCGTAGCGTCGAAACTGCGTAGGATCGAAACTGCGTACGGTCGAAACTGCGTAGCGTCGAAACTGCGTACGATCGAAACTGCGTAGCGTCGAAACTGCGTAGGATCGAAACTGCGTACGATCGAAACTGCGTACGGTCGAAACTGCGTACGATCGAAACTGCATAGATACGAAACTGAGAAATAAAATAGTGACAAATATAATTAAATAATCATACAGGGGTGTACCCAGGAAGTTTTTCTTGGGGGACTATGACTTATTCAGGAGGACCAAAAAAGCTAAGTCTTGTCTCAGCAGGGAGAAAGGAGAATCCTCCCCCCAAAAGCCACTACTTCTGATCAAGTTGGCAAATTCCTTGTTCAGAAGATTGCCGTTAAGTTCAATTGACTTAGCTTAACATTTTCTTAGTTACCTAGTTGCTGTGAATTGTCACTTCTTTTATAGACTTTGCAGGTGGCACAATCGAAGGTTCATGTAATTAGTTCAAGTTTTTGCTAGTTTGGGCTTCGTCCCAAATTTACTAACTTCCAGGGTTGTTTTGTTTAAAACAAAATATTTAAAACAAATGATTAAAACTTTTTTTTAACAATTGATTTTGTTTAAAACAAATTTTGTTTATGTTTTAAACATTTTGTTTTAAACACGTTTATTTTGAAGACTTGTCTTAAACATATGTTTATTTGCATTTTATTTTATGTTCGTAAAAAAAAGAAATCTTCCAGAGCAAGAGAACTGTCCAAAAGTGCTCCCCAATCAGAAGACTATTTTCTTCCCATGTGAATGGTTTGATTTCTCGTGGCTACAGCAGGTCAATGTGGTGATCTACAATTTATTTTGTCTCTTTTCCCCCTTATTTTTAACGTATATTGTATTGTTTAAATGCTTCTCAGTTAACTTGCGAGAAAGTGTCGTAGTCGAAGGTTGGACTACTTATAGAACTGATATTAAAAAATAAATAAAATAATTATCACGGAAATAAACTGTTGTGTTGTATTCATTGCGACGTTGAGGTTCTGAAATTAAAATATCGCAAGCATTCGTTTGTACAGTACATGTTAGTTCTGTCTCCGTACAACATGGAATCGTTTAACATGGATTATGCGTGAAGAAAAGAAGGACATGATTTGATACAAATTTATTAGAGTAACTCAAACTCAATCAGGTAAGTAAACGATCAAACGAGTTTGTCACAAAACGTGTAAGAAAGAAATGGGTGGTTTAGTTCCAAGAACGAAAATCATTATAAAAAATGCAATGCTTGGTAAAAATGGAAACCCAAACAAATGGTAAAAATGTTGATCCGAAAATTGCTTCTGATGAATCTAACGTCAGTGGTGTGGCTGAGATGCAACTGGAAACTTCAGGTAACAACTAATTTTGTATCAACAATATCTTTTTCATTATATTATGAAAATTTTATTTCGTACCTCTTCCCCACCACAGTTCTAAATTTTCTTTGAAACTTTACAACTTGGCATAGCTTGTATGAAGAGACCAGGTGAGAAACGCAAGGTATGGCAGTCGATCACGTAACTAACCAAGTGTGATACTTATTATAACGTTAGTGCTGAACGTCAAGGTCTGGGACAATTTGATCTCAATTTGTTTGTTTGTATGTATGTACCACGCTACAGGGTGCAATATTCAGTCTTTTAACATTAATTTTTGAGGATAGAGACACGAGGCGTCGGAATTTGCTGTATAGATTTTGACTGCGATCCCACGTAAAATTTCAAAATTAGTGGGTCAGATCCCACTTTAAACAAAAAGCCCTGTCTAATATAGCCTTGCTACTGATGCAAGATGTAATCAATCAAACTAAACAAACTAATTTTATATGTTTCGAACAAACTTGGGTTGCAGGATAAATTTGGCTTCAACTCAACATTTAGAGCACAAGGGACCCAAGTTCATTTTCAGAAAGGTTCACTTTTGCTCAGCAAACGTAATATCTTCGTAGCATAGGGTATGAAATAAATGAAACAAAAACCACGGGAAAGCGTGTGGACTAGAGTTTCATAGGACAACCGCTAGACAAGGGCGATGACGGAATGGGGAGGAGAGCTAATTTTCCCTCCCCCCTCCTTGCTCATACATTTAAGATATTAACATTATACTTGTATTGTGTATGTTGCAGCGTTGGAATGATTAACAAGTCAAGCTCCGAATGTCATAGTCAATGATGCATAATTACGTTACATAAATGCAGAATGTGTCCAAAAGAATACATCGACGTAAAATGTCATATTTTCACAACCACGAATCCGAGATGAAAGAAAGAAAAACTACCTGAAAAAAAGGAATCTAGAATTTTGTATGATTGCCGCTAGATAGGGGCGTTCGTTTAGAAATCATCCGCCTTCTACCCTGAATTTCAGATTTTTGGGGCAGTAATGCAGATTTAGAAACATTTTGCTTAGCAAAGTCCAACATTTAAAAATTGAAGTCCTTGCACCGAATAAATACGGATTTTGATCATTGGCCGTAAGGAGCTATAGGCCTATATTGCTTTCTTGTATATTTTTTTTTTACCCAAGGATTTCAAAGGTGGCTCTACTTTCGAGTTTCGGGCCTGCTTAAAATTCAGGAAATTGGACCTAAGCAACTTCCCAGTTTTAATCATCTGTATGTTCTTCGTATTTATTCGGTGTAATTACCTCAGGCTTATTCTGTTGGACTTTGCTTATCAAAAGATTTCTAAAACTGTCTTACCGTCCCCAAAATCTGAAATGCAGGGTGCGGATGAGGGTGGTTGCCCTCCTGTTCCACTGACGCCCTTACTAGCGGCTGTCATATGAAACTATCCCACGCCTTTTCGCATGGTTTTAGTTACATTTGTTTTGGATTCTTGACTGCGAAGTATTATTTTTTGAAATAGAATTCATTTGCTGAGGAAAACTGAAGTTTATTGAAAATGGATTTGGATCTATTGTACTCTGAACGCCCCAAATATTACCTTTCGTCAATAAATTTTTGACTCAAAAAACAACCAATTACATAGACTTGCAGAAAATATAAAGTTAGCACAATATGAAGTGTGCTTCAAACATTACTTTTCGAAAACGTAGCCCTATTATTATAAAATAATTTTATTAGCACCAGTGTTATGAAGTAGTAATCAAATTTTGCAACAAAAATCTCACCCGCCTCCACGAAACGCTAGCTTAGCCCCTAAAGGCATAACTACAAAACTTTTAGAAGCGGTAACTCGAAATGATTTTCTTTATGGTTAAAATAACCGCACAACAGCATTTCTGGTAGAATTCTAGCCCTCATGTAACATGACACCATTTGCATTTGAAATTTCGAATACTAAGCACAGATGTTCGCCATGATGCTTGATAGCACCATCTGATGTGTCAGACCACTTCCAAGATTCATCATTCTCCCTCTACCCGTTGTCAACGCACAAGGATGGTGAGGACTTTTGTTTTGCCATGTATATTGATAGATTGTGTGAAACCTCTATAGTTGGTAAATTTTAAAATCTACCTTAAAAGCTTACTATATCCAAGAAAATACTTACTGTATGAGAGTCACTGGCAAGAGGGTGTAATAAAAGGGGTCGTTATATGAAATAAGTAGAAAATTACTAATCTATACGGAAATGTTCTGTACCCAACACTGTGTAGTCTTAAAGAGAATAAAATAAATGAAAAGATCGGTTGAAAGAGCAAAAAGTCTTAATAAATACGTGATTACACGATTTTGAAATATGTTTAAAATAATATTTTAAACTGTTCAAAATGTTTAAAACATGTACTTTTACTTTTTTGTGTGTTTTTTAAAACATCTTTAAAACATTTTAAACACTTTTTTCATGTTTTAAACACGCGTTTTGTTCTTTTTTTTTTTAAAAAAAATGTATTTTTTCCAACCCTGCTAACTTTTGACCAAGTTGGAAAATTAGAATGCGTTGCTGCCAATATTTACTTAAAAGACTTCCGTTTCTTTCAATTGACATTTGGATTAGCATTTTCTTACTTACCCAGTTGCTGTGATTTTCAATTTCTTTATGAACTTGGCAATTGGCAAAATTGAATGTTTATATAATCAGTTTAGTTTTAAGTAGGTGGGAATTTGTCGCCAGATACAAAATTTCTCATCCTACGGCCTCGCGCCTCATAAACCTACTAACATACCAAAATTCCTAGTTTTTATTCCGATTTCAATTACGGTACCTAAAATATGAGATTTTGTACATCCAAAAAGTCTATTTAAATTACACAGTTTTTTGTCTCTTTAAAGCTGCTAAAAATGGAAAATATTCACTTTTGGAAATTTTCTATATAGTCCCAGGAGGCTAAAAACTTTGCCAAATTTAATCCTTGTAGTTCTACTGGAAGTGCCTATACTGTAAAAAATCGTTGTATTATTTCAACGACATGCCTATGTGTTAGCACGATTGTGTTAAAATATAACACAAACAAGTGGTTAGAACAACTCACTCTCCGTTTGGAGTTGTGTGTCAAATGCCGCTAGTTGAAATGACACACAGCCTGTGTGTTAACACAAGTGTAGAATCTTCGGTGTTGTTTTCTGCGTGATTGCCATATATGTTGGGTATCTAATTATAAAGGCTTATGAACTGAAGCTACAGGCAAACACAGTAGAAAGAAATACTTAAACAAATC
Organism: Thermobia domestica; assembly: GCF_964235325.1. Taxonomy (NCBI): domain Eukaryota; kingdom Metazoa; phylum Arthropoda; class Insecta; order Zygentoma; family Lepismatidae; genus Thermobia; species Thermobia domestica. Next base: position 52,748,094 of record NC_137455.1, on the reverse strand, counting down.
CAAGTATACGCAAAATTTCAAAATACAAACCGCGCGATGTGTTTTCAATTGTTTTACAAAATGTTTCTGAAGAAACCCTAACAGCACAAGATGTACTAGGCATGTACCATTTTGGTGTTCTAAATTCATCTCCCACATTTGATGCATTTATTGCTTCTTTTTCAAAGCGGTTGTGTACTAGAAGCAACAAACGCATCAACTTTATTAGATGGCAACTGGCGCCGATCATTTGAAAGTGAATATGGAAGAACTACAAAATAAAGTAAATAGACAGTCGTCATTTTGTAATAAAATTAGGTCTACATGGCGAGCAGATTTTATCCCGAACGGTTATCGTCGAATATACGCGGGTTAAAGGAGCACTCTGATTAGCCAAATTCAAAAGACCTTAAGAATTTATCCCTCTACAAGCGACGGTTTACGTGTTATAGGCTGCCAAAAACATGAAAAAAGGAATTTTAAAGGTCCATAGCTCCAAAACTATGGGACCTACCGCAGTCGGGTCAAGACTTAACTTAGGAACTAGTATGTGCCCTATCCAAAAATGCGTATGTCAGAATCCTGAGGTGCTTCCACAACAATTTTTATAGAGGGAGTTTAACTACGGGCCTATGATATAAAGTATTCTCCAACTACCTCCATAAAAATTGTTGTGGACATCTTAGGTGAATTGAATTTTGGACATCTTAGGTGAACTTTGGACATCTTAGGTGAATTGAATTCTGTATGGAAATGGAAAAAACTTCAGTTTTATTTAAATCTTGGAAAAGAAACATTCTCTGTGTGCAAGAGGTTAATCTATACACATGACGATACATCACTCCAAATGTTTTAAACATATTAACTGGCAGAGTATATAGTTATCCTGGGGGCAAGAAAACAAAGGGATTTTTACTGAAATTAAAAATCGTAGTATGGTGGTACGTACCATACGCATGAACTTACTTTGGAGGAGGGGTCCAAATTCAATGCGAAGATAAAGTATTTTCAGATTTGTCAATTTTCGAAGTTTATGTTTATAATTCCGTACCTATACGTCCGAGCGCAAGTGAACTACGTCAGTCAAACATCGGTCCTTACTGAACAAACTTGGGCACAGATCGTTGCAATTGCGTAATTAGGAGGTGCACCATAAATTCGTATTTAGGTTCTAAACATCGTGTGTGTGGGTTTTATCGGGGTTCTCCCGTTTCCTTCCACTTTTTTCATTCCACCATTTCATTCATTTCTCATCATCAGCGTCTACTTTAGCCTAACCGGCATAACCGTAGGACGTGAAACTAAAAGATTTCATTTCATTTCATTTTCGTATTAAGGTTCTAATCCTTGATTTTTCTCACTTTTATATTTACCATAATCTATTAATTTTTAATTACTAGCTTCGTTTATTCAATATCGACATGATACTTTCAGGATATATTAGTGGTGGGCTAAGGTTTATTTGAAGATAGTTGCATCTGTCTCTTAGCAGTATTTCCAGCCATAGAACTATTTATTTCCAGACTTTTTTTGGTAAAAATTTCCTTTTTTCCCTTCTAAAATTTGCCTCTTATTTCCTTCTCTTCTATTGGCTACATTGGAACGAACATACCAGATTCTGGAAGCCTCATCCTTGACTTACACAACGCACTATAAAAAGTTTCACTTGGATAATTGGGGACACTACAATTCCGGTCTTACAGTATACCATATTACATAATTTTAAGGATAATAGTGACTTTCTAGGAAAAATGATATACTTTTTAAAATTACATGCTTAATTTGAGAGATATCATCATGATACTAGCTGAATATATTATTGGTGGGCCAAAGATTACTTTAAAATTGTTTGCTTCTGAGTGGTAGCAATGTTGCCAGCTACAGAAAATGTTAATTGTAATTGTTTGTAAAAAATTTGGGAAGTTTATCCTTTCCCCCCTATTATTTCAGTGTCCTTGGCTATATTCAAACCAACGTACAACTGTCTGGAATCATTCTTGGCCTACAAAACGCACCATAGAGGAGCACGATTGAATAATTAGGGAAGACGGTGAACCACCATGTATGCTGATTTTTGCTTCTGACGCGTAAGAAGTGCCAAAATTTGATGTGTATTATGAGAGAGTTTTTTCTTTCTCTCTTTGTATGGCAGCCAGCGACTTCAGGTTTTTACTGTACCTTGTCAACATACCAGAAAATTCTTTTTAGGTGACTTGAACCCCTGTGGCTTCGGTGTTCCCAGCTAGAAAAAATCATGAAATTCGGCTAGGGATTTTTTTTTTTTTAAATTTCACTCCTACATTTTTTCAATAATCCCTCCCGTTAGCAACACTGCAATCTAACTTACACCAAAAAATAGCCATGTCCCTCTTCTAAAATACAAGACGTAAACGATATCAATCGGGATAACAGTGTTTGGGCAATAAATCATTAACTGAAAGTCTACCAAAAACCCCAAAATCGATTTTGTCCCAAAAGGGTTAATGAGATATGCGCGCCAAAGATTTCGGGCTCTAATTTAACGTGAGCCCCCCCCCCCCAAAGTTTCTGGGCTGGTCCAGAGAATGAATGGCCTACATAGTACTGTCTACGGGCTGGATAGGCTACCAAATTTCAGCTTTCGTTCTCCCATAGTTAATGTGATATAGGCGCCGAAAATTTGGGGGCTAACTTCACCAGAGCCTCCCAACTTTCTGGGCTAGTCGAGATAAAGATCGATGGGCTAACAAATTTCATCTTTTGGGCCAATATAGTTAATAAGGTGTGAAAATCAAAGTTTTGGGGCGTTAACTTAACGTGAGCCCTTAACTTTTTGGGCAAGTTGAGATAATGAGTGTACCAGGTACTAAACTTCATGGGCCTTCCAACCCATTATTATTTAGCATTTGGGGCACTCAAGGAACACAGATACAGGGTCTCCAAATGTGAAAATGAAAATGCAATCTTTAAGTTTTATGTCCGACTGTCATCCTGGGTAGACTAAAGGAGACGCAGATGATGAGAATAAATGGAATGGTGAAATGAAAGAGTTGTGGGAAAGGGAAACTCCAAGAAAACCCTCACACACGGTGTTTGTTCACCACAAACCCCACTTTGCGCAAGTTGGTATAGAACCAGGGCCCCGCAGCATGTGTGAACCCTCTGCCACTAAGCCACTGCGGCCCGGAAGTCCTCGAGACGAGACACATAGGCGTATACCTAACGTGTAATTTGTTCGTAGCTGGAATTTCTGTTATGGTATAGTTAATTACATACAATGAAAAACCGAAAATGTGATGTGGACAATCGCGAACAAGCAATAAACAATCTGCGTGATTTGTTTTAGATTTCGGAAAATAGGTTCTGCCAGATTTACGCTTATCGACTGTAATCGTTTGTTTATTTATTTATTTATTTGGGAGGGAAGCAAAGTATAATACATTTCAGTCATTACACATGCAAAGAGATGTTTTATGGTAATTGTTTTTTGCTGAAATATAACTTCGGTATCTTTTATACGTGTTTAGGAGCTGAGATTATTATCTAATAATTATAAGGAAGATACGTTTTTTATTTTTTTTTTTTACGAAGATACAAGTTTTTCACCTTCGTACAACAATTCATGTTTAATAGGCGTATAGAAGGGGCTCATGCCCAAAACATTGGGACTCCATTTCTGGGGCCCCATGTTGGGGGCCCGGTTCCTGACCACCACTGTGCTGAGGGGAATCGGATCTTTCCAACGTCACCATCTGTATGCAACAACTCCATGCTGAAACGAGAAATAGAGTGGACTCAAGCCCAACATTTCAGAACCACATTTTCTGGAGCTTCGAGGCCAGGGCCCAATTTCTGACATTACCGCTTTCGTTAATCGACCCCGACCTTTCAAACGCTAACACTATAGTACAACACCATGTTAAATAGGCAAATAAAAGAGACCTGAACCCAAACTTTTGGGATCTCATTTCTGGAGTCTCAGGTCCCGGAGCTTTCCAACACCACAATATGTATCCAATAACTCCATGCTTAAAAGAAAAATATAATGAAGCCAAGCTCAAAATTTCGGGACACCATTTTTGGACCTTTGAGACAAGGGCCCAATTTCTGACGTTAACACTGTGCTCAGACGACCCGAACATTTAAAAACTTCACCACCCACCCACATACAATTCCATGTTTAATAGGCGTATAGAAAGAACCCGCGCCCAAAACTTCGGGACCCCATTTTTCTGGAGCCTCATGGCTGGGGCCCGGTTTCTGATATCACCACTGTGCTCGGGAGACCCGGACTTTTCCAATGCCACCATCTGCATCCACTAACTCCATGTCTAACACGGCTTCCCCATTGTAGGAGGATTTTGACGAATTTTCTGCAGGTTCTTTACAACTATTTACAACGTTTCAAACTATTCATAAGAAATGAAATTTCAATACATTAGAAACCATGTTCTTTTAAAATGTTCAAAATGGATGACAGCATTGATTTCCAGTAATAGTTGTAAACTTTCGTAATTTTATTCTCTATTTGAATAGTAGTTTAATTTCGAATCTTTTACGGTTAAAAATATTTTTGTGAAATGTAACGGAATACATTGAAATGCTCCTACCCCCACGGGTACGTGTTCCAATTATAAATCGATTTGAGGTTCAGCGTACAAATGAGAAACTCCCAAAGCGAAGTACAATATTGTAACGTTGTTGACATACATATGAATAACTGGTGATTAGGTCGTTAAGCTGTACATAAAATCATATAAATTTTCATTCATATTACGCAGACAAGTACACACAGAACAGCATATGAATCTTTATCTGACTTTTGTTTCTCTAACTTTCTGATAGCCTTTAGAAATAATATCTTTACAATCGAAATATTCGTTAAACATTATTATTATTATTATCCTTCAATATTCATTATACATCATATTCTTCATTACTTTAAATTCTTCATATTACATAACTATTTTACATTATATTCCGTCGAAGCTGTTTCAAAGTTAGTATTACACTTCTGACATAGTCATCATTACAAATCATAATTGATTCTCAATCCATACGCCTGTAACTTGTCCATCCTACCTGCAGTGTGGATCCTACGCAGTTTCGATCGTACGCAGTTTCGACGCTACGCAGTTTCGACCGTACGCAGTTTCGATCGTACGCAGTTTCGACGCTACGCAGTTTCGACCGTACGCAGTTTCGATCCTACGCAGTTTCGACGCTACGCAGTTTCGACCGTACGCAGTTTCGATCCTACGCAGTTTAGGTCGTGTAGAGTCCATGAATATAACCCTAATTTATAGCTGCACAGGTTAAACAAATTAAAGAGAGAGAAAAAAAATATATTTTTTGAGCGCATGATTAAAACTTAAATTATTTCAGGGCAACTGCGTAGGATCGAAACTGCGTACGGTCGAAACTGCGTAGCGTCGAAACTGCGTAGCGTCGAAACTGCGTACGATCGAAACTGCGTAGGATCGAAACAGGTTTTGAGCTGAATTTTTCGATCGTACGCAGTTTCGATGCTACGCAGTTTCGATCCTACGCCGCATTCCCTCGGAAGCGGCATGTTTTGTATATATTTCTTAAAATGTTATCCATTCATAAAGTATAAATTCCCCCACCCTCCCCTCATTCTGTTTCCAATACAGAGAACCGACTCTTTAAATGATGAACGAACCCTGAACCTTCCCGAAAATGCTAAAATGATTGATGCGTACAAATAAGAAATCTGTGGATGAATCAGAAAATGCAGATACATGAGAAGATACTTGATGCAGTGCAGTCCAACACATGTAAATAGATTTGAAGTGTTCATATTTGTGTATGTATACGTGTGTATGTGCTTGTTTCTGAGTATTGATATGCGCGTGTGTCTCGTAATTGTTATATTAATATCCACTGGATTAAGTGAAAGTATAAAATGGATTTGATGACTGCCAAATTGACGTCACATTGATAAGTCATTATTTTTTAATATTAATAATATTAAATTAGATTATAGTTTAGCGTCGTTTTTAGGAGCAAAGCTCTACAAGACGTGAACGTACAGTTTAATGTCGGATTTGAAACACATGAGCTCCTACCATGAATCAAACCTCGTTCGAGAAAGGCGCATCGCTAACAACATAGCAACGGGGAGCTAAACATTTAGTAATATGTATATTAAGTTGTAAAATTATATTCGTTTAATCTTCACTAATATAATCTTCACAATGTAAAGCATTCGCTAGACACGTTATCTTGTTTAAAAACAAAAAGCCTATCTCTTATGTTTCCGTCTCGGGGTTGGACTGCGGGATAATAGAAATCCGAAAGAGATGTTTTTATTATATTTTGTACAGTAGATCTGCTCCTTCATAATCTCCGTGTTTGATAAGAATGAACCTCCCTGGCTCACGAAAATGTATACGTAATATAACAAACCATGAACATTAAATGCCAGACTAATATAGCAAACATTGAAGATGTTCCCCTTCGGCCGTTCATGTTTGGAGGTACACAATTTCGCAACTCAGTGGATACGATGTGGATGTATTCAAAGTCCACTGATTTACCCATCAAATTTAAATTTTATAAAAATATTATCAGTGAATACTAATCTGAGGAGAACTATTTTTTTTAATTCGAACGCAAAAGCAGTTTTTTTTTTCCACCAGGTCTCGGTAATCATCCGGTACGAAAACTGAAGTTTGTACAAGTGTTTGAGAAAGGGGTCCTCCAGGAGTGTTATTTATGGGGTAATTCCTGCGTTTGTTATATACATATATAGATATAAATATAGATATACTGTATACATATAAAGATAAGTAGGAGCGGGTCTTTAAAATTAGTTCGGAAAGATAATATGAAAATCTGGTATAATTTCCAAGAATCTATCTAGTCTAATAAATAAAATAAACAGTTTGTTTGTGAGTTTGTCTGTCTGTATGCGGTCTGGGGACCAGACGAGTGGACCGAGAGTTACCAAATTTTGGTCAGGGGTACCTTGGCCTAGGCCCGAGATCAAGACGAAAAGTTGTTTTCAAATTTCGAACCAGGGGAGTCTCATGGGGAGGCGTTTACCGGAACCGGCTTGGGAACCAGACAAATTGACCGAGAGTTACCAAATTTTAGTCACGAATACCTTGGTCCAGGCTCCAGACCAGAGTTAAACGATTTTGTCAAAATTCGAACCAGGGGGGTCTCAGGGGTTGTTTACCGGGACATGTAAAAGTAGTAGAAAATAACAGATATGAGTGTTGAATTCATAGTTTTCGCGGTCGCTGAAATCAATGGTGAAACTCCGATCGCATTAACTTCCAAATTCATGCTATGCGGCACCGGGTCGGGGGTCAACGGGAAGGGGGAGTTGAGATATCGAGACATATAAAAGTAATACAAAATGACCAATATTACGGTAGTGTCAAATCCATAGTTTTCACGGTCTCTGAGATCAATAGTGACACTTCCATTAGCGATGATTTGCAAATTCAGCTACAATCGCATGTGGGCCGGGAGTCAGCGGGGAGGGGGGAAAACCGAGACAAGTAAAAGTAATCCAAAATGACCGATATTAGTGTCAAATCCATACTTTCGCGGTTGCTGAGATGAATGGTGACACTTTCATTAGTGATCACTTGCAAATTCAGCTACCATTGTATGCGGGCCGGGAGTAAGCGGGGGCGGGGATACCGAAACATGTAAAAGTAATACAAAATGACCAATATTACGGTAGTGTCAAATCCATAGTTTTCGTGATCGCTGAGAACAATGGTGACACTTCCATTAGCGATATTTGCAAATTCAGATACCATTGTATGCGGGCCGAGAATCAGCGGGGGGGGGGGATACCGAAACATGTAAAAGTAATCCACAATGACCGATATTAGTGTCAAATCCATAGTTTTTGCGGTTGCTGAGATGAATGGTGACACTTTCATTAGTGATCACTTGCTAATTCAGCTACCATTGTATGTGGGCCGGGAGTCAGCGGGGGGGGGGGATACCGAAACATGTAAAAGTAATACAAAATGACCGATATTAGTGTCAAATCCATAGTTTTCGCGGTCGCTGAGATGAATGGTGACACTTTCATTAGTGATCACTTGCAAATTCAGCTACCATTGTATGTGGGCCGGGAGTCAGCGGGGGGTGGGGATACCGAAACATGTAAAAGTAATTCACAATGACCGATATTAGTGTCAAATCCATAGTTTTCGCGGTCGCTGAGATGAATGGTGACACTTTCATTAGTGATCACTTGCTAATTCAGCTACCATTGTATGTGGGCCGGGAGTCAGCGGGGGGTGGGGATACCGAAACATGTAAAAGTAATCCACAATGACCGATATTAGTGTCAAATCCATAGTTTTCGCAGTCGCTGAGATGAATGGTGACACTTTCATTAGTGATCACTTGCAAATTCAGCTACCATTGTATGCGGACCGAGAATCAGCGGCGAGGGGAGGATATACCGAGACATGTAAAAGTAATCCAAAATGATCGATTTAGTCTCAGATCCATAGTTTTCGCGGTCGCGGAAATGAGGGTAATACTTCCACAGGCCTTGACTTCCATGCGAAGAATGGGTATATTTATCTAATATATATCTACATCTATCTATCTATCTATCTATATGTATATGTATATGTATATATATATATATATATATATATATATATATATATATATATATATATATATATATATATATATATATATATATATATATATATATATATATATATATATATATATATATATATATATTGATCAAAAAAATTAGGGAATCAGATGAAAACACATGTAAAACTTCTTACGAATAATGTGAGAACACTGTATCTTGTCCAGTTCAGATTAAAATCCTGAAGGCCCAACGTGCAAACGAACCGTTTGAAACATCTGTGCACGTGATCAGTGACGTGGCGCTAACAGATATCATTTTGTAGTGTGGCGCTGCCAATACATTCCAGCTCCAGGATACCTTTGTTTTCATTGTGTTTAGTGCGTCACAAATCTACGTAGTGAAATTGCGCAACAACGTGATTTGCCAGAATCGTTGGCATGGCGAGCTGTCGGCAGGTTGGAAGCTGGTCAGTTACAGCGGGAGGTGTCACATGCCATAGGAGTGGCACAAAGTGTGATTTCCCGATTGTGGAATCGATTACAAACAACTTGAAGTGTTCGAAGAAGACAAAGACAGAGCCGTCCACTAGCAACCAAAGCCAGAGACGATCGTTATCTCTTGTTAACAGCCCGTCAAAACCGGCGTCAGAATACAACTCTGCTCCCGCAAGCCTTCCGAACAACAACAGGACGCACAATATCCACTCAAACGGTCCGCAATCGCCTTCGAGAAGGTGGTCTCTACGCACGTAGGCCTATGGTGTGTGTCCTATTAACTGCACGACACCGTGTTGATCGAAGAGCAAAGGTAGAGGAACATCGTGGGTTGGGACGCAATGAATGGGGCAATGTGTTGTTCTCTGACGAATCTCGATTCAGTGTGGAGCCTGATAATCGACGTGTTTTCATCTGGAGAGATTGTGGAACACGACAGAATCCCATGTTTGTGCGAGAAAGATCCCAGTATCATGGTGGTGGACTGATGGTGTGGGCAGGAATCAGCATTGGTGAGCGTACTGAGCTCCACATCATCCGAAATGGCTCTTTGACGGCTCTCAGATATAGGGATGAGATTATGAAAACTCTTGCTCTTCTCTTCCCTATGCTGGTGCCATTGGTGATTCGTTCCTTTTCATGGATGACAATACTCGTCCTCACAGAGCTCGGTTAGTGGATGAGATGCTGGATGCTGAGGGTATCGCTCGGATGAAGTGGCTAGCATGCTCTCCGGATCTCATTCCAATTGAGCATGTCTGGAATATGCATGGCAACGAATTGCCGCTAGGCCAGTAAATCCATTAACCATTCCAGAGCTGGAAGTCGCTCTTCTGGATGAGTGGCACAACATTCCCCAAGAACTCATCGATAATCTGATTGAATTCATGCCACGCAGGTGCGAGGCTCTGTTGGCTATTCGAAATGATCATATGACATATTAAGGAACAATCAGTGTTGTTGCCTTGCCTGTTTGTGAGCAGTTCGAGAGGTACACACATAACCGTCTTGTGTCATGAGCCATGTGAACAAGGTTTTCCGTGCCCCAACACCAGTATGTGCCCCATTTTTCTAGTGTATCTTAAAGCATTCCTTTTTGTAAGATATATATGAGTCAAACACAAGCTTATTCATACACCATCTTAAGGTCTTGTGTGATGTTTCAGCTGAACCCCTAATTTTTTTGAGAATTATATACAGTATAGTGGCGGATCCAGGATATGATCAAGGGAGGGGCTAAACCATAGTTTGCAGTTTTATCCAGTGTAAAGCAGGATTGAAGCCCATTTTATGCAGTGTATACTTGAGTGTGAAGAGAGGGGGGCGATAGCCCCCTTGGATCCGCCTCTGTGTGTATATATGTATATATATCTACCTATATATACATACATGATTGAAAATGGCCTCGAATCCATACTCGCTGAGATGAACAGAAGATGCCGTTTAAATCCACAAATTCAGCCCCATTAGTACTCTAAGGGGGATGGTGACATGTAAAGATAATTGAAAATTATCGGTATTAATGTCAAATTCATAGTTTTGGGGCTTCACAACTTCATTGGGGACAGTTTTGGTGCCCTTTGCGTCCAAAATGAAACGTATTCTCTCCGTGCGAAGAACGGATATTCTGCTAGTCTGTAATAATAACTAACGGAAGTTTCACTTAATATATTTCTCGCTGCTCAAATTTACTCACTTGTGCGGTATATGTGTGTAAAGTAGAACTAAAACCTGTTGCTTTAAGTATTTTTCCGTTAGCGAAATACATTGCATATATAGTACGACGTCGATAATCCTAACGTCAAAAATCCGAACGCGGTCCCTAGAAGCTTTTTACATTTTGTCTTAACGCGAGAAACAAACAATATCGTGTCCATCGACGTTATGTGAAGTCAGTGTTTTTACAAAAGTTCATTTATATGTAATTGTTCGTCATGTATTTTTATTTTTATTTTTTTTATTAGGCCTATAAATTTTAAGTGTGACTTACAAGAACAGTGTTATTTAGAGTACAAGCAGGTTCTTCAGAAACATTAAATGTAAGTAGCCTTACGTACGGTATTGTAATTACTGTATGTACTGAATAACCACTGTATCGATAGAAGAACATACCGTACAGTATATGTAAGCCTAAATGGCATTTTCTTGGTCATTTTCGAAAATCCGAACAATTTGAAAATCCGAACTACCTCTGTGGTCCCAATTAGTTCGAATTTTCGACTTCCCACTGTATATGTTGCAGACATGTTACAGCAAGTAAGATTACTAGCATCAGGCCAACAAATAGTTTTTAAACTATATTTTCCTGTTTTTGCCAATATTTCCGAACAAATGATTTTTTTCTAATGGTTTCAAAATTTCCGGAATTTTACATACAACAATGAAGATATCTCTATGAAATATGTTTGATTTAACATATTAACTAAAATGATTCTGTGATTAGCAAAAATGATGATTCTGATAATACCCAAATTTTCCGTTTTTTCCCCAGCTCGGGAAAACCGTAAAAAACTGTTTTTTTTTTACCCAAAATTTCTGTTTTTTTTTTCACAGACCTTTACAACACTAGTCTGAACACACGGTGCATCGAACACTCCTACCGATGGCGAATGTTAACACCACGACATCGGCAACTACAACTGAAATGAATACGTTACCATCGCCACTAGAGCTTGGCACAATGGCAGAGCGTTGCATTATCTGATGAATCCCGATATCATCTTCATCATGACGATGTGAGGGTGCGAATCCGTCGTGTTTCAAGGAAACAGCTCCTTGACATCTGTACTGGGGGGCGGAGACAAACTGGCTGCGGCTTAATTATTATCTGGGGAACATTCAGGTGAGCATCCATGTGTCTATTGGAGCTCGAGGAAGGCACCATGACGACCGAGGCGTCACACGCTGCTTGCAGACTACGTACATCCCTTCATGACGGCCATGTTTCTCATCGGTAGTGGCATTTTTCGACAAGATAATGCACCATGTCACAAGGCCAGGAGTGTGATGGAGTGGTTCGAGGAACACAGGAGCGAGTTCCAAGTGCAAACTCTCCGGATCTGAACCCAATCGATCACATCTGGGATGTGATTGAACGTGACCTGAGGGCGCATCACCCCCTCCCCGGAATTTACGGGAATTAGATGACCTGTGTGTGCATATGTGGTGCCAACTCTCTCCAGCGACCCACCGAGGAACATTGCGACCACGCCAAGACGCGTTGCCGTTGTTATTCGTGCCAAAAGGTGGACATACTAACAATTAGGTAGGTAGTCATAATGGTCTGGCTGATGTGTGTGTATATTTTAACTCATATATTTTGTCTCGACTCGAATTTCGAGACGTCTCGACTCGAATTCGAGTCGAGTCGAGACAGAGACTGTCGAGTCGAGACACGAGTCGAGACAGCAACATATTTTCGAGTCGAGACACGAGTCGAGACAACATTTTCTCGAGTCGAGTCGAGACAGACTTAAATCTCGACTCGACTCGACTCGAATGCATCCCTACGTACATGTTCAATGAATGCATGTGGAGTCTGTAGGCCCCAAATTCGAACACTTTGTTTGTTTACCTGACCAGTAACACGGAAAGTCGCTTCATCACTGAACACGATGCGTTGTGCAAAAGTGTTATCATTGTAAATAGCACCCAGAATCTCGTTACAAAATGCCACACGTTTGCGTTTGTCATCAGGACGCAGAGCTTGTAACAGCTGTAACTTGTACAGATTCATAAACAAACGACGTCTCAAAACACGCCAAATTGTTGTTGTCGGCACTTGTAACTCCTGACTGACACGACGAGTTGATTTTGAAGGACTACGTTGGAAAGCAGTTTGAATTCGTGCAACATTTTCTTCAGGAGCACGAGGGCGGCCAGGACTCTTTTCTTTACATACACATCCTGTATCTACAAACTGTCGATACCATCTGCGAATCTTCCACCCATTCGGACGATCAATTTGGTACCTCAACCTGAAACGTCTTTGCACTATAATCACGGAATTGCACTTCGCAAACTCGAGGACACAAAATGATTTCTGCTGCGGAGTAGCCATTTTAAACATATGACGGATACCAAGCAAAACAGAAGACAACTGACATCTAGCGGCTATTAATATAAACTAGACTATGTATTCGTTTCTCCAATAGCCAAGCCGAGGCGCAGCGATCGATAGTTTGGACAAAATAATTCTTCGTAATACGTATATTCTTTTTGAAACGGGGTGTAGAATTATCGTGCGACAAATCCTTGCAACTGGTTTTCTGTAATGAAGACTTGGACAAGTCCTGGCTGAAGAACAGAGAAGAATATCCTGGTCTGGTATCTGCTGCTTCAAAAGTAATAATTCCATTTGCTACATCGTACATGTATGAAAGTGGTTTTCCTTCCATTGTAAGCGATGAAACAAAGACAAGAAATCGCTTATCAGTTGAAAATGACTTGATAATGTGCGTCACGAAAACTGAACCGGACATTGTCGCACTAGTGAAATCACACCATACTCAGTGGTATCTCATTAGATTTCAAATTTAATTGTATTTCAATATGCAGGTTTTGTTGCATTTGTATTTTGGTATTTCAATATGCAGTTCTCATTAGTTTCATATTGTACCTCTTCCATTTAAATTGATTTATAAACAACTCTGCGCCTGCTGAAAATGTTTAGTAGACCCATTTTTTTGTTGTTCTTAACAGTATGTAGAAAAATAAAAATATGCCTATCAGAACAAAATTCAAAATAATATTTAAATATACTTTCCGGTATTAGATTCTAATTATATTTATATCTTCCGCTTACCTTCGCTACCCCTATGAAACCCTCTCGCGATCCGCACATTGAGAAACCCTGGCATAGACGAACGGAATCCCTTCAGTGTACCGACAGTCTCTCATTGAGTGATGTCAATCTGGTATGTTCCAAAATTCCATCTCATTGTCAGAAGCCAAAAATTCCCTTTTTGCTAGCGTAAATTCCCATGCTAGAGAAATTACGAAGCTTCTATAAGAAAAAATTTAAGCAAATGATTCAACTTTATCAGTATACGGCTGTGTGATCCAGATAATTCTAATTCTCCGATGGTAATTATAGACTGCACAAAAATTCAGCAGTCAATAAATCACTATATTTAGGGTGGATCATTTCTCTTAATATGTCCTTGTCACTTTTAAACAAATCAGAATTAACTGGAAGGTGTTTCTTGATTTCTTTCGTTGTAGTGATATAGAATTCTAGGATTTAAGCCTCACTTGATGCATATCGTTTTTGCATTCAGTCGACAATGTAATAAGTTCTCACACTCTGGGCCAACATTAACTGACTCTAGAGACACAAAATTTATAGGAAGAGAAACATTGATATTTTCTACTTCTTCAAGGATATGAGGTAACAAAACGTTTTAACCAAAATTCCACAATAATCGTTTTCAGTTATTAAATAGCTTATGAATCAGCACTTGTCTTGGCTGAAAAAGAGCATTGGAACTGTTAAAGAAGACTATAGTATATAAAAAAAACATATATCCCTTTGTCTATAAGAGCTATTTAGTTCGTGAAAATAAAATAAGCACTATGCAAGCAACTTTAAAATAATGTTGAAGCACATTTCAGTTTTCTAGCATTTTACTATGAATGAATGGAATACTAGCCATCTAATGCTTCACAATTTCAAAGGTTTATGCATTTTAATATTAAAACATTTCTAAAACTCTTGTAGACCTAATACTGCACAATACTTAGCAGTATCCAGTAACATCAGCTTAAATTTATTGGGGGAAAGATAAAGTATTTTGGGGGGCAGCTATTTTTTTATACCGAAAATAATAGGTTTATATCACTTACCTTCATTACAATACAAGTCTGGGGCCGACTCGTAGCTACGGAGAGGCATACGGGATTCCTCCCCCCCCCCAAAAAAAATGAGTCGTGCTCCCCAAGTGAAAGAACAACATAATTAATTTGTTTGATATCTTTTATATCAGGTTTATTAGTTTGGAAATATCATCGATTGAACTAGTTTTCGCCAGTTTGGGGGGAAAGGTTGAAGTAATCGGGAGTAATTGGGGCACAAAAGAATCAAAACCTAAATAACTTTTAACCTAATCTCAACATTATTCACTGATATTTACACTAGGTGTGCTTTGACTGACAAAAGTTCGTAGAATAAATTGTATGATTTATTACATCAAAACAGTATATATTTTGTTCAGTTGTCCTTTCGAATCTCACTAGATTACACTCAACATGTGAAACATATTTTTTGTAAAGAGCAATCATACTAATAAACAAAATACAACCACTCTTAAATTCATACTTGAATTCATGCTGAGGCTCGTGACATTTTGTCTTTCATTTTTTAAATCAATACTCCACATTTGTTCCTGCATAAAGCTAATACGATTAGCATTACATAAGTATTATAAATAGCTCCTGTTAAGTAGTTTTATTGGAGAATCTCAGATAGCGCAAGCAATTTAAACTGTGGATTCAAACATAAGTATAATAAAACTGTTTTAAAAATTACACTTTTGAATCAAGAAATATTACTCACAATAGGTTAGTGAATCAGTGTAGAAAGTTGTTAATTTGGAACATACTAGTGTTATCTAAACAATATTTTTTTTCGAATTCTCAAGGTATATTATTTTATGTACGTATTTATTATTCATCTAAAGTGTGAGTGTCAGTACGAGAAAAGAAAATAATGTGAGTTTTGAAGGGTTCTCAGGTTAGCAGATTGAGTATGACAGATTAAAAAGTTAGAGGTTCAGGCTAGTCAAAGCCCATGCCTCTTATATGTGGTGATGACAGCATATGTGATATCTGCATATGAGGTAACAATGAAAGCAGCGCCTGTCTGATGCTTCCGTTGATATATGTCATTAAGAATGTTGGAATGATGAACTTGAACTGCAAGCCTGCGCTGATCGATGGTGGAACTGGAGAATGGCAGTTGAAGAGGTGAAGTCAGCTGATATTGTTTAAAAATAAGCAAATCCTGATTGGCAGATGGAGTAGCCAATGAAATGTTGAGTGGAGTGGCCCTCATAACGGTTTGATCCTCTCTTGTCATCCTGATGCCATCCAGACAAATCATGACCAGATGTAGCACTGCTTGAATTTTGAGTTAGATGAAGTCAGCAAGAATTTCCATTAAAATGGTAATTTTCCCAAAAGTGTCTGTAGCTTGGCGCGTAGTTAAGGCATCTTTTTTTCGATAGCATTTACAAATGCTGAAAATAACAGGTCTCGGAAAACTGAAAGAGTTCTTTGCTAGTATCGAGTCTTTGGGGTGGTCCTTATATGTCTGGAATGGAGATATGGGAGATCGTCTTCTGGAGATAGTTTTACTGGCATAGATAGATGCAGTAACTGGGCGTGTCGGTTGCGATGGAGTAGGTTGTTCAACCAACGACTGGAAATTTAGTTCGGCGAATTTTGCATCTGCTGTGGCACGTCTTGCTTGGAAGCTTTTAATGATCGGGCATACCTTGGAAATTTTCTCGATGGTCTTTGCCGCAATTAGCACATTTAGATGTGTGCTCTTCATTACTTTTGGTGCATTGGTATGTAAGATGATCTGTACATTTCATGCATTTCGGAGTGGCATAGCAAAAGGAATGTGTATGCCCTAAAAGTTGGCGTTTAGAACACTGTTGGTCTGTACGGTTCGACTGAAATTTTGTAGATATGTGAGATCATAGGTAGCCTTTGATGCTGGGATCTTCGCTAAGATGATGAGAAACAATGAGAGTAGGGTTTTGCGTCTCCCCTTCATCTGTTGTACGTTCAGGACGTCATATCCTCTATTAGTGGGGTTACTTTTAATATTGTCCAATGGGGATCTATGGAAAGTTAGTATCACTACTTTAAAGTAAGGGTCTGAAGGTAAATTTTCCATAGCATAAAAAAAACTTATACTCTTAGCAGATTTTTTCTAGTACTTGGTAATCTTCTTGATTGACACATTGAAATTTCATACCGTTCTTAGTAATGACACAATAAGGTATCTCTTTACATATGGCTGTAGCGCCATGACTGATTTTGTACTCTTTTTCAGGTGGGTAGTCATAAATGTAGAAGGACTTTATCTTCCTTCGAATTGGTACTAAAATTTGAGCGGTACTGGTTTGGGAGTCCTCTGTAGACACCGTTGTTTTCTCAGTGTCTTCGGCACTAAAAGAAGCCGCAAACTTGTTTCAAGTTGAGATTTTCGTCGGAGTTGGTGAAGAAGAAGGCCGACATGACTTTTTTCACTCATTGAAAAATATTCTCCTTCGAAATTGCATTGGTTTGTGAATCTGGTTTCACGCTGTCTTGATGTGTCGAAGCAACACTAGGGTCACCATAATGTATTTTGTGACAATATGACGAATATGGTCCTTGTGGAATTATTTCGGTTTAGAAGGTATCATGTTCACACAACAGCTATTAGCACAGGTGGTACGTAGGTAATACTCAGCTCTTCTTCATTTTCAAGGGATGCCGTTTTTTGTATATATCTTTTCCAAATACTACAATTAAATTTGTTATTCGCTGGCTGGCAGAACCAATGATCCACAAGTACCAACATGAACAGTTACAGTGAAATACCTGGCGTTGAAGATTCTGTACATAATAGTCAGAGCAAGTTGTCAAGTGCAAAAGCTACACCTCAAATTGCAATGCACAATCGACGGCTCTTTGGGACGAAAGACCTATTCAACCCCAGCGACGCAACTAGGCTAGTTTTGCCCGGCAACTCAGTTTAGCGTCTCTCTCCTTGATAAACCAAACCAAAACGCTCTCCGACTACTCCTGATATTGTCATCACACAGTAATTCCCCTATTCCATTTTTCTTCAAGTGATAAAGCTTGATTTCAAAATTGCAGTACATAATTTAATTTTTAATACAAGATAAAGTACCAAACTAATTAGTATTTAATTACCAAATAATCTGAGAGTAGCATGCTTTTTATAATCATATTATAATAACTGCAAATCACAATGTTTTTGGAATTATATCGGGATGTGCATATCTGCAAAATGAATCAACAGTCTGTTGCTTTAGAATAGAATACTTAATTATGACAAACAGTCAAAGCTGTTGTACCGATTATTATACTCTACATTTTGCAGATCTCTTAAAGCGACGTAAGTTAAATGAAAACTCAAAAATCTGGAACTAAAAATTAACTTTGCGGGCTCTTTTGGCTACAAGGGTTTTTACAATGTCCTCAAAAGATAGCTTTGAAATTAATTTATATTATATATATATGATCCTAAGATTGGGGAGTCGTTCTTGGCCTGTTAAGTTTTTGAGGTATTTTTTTTTACAATTTTCTTTAGTTTGCTAAAACTCCTTTCCTTGCTTTATAGTGAAAATAAATATTTGCCCAGTTTTTCACCCCCAATCCGACGCCCGGGGCACAAACTCCGTTTATGCTCCTCAGTTACGTCACTGCTCAACAAAATCTTCATATGCTGCAAAACAAAGTTCAGTGGAAAAGAACATAGCTTCCGAAGTCAGTGGAATCACACGAAGCCTTGGTTAGAGTATTCTGTTTTAAGAAACCAAGTATTCTGCTATCCTTTTAGGAAGACTTTATGGAACCGTTTACGGGATCAGACTTTTACCGTGACTGAATTTTGCAATTGGAGGTCAGAATTGGAGTGGACAGAGGCGGAAAGGATTTGATAAGCATGCTTCCTCTAAAAGCCACATGAAAGCATTTCAAATTTCGGAAGAAATTAAATTAAAACACTGAAGTAGAAAGATGTTACAGTATTTCATCAGCTAGTTTATCACCGAGCAGCTGCTACACTCTATAGAATAATGCCACGTTGCCAGATAGTGGTGTTGACTGGTGCTAGATAACAAGGGAAGTAATCATGCAACGTTGCTTGGTTGCTTACTGGAGAAATATTGCTTTTACTTTTTCGTTGTCAATTTTCAGCACAGGAAAGCAGGGAAAACGACGCATTTTCTGAAGTTTTCAATAGAAACAGGGCTCCTGCCAAGAGGCAGGCAGTTCAAGGCATAGAGTGATCTAAAGAGCAATCATAATCGGCCGTCGCCGATAAAGGAAAATACACTACACGCAGGTGTACGTACACTAAATATAACATAAGTCCTCTGCGATATTCTAATTGATATAACTTTTACATTTATTAGCTTAGAACAATAGTTTTTTTTTGCGTCATGTTAAAAATATTCTGAAAAAGTAGTAAAGCGAATTTCATAATTCTATGAAATTCGCTTTATTACTTTAGGCCTGTACTGTATTTATACCTTCTATCTTCTTAGTTATAATGAAGTATAATTGTTATAATTATTATCCAGATAGGGATAAGTTGTCTTGGACGACACGGCAGTGGCACGGTAGCTCTGGTAAAGTATAGCCTTACCACTGTTGTTCGGCGGCTGTATGCAATGGGTATGGTGAGAAAGTTTAACTCATGAGTACCACATGATGAGACACTGGCCAACAAAAATCACTGTCTAGAAGTGTGCAGTTCGCTGAGTGTAAGGAATAACCGGAAAAGGTTTCTGCATCGGATTTTGTCAGTTCAGATTGAAAAATGGATCTGATACAACAATTGTAAATAGTCAGGACAAAGTCTAGGACAATTTCGAAAATACCTAGAAGATGTTGTTGTTGGTATGGTAATATATGGTGGGGTTCAACCATCATGTCTTTCTCTATCGAGGCGAAATCATTGCTGCTCAGTTCCAATATGTTGTTGCTGGAGTGATGGACTACAAGCCTGGAGAAGGCAGACAGACAAAAATTAGAAAAATATAAATAATTAGTCTTCATCGTGAGAGAAGAATAGAAAACCAAAAATGTGAAGATAATACCAATTTGTACGTAATATCGGATTTTTGAGTGATACACAGGACGTCGAAACGGGCACTTAAAGTAATTAGAATTGAAAAATGAAATAAAGATAGAACGAAAGAAATTACAGAAAAAGTGTAATGTTGGACATATGCAGAATTGTAAGAAACAACCAGGAAACTACATAATAATAAATAAAAGAAACACAGACAAAGAGAGACAGACAGACAGAGAGAAAGAGAGGTAAAAACAGTAATGCGCATATCCAGTAATAAAATATTCGAAGAAATAGTAATTGAATAATCAATACATTACTATATTATCTGTTCAAATAAGCAGTGGAGAAAAATAAATAAATAAATAAATAATAATAAGCAATCTTGTTTGTAATTACATACAGTAATTAGTACTAAAAAAACAATTTATATGTAAATTCTATATACACCGATATGACGAAAATATAGTCTCTATTGACGTTAATTTTAAAATACAATCAGGTATATGATTATTTTCATTACATATTAGCTATTTCAAAAATTATTTATCAAATAGAATCAATAGAAAAATATAATATACATCCAAGGTAACACGGGAATGGAATACCTCAAGGATCTTCCTTAGGGCTGCTTCTCTTTCTGTTATTATTTATTAACGATTTCACTGGAATCAATATGCTTTATGTAAAGTTCTTTAGGATAGCAAATAATGAGTTTTATAATTATCTGTTGCAAAAGGATTTAGATATTGTCTGTAATAGATGCAAAAGCATCATATTAGAAATTAAACGTAAAACAAATGAGTTTCATTTCACAGTGGACTTCTAAACTATGGCGATTTAATGAAAGTGTTGATTCTACCACTTCCAAATTTTAACAGTGGAATAGGGGCTGAGATGGAACATATTCTCGTGACGCTGAATTAAGGTTGCCAGACCTCTCAGAGGAAAAAAAAAAAAAAAAAAAAAAAAAACACGAAGATTTTACGATTTTTAGAAGAAAAAAAGGACTAGCCTATGTTATCGTATATGATATTCAGAATTTACATATAACAAACGCATGTGGTTTCAGATAGTAACAAAGATTAATTTCAATAGAACACTAAGGTAATTTCGTTAAAAATAATTGCAACATTTAAAACAAAAAAGTACGTTACAATTCCTAGTGGGGAGCTTATGTGGTTCGAATCCATCCAAGTACCTTTTACAAATAGATTTATTTTCTTTTTAATTATATTTTAACATAAATTTTGCATGTTTTAACAGACCCATCTTCTCTCTCTTTCTCTTTCTATAATGAACTATATCCACAAACTTTAAAAGGTGATTTCTTAAATTCTAAGTGGTGACTCGTTGGTGGAGCGCTTACCTCTGTTGTATGTGCTCCCTGGTTCGATCTCCGGTCAAATAAATTTCTGGTTGGATAACATCGTATTCATGGGTTTTCTGTGTGTACTCCCGTTTCCTCCCACACTCTCATTCCACCGATTTTTACATAATTCACTTACCTTAATCATCCACTTTCCTTAGCCTAAAGGGCATAATCGTGGGACGTTAAACTGAAAGATTTCATGTCATTTTCATTTCAATACTGAAACCGAAAGTTATAGAGAATGTCTATCACTTCCGGTTTTAGTAGAGAGTTGAACATGCAGATGAAATGTATTCTTGGAACAGTTATTTGATTGTAGGAAACCGCTTTTCGCTATGTAGTACCATTTTGTTCTAGAATGATCAACGTTAAAACCGGAATTGATTTATTTCTACCACTTCTGATAGATGTGGATCATATCCATCCATCTGGATTCCTAATTTGAGCTTTCTCGTGCCTAAGCTGTTACCGTATGCGCCTTTCGTGTGGGAGACCCGAGTTCGATTCCTGGCGGAAACTCATGTGATTCAGGTTCCATGTTAACTAGTCGGTCCCGTCTCATATAGCCTTGCTACTGAAAGGCATGTCAAACTCAAAATCGATTCAACTCAATCGATTCCTAATTTTTGATCCTCTACATCCTTCAAAATTAATGATTCATTGACTACCGTAAGACTTGCACAGTCCTCTGTTATAGATATACCGCTTTAACCTGACACCTAGTCTTCCATTCCAAGCGCTGCTATCGGCTGAAGGAATTCCACTCCCTTTCGCTAAGGCTCTCTCGCTTAGCAACAGCTGAACCCTTATTGGCTTAACAACGCGTGGCTGTGTAGCGGGTGAGAGCTTTACTTCACATTTTTGCCACGGCTCAAGACATTCTGGTAGCACTATAGTAAAACTATGAACTGTAAAGATAAAGTTTCACCTTCCACCGTAAGATAGAACATATAACTGTATTTTGGCTATAATATTGGCGGTTAACTTCAGTTCTAATTACCGGGAGGGTTTGTTGTTGTAGAGTTATGGAAAGCAGTTACTGTAAAGGCCGACAAAATTTGAAAGATATCACGTACAAGAATTTCCGTTAAAGTTAAGCCAGTTTCGTAGAAAACTAGTGTGTATAATGGGACTTTGAGACAATAGTTTAAAATGAAGTGTGAAACGTTTTGAAGTCATAAAAAAGATCAAACTGGGAGATCGCGGTTTCAGCCTCTAATTGAGGTTACTCTGCACCAGTCCAAAGTAACCCCTTAGGTAGGAAATTATTACTGCTGGTACCTAATGTCTCCAAATTTTAGGTAAATTTCCTACTTAGGTAGATCCCGGAATACATTTCTTGTTGAGGAATAAGTTACGAACAGTGGCGGATCCAGAAAATTAGTTTCAGAGGGGCTTAACTTAAAAAAGTTTTTTTTTTTTTTTTAAAGAAATCACCAGACTTTTGAGGAGGGCTTGAAGCTTATACGCATTGGAATGACTCAGATTAGATTTAAAAAATAATAATGCAACTTGGGTGGGCTTCAGCCTGAAAGTCCCAAACCCGTAAATATTTCAGTGATGACATTTCAGGCGATATTCTCAGACATGAAGAGCAATCAAGTCAAATCAGTTCACGGGGATTTTTTTTTCTGTTCCTGAGTTGGTACTTTTGTGGGGCATATGTTTAACTATCAGAATGTGGTTCCTGCTCCGGTACCAAAAAATACATAATCTTCTTTACAAATATCGATAAGTCATACTAAGTACTGATACCGGTACCATCATTCTATTATAATATCAATATTTGTAGACTGCATGCAGTTTTGTGTAGGGAAGAGAAAATATTGAACAGAAACATTATGTTCGTGTGTTGAAATTTTTTTTTTTTTTTTTTTTTTTGTATGTTGTGCAAAGTATACCCACCTATGGGGTTACTTTGCACCAAAGTTTATATTTCAATAACTATGCTCATACTAAATGTTAACTAATGCACTTGCACAAATAGCAATTATACAGGGTGCGTTCACAAAGTTTCAAGACTGGTCTCAAAATAACAAATGCATTAAACATTTTTGTACAACAAACTAAAAGTCTTCAAAATATGATCCTTGGGCATCAACACACCGTTGCCAGCGGGTTTCCATTGTTCATAGGCTCCCTGAAAGTGTTCGCGGACTAGGCTGTGAAAGGACATCATCGAAGCCGCCTGGAACGCTGGAATCATGCTGAATCGTTTCCCTTTCAGGTCTTTCTTGATTCAGGGGAACAAAATAGTCACTGGGAGCTTGGTCGGGGCTGTAGGCTGGATGCGGCAGTGTTGCTACGTTGAACTGTGCCAAAAACTTAACTGTTCTCATCTTCAAATCTTCTGTCATTAACTTGAACATACTAGTCGGACCCAATCCTAGTTCATCGACAATTAATCTAACACTAAGACCATGATCAATGTTTAAGAGTTCACGCACTTTCACCAGATTTTCTTCAGTTAAGCTTGTTCCAGATCTGCCAGGGTGGTCATCCTTTTTAACGTTCTCGTGGTCCTCTTTGAAGCTCGTGTGCCACATGCAAAGCATTGTACGTTACATGATGTCTTCTTTGTAGGCTTCCTGATGTAGTTACATGTGAAGTTGGCCTACCCATTGGTTTTTGTGTATAATTTCTTTAAAATCGCTGAACTAACGTAACTTTAGTAAGAACTAATGGGAACTAACGAGGAACTAACGATTCGTGTCGAAAAATGTGGGAAAGCTTGTTGGGTACACCAACTTCACCTGTGAAGTTAGTCTATCCACACATTTTTCTTTATGCTCTAATTTGTATAGAATCGCGGAACTAACGGAACTTTTGTAAGAACTAACGGGAACTAACGAGGAACTAACGATTCGAGTCGAAAAATGTGGAAAAGGTTGTTAGGTATGTTAACTTCACGTGTGAAGTTGGCCTACCCATTGTTTTTTGTGTATAATTTCTTTAAAATCGCGGAACTAACGTGACTTTAGTAAGAACTAACGAGGAACTAACGGCTCGTGTAGAAAAAGTGGGTAAGCTAATTTGGGTAGGCCAACTTCAAAGACCTATAAGTTCAAGGCGTAAAGTTTTTTTTTAACATGTTCATGTAAAATTATATATATTTAACTAGCAGAATATCCGTTCCTCGCATGGGGAGAATGCGTTTCAATTTTTACATAAAGGGTGAATGTGGATTTAAACTGTATCGGAAGTGTTACTATTTGTCTCAGCTACACCGAAAACTATGGATTCGACATTAATATCGGATTTTGAAAGCATTTTCGATCGCTTTTAAATGTCTCCCCGGCCGGAACCTCATCTATGTTAAAAATTTGATTGAGATGGGCCGGGTGTTTCAAGAGGTATGAATTCACTTTAATTTTCACACAGATTTTGCATTGAAAAAAATGTTTAATTCTTGGAAAATTGTAGTTATTGTCTGTTTAATTGTTAGCCTAATTATTGTAACAATAGTTACAGATACTTTTTCAGTTTTAAATTTTATTTCGAGAAACAATGAAAAACTGGAATTTCAACAATATTTTAAAGAGTAAAAAATAGTTTTCTTGATACTTAAATTTCAAACTTAAGATTTTAAGATAATAACTACAGTTCTGTGCATCGTACGAAGTCATAACTAACAGTCAAAGTGGGGCAAGGAGAACGGAAGTGTAAAAAGAATCACCTATGGGTAATAGAATGTTTTGACTTGGAAAGTTCGTATAACTGAACATTCAAAATTAAACTATGTAAGATTTAAGGATGCCATTAACTAATTGTTGACCTAGTAAGTTTAATTCCGCCTACAGGTGAAATATATGTTAATTAGTCTTCAGCGCCGTAACTTAGATTATTTTCTGGAGGGACAAGCAGTAATATTTGGGCCCCCTAGGAAAAGTTTTTTCGAGCCCTCCGACAAAACTCGAAAATATTCCCCTTTCTCCATCTTTCTCTTACTCTTTGTGGGCCCTCCCGCATGCCCCTGGGCCCGTTCCATAAGTGAAAAATTAATTAAGGGGACAATATTGACAAATCTCAAAGTCATGGGAATAAATATTATTTCTAGGACCCCTAATAGTAGACTTTTTTTTTTTTTTAAACTGAAATGGGTTTACGATTTATTTTTGTTTTATTTACCTTTTGTGTGCTGTTTGTTTATGTAATGTAGTGAACACGTTTGATGCTTCATTTAGTTTCATGTTCGTATTGTATATGGAGTAGAAAATTTGTCTTTAAATGGGCCTCCCTCGAACGGCGGGGAGCTTCCCTGGGGGAGGCAATTGCCTCCCTGCCCCCACCCCAAGTTAGTGCCTGTTAGTGCTATATATGAATTGCTCGATCTCGAAGGTTCTGCGAATAGGAGATCATTTTATTCACCCGCAGTAAGTTTTTAGTGATAGGGAATTTCCTCCCAGAAATAGTGTGAGAGGAGAAATTCTCCCTTATTGCTCCCAGAATTTTGCCTCTGGTTTTGTGAGAAACAAGGCAAAAATTAAAATCACATTACAGTATGTTTGAAGGTTTAACGGCTTCATGGACAGTGTTCACTTTGAACAAAATTTTTCATAATCTGATTCAATTGAGAAAACGCATAAATTCCATTAACCGTACCAGCTTATAAAACACAAGTTAGGTTTAGGTATATTTAGGTTAGGATAAATTCTGTTTATTATGACGTAAGTAATCGTAGCCCCTAATAATAAGGTACAAACGATAATAGTATTCAATGCCACACAAGTGTGCTTGCTTCGCCTCCAATGTTGCCAACTATCTCTGAAGAAAATAGGCTAGATGGCCTTCAAAAATAAGTTTTTTTTTTTTTTTACTCAAAAAATGACTAGATTTTGAACTGCTAACCTATAACCCACATTGTAGATTTTAAACCCCTTTTTTGTGTGTAGGATTATAAGTGTGTTAGTAAAATTTGAAATGTTGAATTTTATTCGCTGAAGACTAACAAGCAACATACATAGCTTTAAATCACAATAAAATCCATCAATAACTCATCTGATTTGTAAAAATCAACAGCCATATTATCAATTGAATTGAAATAAGTCACCATCGATGACGTCGCAGCTAGCCGAGGTTTTGGAACTGGATGCACCATCGTTGGATTGTGGATTGGTTGCGGTTGTGTAGACTGCCGTTGTCCCTGTTTTCAGTAGTACTTATTTCGGCAGGTCACAGTTCTTAGGAACACTTGAATCCTTACACCCACATGAATCATCATGATTGCATTTAGCGTTTTTAAGGTAATTAGATATCCTATTTGTTTCCTTTAATAAACAAAAACAATCTCTGTAGCTTGAAGAACCAAACAATTTACCAAATCTGCATTAGTAAACCTTCATTCTTGTAATGAAATGCGAAAATTAAAACAAGTTTAAAAAAAGCAAACGGAGCTGTTACGGGAGCGACATTAAAATTTTTTCTGAGTCGATATGTATTGTTAAGAGGCCTCATCCCGGCGAAATTAAAATACCGCTAATTTTACAGTAATTATGTGATATCTTCAAACAGATAAAAGATAATTGAATTGTGAAATAATAACGCCCTAGAAAATGTTATTTTGTGTGAGGTACCGTTATCACAAGTCACCTACTGGCTTCACGTTTTTAGCCGTCAGAGCGCTCGCGTAAATAAATGCCGATTTTCAAAATGGCTCGAATCGAAAGCAGATAGCTAAGTGCATCGTGATAACAACATCTCATATAAAATTATATTGTTTAGGGCGCTCTTGTTCTACATTTCGATTATCTTTTATCTATTTGAAGGTATCACATAATTACTGTAAAATTAGCGGTATTTTAATTTCGCCGGGATGAGGCCTCTTAAGTAGTTGTAAATCTGTGGGTGGGGAGAGAAAAAAAGAATGAATCATAAGTATTTGTTGCGTAGTAAAACCAGGGGCGTCATTTCAGACTTCGCTTGGAGGGGGCAAGTGTACCACCGACATAGGATTTCCACGTTTTGTACTAGTATATTAGTATACAATCGATTAAAGTATATGTATTCCTCAAACGCTTGGGGGGGGGGCAATTGCCCCCTCCTGCCCTCCCTAAATGACGCCCCTGAGTAAAACACCCTGTGCGTAGAGAAATCAATTGATATGATAGTATGTAATGACAAATATTTAAAAACTGCACTTTATTTTCAGAGAAAAACTATTTTTAGAATTAATTTAACGGCTAATAAGAAAGCCAAACGTGGCAAAAGAAGGCTATAAGCATTTCGTAGATTTGTATGGCTAAATGTCTCTCCAAATAAGCTAGATTTAGCAACAAAAAAAGGCTAAATTGGCATCACTGCTCGCCTCCCCAAATTTTTTCTTGCCTCTCCTCTTGTACCCAACTATTACGAGCCTAGCGCCGCCACTGGTTCTGAAAGGATAAGAGATTGGGTGCTTAAATCTCCCTTAATGAAATTCTGAGTACACCCCTGGCGACACAGACGCCTAGAATCTCATTCTTAAGCATTGCTTTATTAATATTACAGTGTGCAACTAGTTAGTTTAACTTTACACAACTGTCAGAATATAGGCCTAAGTCTACAGCATTTAATTTCAGTTTATTTGGTATGAAAGAAACAGGATTTGTAAAATATTAATACATAGTCAAGAAAAAGCTATTTAGAATATTTGCGTTCTATTATTTGTGTTAGGAACAAGTTTAAAACAAAAACGTAACAGATAATTAAGCATAAAAGCAAATACATGAAGTACAAAGTGAGCTCTTCTAACGAAAACGTAGCATCACTTATATTAGCGGAGAAATGATAATACAGACAGACACTTTAAACATGTATATTCCCACAGAAAATTTACGTATATACAAGATGGTGGTTTAGCACTACTGTTATACTAGTTATGAACAATCGGAAAAATCATTATTCATATTCATTTGGAAGGAATGTTACAACAGACAAAATCAACTGCGCTTCACTTCACATATTATCCGCGCAAGAGGGCGCTAGCATTCCGTCAGCCCCTGTGGCCTAATGGATAAGGCATCGGTCTCCTAAACCGGGGATTGCGGGTTCGAGTCCCGCCAGGGGTAGAAGTTACTTTTTTATATTCACAATTATCACCAGTTTTCTGATAGTAACTATTTTATATTATAATTTTAGGTAAATTGACTTCGCAGTACGTTCTTTCAAATAATTCATCCTTAATTTGGTTTATGACAATTAACTGGGTCTACAAACTGTTGAACACTAATATGGAACGTTGAAAAGTTACATACAAAGTAAGCTAAAGTTCACTTTCAGAGATATTTATTTGTTACTACCTGATTCTTTGAGGGTAACACTCCACTAGGATTCAGAAATAAAAATAGATTAATCGATACTAAGATGCTACCAACAACAAGATACCTTTTAAAAAACATATGACCTTTATATATACGTATTGGCGCAAATCCCGGGAGGATAAGAGGGACATGTCCCCTCCAATCTTGAAACTGGGGTACTATCCCCCTCAATAATCCGATTTGAAATGTGTTTTTTGGGGGAGAAATGTGATGATTTGTGTCCGATTGCCACAAAGGAAAGTGAGATGAAATTGATGCCCCCCCCCCCCCAGAATAAGGCTCAAATCTGCCCGCCTCCCAATGTTGAAGACAACTCTGTGCTCCCCTGGTTCTGTACAGCTTTGTTTCACAACTTCATAAATATTTTGAACATTGCTTTTTAAAAAAATAAATAAATAAAACAGACTATAGGAACGTTCTTACCTGTCACCTCCAATGTTGAAGACAGATTTGTGCCGCTGATACATATAACGTCTCTAAGATTATTACCTATATATAACATGTAACATCTCTAAGATTATTACTTATATATGGAATTTTTAGCTTGGAGGTTATGATGGTTTTATCGTTCCCTTTTATGGGTATAAAATTACTAAAACAAGGTTTGATCTCTTTCTTGATGATCTATTACATTATGAATTAGTAGGCCCCAGTAATAGTATAAATTAGTATTAGTATTAATATGAAACTCGAAAACTTTGGGGTTCGTCCGTGGCTAAGCGGTTAGCGTATGCCCCTTTAACGTGAGAGACCAGGGTTTGATTCTCGGAAGGAGCTTATGCGGTTTGGATTTCACGTTAATTAATAAATGGTAATCAAAGGGGAGGTGTATGTTTATCCCTCCCCTTTGAGGAAGTTATGGAAAATAAGCATTTATGTGTGAATTAGAATAGAAAGCACTGTAAGCGTTCATAAATAAATAATGCTATTATAGTGAAATTGCTAAAACAAATTTCGACGTCTACGAAGATTGGGTATCAGTGGTAGAGCGTTCACCTCTGGTGCTTGGGGTCCCGGGTTCAAACCCTGCTACCGCCAAGTGAACTTTGTGGTGGACAAACACCGTGTGCGTGGGTTTTCTCGGGGTTCTCCCGTTTCCTCCCACTTTTTTCATTCCACCATTTCCTTCATCTCTCATTATCACCGTCTCCTTTAGCCCAACCGGCATAACCGTGGGACGTAAATCTCAAAAATTTCATTTCACGAAGATTGGGTACTCCCTGTTTACCACTTCTTTTACAAGGTTACCCTTTTTGTAAAAAAAAATACATAAAATAAATAAAGAATAAATTAAAAAAGTGTATATAAAGGAACATTTTTTAAAGTATTAAATACCATGCTACAAACTATGCTTCACCTCAACCAGCTGAGAAAAAAAAAGGCAAACAGAAGCGAAAGATAAACTGGAATGAAGTAAAAGAAATAAAATAAAGGCAGAGGCAAAGTTGCGACTGCCCTGTAAGTCCGAAAGTAATTTTCATTGGCAAGGGAATGTGGAGGTCTTAAAAAAATACTGTTTACTAAAATATATACTAAAGTTTCATATTTAGTATAAAAGACATTCGTTAAAATTAAATAATGATACATGTCTACTTTTACAGTTTTAAAAGAAACTGCCAGTGATTGTTTCAGATTTCCCTCGGAGAGAATTTTGATTAAATGGAAGGTGAAAATGGTACCGCGAAAATAACCCAGGATGAGTATGATCGGAGAAATGCACGAGGAGGAAATAGCTCCGGGGGAGTTTTCTCTGGGCAAATCCTTAAATTGTCACTGTATACTGCTATTCAATAACGTCTGCACTTGGTGGGCACAAAAACCGGTTTTTCGGTTTTTAGAAAAACCAAAACCGGTTTTTGAAAATTAAAAAAACGGTTTCGGTTTTTCACCGAAACCGGTTTCGGTTTTCTTCAAAATCGGTTCGGTTTTTCACCGAAACCGGTTGTCGGTTTTCTCCAAAACCGGTTCGGTTTTTACCTGGTCCGGTTTCGGTTTTCTTCAAAACCGATTCCGTTTTTTTTTTTTCAAAATTTGTTCTATTTCTGCCCAGAATGGTGTTTCGTTGTTCTCCGGAAACCGAATCCATTTCCACACAAATAGTTTTATGTGTTTTCGAAAAGTTTTCACCGAAACCAGTTTCGGTGAAAACCGAACCGGTTTTGGAGAAAACCGAAATGTCGGTTTTTCGGGTTTCGGTTTTTATAAAAACCGGTTTTGCACATCCCTAGTCTGCACACACACCCTCAGTTTCTCTAACAGCTAGAAACACTGTTATTGCTAAGAATTGATAGGTAAATACCGCAAAACAAGAATAAAATACCGCAAAACGCTCCTATTAGTATTACTGGCATTTTTTTTCTGTACTTTATGTTTGCTATGAAGATTTTCTACAACTACTAGAATATAGCTACTTGCTTTTCTGTGAAGATTTTATTACTACACTAGCATGTTGTAGAACCTTAAAAATATTAATACTTTTTTTCTGCAAAACGTCATTCCAAGGGTTTCTTCCAGACATTCTTTCGGAAGGTCAGTCACCTTCTCGGAACTAAGATAAAGAAAATGGCGATTAGATGCCACTCTTGTGCAGGGCAAATCTTTAAGCATGTTCCTAGGTAGTGACCAAGTGCAGCCACCTTCACTCATTTTCATTCCTCCGTCCAGGCCTTCCCCAGACAAAATTTTCGGGGAGAAAGCTTGAGTGCAATATGTCTGCATCCCTGTCACACTTATTAACACTCACAACTGTCACTTTGCTGGTATATGTGATTCGTTTCTTATCCTTGCACAGCCTACAGATGATGAATGTCTGAAGTACATTCACTGAATTGTATATTTTAAACACATTGACTTTTCACTTGCCTTGTTCTTTAACATGTATCTGCTTTTTTTTTTCTGTAATGTTATCATCCATGGATATCTTCAGACTCAGGTAGCCGTGATACTGACGTAGGTATTCAATTATAATCCCGGTTTTTCAACTTCTGTAATAGACTTCTTCCGAAGTTGTTAAACATCAATTTTGTCTTTATTATATTCAATTTAAATCCTTCCTTCATTGCTCCTTGCTCTTCAAATTAAACTCTTCTATCATAGGCTGTAGTTATGTGATGTTGTTTGTAAAGACCACCAAATCATCATTAAATCGAAGCCGAGAGTGACTTTTTTTTTTTTTTTTTTTTTTTGTAAGGCTGATGGAATAGATGTGACGAAAAAGGGTAAAATTCTTTGTTTGAAGTTGGATAGTTACTCAATACACATTTAAAAATCTTATTAATTAGATCTTGTTTATTGTTAATAATCTTCATAAAGATATTTCTCTTGGCAATACAGTATAGTTAGCTTATGTTCTATTGGCACGGGAGACCCAAGTTCGATTCCCGGTAGGAGCTCATGTGATTTGGATAACATGTTACGCTGCAGGTCCTGGTCTCACTATTGAAAGGAACCCTAATTCAACCAATTAATCTTAATTAAATGTATTGTTTAAAATATTGTTTGTTTACGTACAGTACCTCTACTTCTTTCGTGATCATTTTTCCTTTTAATCGTTGTGACGTTCAAGGGTGCCCATCAGGGGGACAAGGGGGGCGCTTCCCCCCCTAAGAGGAAATTGTACTTGGGAATATCGAAAACCCAATAGAATTTTTACATTAGTTACAGCAAAATTTGAAACTATATTTGAAACGCCGCTTATACTTGCCCCCCCCCCATTGGAAGCCACAACATGGGCGCCCTTGATGACGTTACATAAAGAGTCGTTTAATGGCTGATGATTACTAGCTACAAAGTTAGCTCACGTCATTGTTTTTTTTTTTTTTTTCCTTTTTCTTAAAGGAAAGCAGCTGTTAAACCTTTTGTTTAAATATAGATTTAACTAACACACAGAGCCGTAGCTAAGGGGGGGCCAGCGGGGCGCCCGCCCCGGGCGCTGACAGCAAGGGGCGCCGCACGAGCAAGGAAAAAGAAAAAGTGGTGTTGAACATGAGTAAAAGACTAGTCGCCCCCAGAAAGAATTGGCGCCCTATTAGATGAATATTGCTGTAGGTTATCAATGAAATACATAGATTTCTTAAAAATTTTCTTGCTCGCTTCGCTCGCAATGCAAGAGTTTAAATGAGTCACAACAAGTTTTTACTTATTACTTCAAGATTTATTATACATGATTTCTTAATGACATGTGTTATACAAGGTGCCGAGTAATGACTTAATAGTGTACGCATGAGCATTTTCAAAATCAGAAACGAGCAAAGTCGTGTTTGGCGTTTTGGCAGTGATGAATTTGCTGACTTCAAAACGTTTTTCTACCCAATCGGATTAATCACGACGCACAGTGGGGCCAAAGCACTGAATTCTTGGCAAAAATAAGAATTCGCAATATGAAGCGAAAAGTTGAAATCAATTAGTTCGGCGTATGCAGTGGCTACAATAATGTTATTTCAACATTATTTAATCAAAAACATAGAGTTTTACATCATAAAAGGAAATATTCCTTATATTCGCGCCTAAATTATATAACAGATTATATGATTGGCATAAAGAAACGCGTGGGCAATATGCTTTGATTTGGCAATTTACGATTGGCTTATATTCTTATGTATGAAAGGAAAAAGTGTACTTATTCATTTTACAACTGAAGAGTAATAAAATTGAAGAAAAGTTCTTGCTTCTCAAAATTATTTCAAAGTTGTGGAGGATTCGTTATGACAATGAAGATGCAAGGACGCTTCAATACATAAAAATTATCTCATCACAAGTTCTCAATATGAATATATTATCAGATATATTAAACATATTATGATTTACAAGCATCAGTAACCTGTTCAGGTTGTTTCATATATTGCATCGTGCATTACGTGAGCTCATTTCAGAGCTTGATTGGAACACTCTGAGATGGAGCGAGCAGAGGCTCATTACAGTTGATTCCAATGTCACTTCTGTGCACGCATCACAAAATACACAATACTGAATTGATCAACACCATTTTAATATGGTTCTATCTTATGGTCCATAGATTGTTTAGCATTGGCGTTTCAAAATGTCACCACCATTAATCAAATATGTTTGACTAGAGTTTAGTTCTGTTGGTGAATGACAGAGAAGTATGACTAGATGTTGGAAACAAGATGGGTCTGGAGGCAAAATTCCCAGAATCGACCTATATTCAACTTTGTCACTGCGTGCATGTCTAATAACCAAACACTTGTTCTCACATTCATCCCAGCTCAATTCAAAAGCAGCATTGCATCCAGAATGTGGTTTTCCTCAAACATTTTCATGTGCTATATTTTCCAAACGTGCAAATATGTGCAGGTTTTCTCTTTGCATATAGTAAGAACAATGTTTCTGTTACGACATATTAAAAAATCACAGACATATTATGCCGTATTTTCTAGTAAAATGCCATTGTATCGTTTGACCATAGTTTATATGCTTTCAGTACCACAGCATTTTCCAAATATGATATTAAGTAGGGGATTATCATAAGGATATGATAATGATATTAGCATCATTGCTAATATGATTATTGACTACACATCACATCAATATTCTAAATATACAAAACGATACATACATGTTGGTCGTGTCACCATGTTTGCCAGCCACTGAATATCTACACGCAATGTAGGAATAGTCGCATTCAAAATCAATTTCCTATTTTCTCTCCGGCTTCAGCGGATAGCCAAATTTACACGTCCCATGAGTTCATTGTAAGTTGCTATCACTTATTTTCCTGCACACTATCTTACGTGTACTCTATCAAGGCTTCATTATAACAAATTATATTAAGTCAATCTTTTACTTCATTCTTCGAGTTTTTGCTAAGAATTGCCTGGTTCGGTCCCACTGTGCGACGGTGAGAATGAAGGTATGAAAGTGAGAAGAGTGAAGAGACACATTCAAGCTGTTGTTTGTGCGATAATATTAAAAATAAAGGTAAACGAGGGGAACAATAACATTTTCGAACTTCAAGCAGTTGTAGAATAGGGACTTAAGGGATCAGAACTTAGTCCAAAGAAGTTCAACTTTTTTAGATACTAATCACTACCAATGATTTATTTTTAAATTCCATTAACATATGAAATTCTTCCAGTTTGAAGGAATTTATTGGGATCATTTTTTCATCAACTTTTTGTGTTGCCAGCATATTATTTTGTGCATACGTGTCTAGTTGTGTCATGTTTTTATCTATCTACATACATACAAAGCATAAGTACGCACACTCTTAATTAAAGTACGTGTTAGTGTATTTTAATATGTTAATTAATAATAAGTAGCTTAAATTCGGAACTTTCATTCATTAAGAAATTAAGTAATTACTATAATTTCAGACATATGTAGTAGCCAAAGTATATTTTGGATTTTAAGTACAAACATAGAACATATTCTTCACCTCCATCGATCAATATTTAGAAATTCACAAAGAAGGCTCCTTCTGAATTTCCATTACATTTCACAAAATATTTTTTACCGTAAAAAGATCGAAAATAAAATGCTATTGATGTGGTCACATACAGAATAAAATTAAAATGTTTACAATTATTATTGGAAATTAATACTGTCACCCATTTCGAACAATTTAGAAGCACATAGTTTTTAATGAATTGAAATTTAATTTCTTATCGATAGTATTAAACGTTGTAAATAGTAGTAATTTTCCTGAACTGTTCTCCTCGTGAATTTGTATACAACCAAACGTAGTTTTGTCAATCTTAACAAAAAGCCCAAAATAAGACTCTTGAAAACAGCTCTTATTTGAAAAAGGATACATAATGATCGTTTTTAGTTGCTGCAATGGTCTTTCCAAGAAGATTTATAAAAATTCAGCGTAGCATAACAACAAAAGCTGCTTTTCTTATATATATATATATAATGATTGGTAAGATGAGTGTAGGGGCGCCGAATTCTACTTCGCCCCGGGCGCCGAAATCTCTAGCTACGGCTCTGCTAACACATACCCCTGACATATTTCAACCTTAATCAATAGGGGTAATAAGTTATCTTTATTTATTTATTTATTACTTCCCACGATTATGGCCTTTAGGGTAAGGGAGGCTGGTGAATAATGAAAGTCAATAATTATGAAAGAGTTAGTGGAATGCAAATGGAGAAGGAAATGTGAGAACTTCCGAGGAAACCCATCACACAATGTTGTGTACCACATACTTACTTGGTCTGGGATAGAACCCAGTGCCTCCTGGCACCAGAAGAGAGGACTTCATAAGTGTAAGTTTCAAGGGAAACACACGATACATACACTGTATATTTCATGAGAATCAGAGTGTTATTTTTATGAAATTTACTGTGAAAGAGAGAGAGAGAGAGAAGAAGAAGAAGAGAGTAAATTCGCCCTTTGTTTATGATCAATGGCGTTCGCAGAACTTTATCAAGGGGAGTTCAAACACTTTATACACATATTTAAATAGTAAATGTTTATCTTTCAATAATATATTGCTTAAGGAAAAGCGTGTATCCAGAAATTTTAGTTGGCTTGGTTCCAAAGTTTCGAGGGTCCAATCATGTTTCTACCAGACATTTTTTGGGGGGAAGGGCACTGTCCCCCGGAGCTCTGAGAGTGCCCCCCGGGTGGAGATCAAATTATACGTCTATAATATAATAATAAATAGAATAGTACCAGCAATGCCCCCCGGAACATTGTTTCTGAAGGAAACACTGGGTCCAACATTACAAGACACTACGTGTATGTAGTATTGAACCGATATTATTCTACGCCTGAAAACACGATAAGTAATTGTTACGTACAGCCACCTATATCCTCAGAAAAAATTATAAAAGTATTAAAAAAAGAAAAGAAAAGAAAGAGTACAGATGAAGTGCAAGATCAAATCTTCATGCTATAGCCCTATCAATCATTTTTCTGTTAAACATGTTTAATTTTATCAAAAAAAAAAAAAATTAGTACAAATGTATGTCGAGTTTACGAAGTTTTGAGAGGAAGGTCCGGACCCGATGCTCCTCCCGCATGGGTGCGCTCCTGCTCAAGGAAATAAAGTCCGAACTCCATCCCCTTTGCGTACGCCACTATTTATGACATAAAGGCCTATAGCCTATATATAAATCTCAGACAGCAAGATGATTGGGAATCATATTGATGTTAACTCGAACTACTGATGCGAAGCCTCGAAGAAAATGCACAGGTTTTAACATAAATTTTCGTATCAATTATTAAAGGACACTTGAAAAAAAAAAGACACAAAAACGCATGTTGTATAAAATAATACAAGCTTTCTTTATATATTTCCTTTTTAAGCTGAACTTAAACGAAACAAACTAAATGCATATCAATTACCTTTCCATCCTAACTTCGTTACGGTTTCTGTATATCGCGTAATGCCTTGCCATCTATAAGCCAACGTTAGAATTCCTACCGCTCAGGTTAGCACTATGCTCATTTCGGCCATCTAGTGGGAAGCTTTCCAAGCTCTAGCTTCAATTGTTCTCACTGCTAACAGATGGCAGGACAAGTACCAAATCCAGTAACTTCTACGTAATTGTGATGATAAAACTTCTCAAGTAGTATCCAAGCATCATTATTAGTATTTCAACTGAGAAACTTTCATATAGTTTTCAGCTAACCTCTTCGTCTTCGCGTAGCAGTTATATGCGTCTTCTTTTTAATCATTTCCATCAATTGTAGCCTCTTTCACTTCTCTCTCCCTCGTTTTGATTTCCATCACAGATGTCATCATGTCCTTCAGTAGGCCTATATAGTTCCCGTTTCCTGCACACGCAATGTGCCAACACAACGTCATTTGAAAAGGAGTAATATTATGACTGTTTGTTCACAATGTATATACAGCGGAACTCATAATTTTAATAAAATGTTCAGAGACATCATTTAAGGAGTGCAAACAGACAATTGCCCTCCCCATGAGTCTTAGAAACGAATGCTTTTTAATAAATTGTACAGTACACTAGTACACTACTGAAAAACGATAAACTCTTTATCTCGGTGCACAATCTTGATCGCCCCTTTTCTCTAGCAAGATCTGAAGTAATGCTACTAAAAATGTATAGAGTTTAATTAGGGTTTAACGAAAAAATAAAAAAGGTATGCAAAAATTAATCTAATATATAAAATTGAAAGTCCTATATTTGTGACTTCGTGCCTGTTGAACTACGCGACTGATCTCGATCAAATTTTCAACATAGGTTCGAGACTGGGGCGGTTTTTATCATTTCACTTTGACGGTACAACTTAGGGGAGGAGGAGAAGGGGGAGATATATATATATAAATGATCGAAAATGACCGATATTAGTGCCGATTACATATTTTTTATTGAGGTAATATATATATATCATTGAGATAAACGGTGGCTCAGTGATGGAGCGTTTACCTGGGTCTCTGGTTCGATCCCAGCTCGCGCCAAATGGACTTTGTGGTGGACAAACACCGTGCTCGTGGGTTTTCGCTGGGTTCTCCTTTTTCCTCCCACTTTCTTCATTCCACAATTTCATTCATTTCTCATCATCAGCGTCTCCTTTAGCCTAGCCGGCATAACCATGGGACGTAAAACACGAATATTTCATTTCATTTTCATTTTCATTATTGAGGTAAACTGGTACACGTCATGCGTACAAGAGGTTATAAGAGGTCATGCGTAGTTTTCGAAGAAATCAAGAAAAACAATTTTCATTGCAAACCTCAAAATTGGCACTGTAGAAGAACCAGCTACATATTAAGTTGAAACTAATAGTGGACTCTCCATTAACTACGAAGACAACAGTCCATAGTATAGTTAATGAAATAGGAAAACCTAAAATTATCATTAATTCTTAAAGTTTAATTTCAGTTGAAATAAAATATTGTTCAGTGATGAGATTGTATTTCAAACGATAGATCATATTGAAGTGAACAAAATGACGTGATTAAGGACAAATACTCATGTGTAGGCTTCGATAAACGCTAGAAAAATGAATTTTTATGCGTAGTCTTCGATAAAAGCTAGAAAAATAAATGGTTATGCGTAGGCTTCGATAAAAAAGAAGGAGAAAATTAGTTTTTATGCGTAGGCTTCGATAAAAGCGAGAAAAATGAATTTTTATGTGTAGGCTTCGACAAAAGAGAGAAAAATGCACTTTTATGCGAAGGCTTCGATAAAAGTGAGAAGAATGAATTTTTATTCATAGGCTTTTAGGTCCACGTCTCATATAGCCTCTCTGCTGAAAGGGACGCTAAACTAAAATCAAAATCAGCTTCGACAAAAGCGAGAAAAATGAATTTTTATGCGTAGGCTTCGACAAAAGAGAGAAAAATTAATTTTTATGTGTAGGTTTCCATAAAAGCTAGAAAAAATGAATTTTTATGCGTAGGCTTCGACAAAAGAGAGAAAAATGAATTCTTATGCGTAGGCTTCGATAAAAGTTAGAAAAATGAATTGTTATGCGTAGGCTTCATTAAAAGCGAGAAAAATGAGTTTCTATGCGTAGGCTTCGATAATAGCGAGAAAATAAATATTCACAGGCTTCAAGAAACGCGAGAAAAGCTAATTTTTATGGCGCTATATATTCTAGATCCATTCACTCGTTTCAGTTCGATGCAGTTCGTTGTTTTTTTTTTTTTTTTTTTTTTCGAGAGGACACTGAAAGAAAGAAATAGCGAAATCCAGTCTAGAAAGCCAGCATTAACGCCAAGGGAAATCGATGTGCTCACCACACACAACACCTCAAAACGCATAAGTGTCACGAGCCAGCTGTTAAGCCCCCTAAAGGCTGTTGCGCAAAGAGTTTAGTATAAAGTTGGGACTGAAATTGTTGAAAGGTATAACACTCTATCACAACGGTTTGAATTTTACGTAGTTGATTTCACTTTACGGCCGAACATGGGCCTAATACTCGTTATGAAGTAAACCGAAAGAAGATTAGCTATCATAACGGTACTTAAAAACCTTGTGTTCTTTTGCGTAACGCCCTGTAGAAAAATACGAATAAGTAATCGAAGACTAATTGCTGTAACGAGCTAAGTTGACAATGGTCGTCATAATGAAATAACAAGACTCATCCGGTGGAATCAGGGACGCGAAGACAAGAGCACTGGTTGGAGCTTAACACTGCAGTGGTCGCGCGTTCTACTATTGTAGAACAGGTGTTTTATTTTTAGAATCCTGAGCAATTGGCAACACGCTCGACCTTAAGCGGTTATGTACCTTTCTCCGAAAGCCTTTTGTACATTCGAGTCAATTTTCAGTGCTTGTTCTAGCACCTGCTCAGATTTGTTCCATGATTTCATAAGTGTTCTACTATTGTAGATCGCGCGACTATTGGCGTACAAGTTTGTTTCGTATTAGCGATTTAATTGGTTTTACATTTTCACGTTATTTTTGTGGAATACGTGTTTGTAATATATGAAATGTCAGTGTATGACAGAGAACAAGTGCGTCTTTAATTAGTAGAGGCAGAAAGTGACTGTGAAAGTGCATTTGAGATTGAAGGCATGTAGGAGCTCGAGGAAGATTTTGATGGAGAAAAAGTTGAGTGCAGTGATACCGAAGATGAACGAGCAATATACAGGAAGAAAAGGAATAAGAAAACATACCAGTACAAGCCAGTATTGAAGTCATGGATCTTGCTCCACCACCTTCTCTCGATACTCGTGCGTTTTATATCGGTAGAGAGAAGAACATAGAACCTTCTCGCTGGTATGTAGATCACATAATGCCAAGAAACCCACGAACTCGCAATTTCAATATAATACCAGCTTTTCATAGGCTTGGCCCACAAGGAATCTTTTTTATGCCTAATTGATGATGAATTGAGGAAAAACGTAGCTGGTGTTAATGCTATATTTAGAGCAAATAAGAATAATGATAGTGTCAGACGAAAGAATTTCCCCCATGATCTAGGTTTTGATCTAGGTTTATAAAAGCAGCAATAAGCCAACGTTTAGCCGTGGAATCCTTGCCAAACGAGCTTCGACGTAGAGGAGGACTTCTGATTGGCTTCAATGAAGGTGTTCCATTACCACAAGACGGAGATTCTGGGTTGGGAAAATGCGTCCTTTTTTACCATTCTCGCAACAAGTAAGAACTTTTGGAAAATGCCAGAGATTTGTGTGCCCACACCAGCAGAAAATCGTGTGTGACGATTGCTTGGAGTAGGCAGTCAGTCAAAAAGAGTACATCATATTCTACCTGTACGATGTATAATAAAAAAGATTTATGCTGTTATATAAACACATACCGAAACACTTGCTCGATTTTCAGTTCAACATTGTCATATATTAAATACGATATACCAAATGTTTATTTCTGCCAATGTTCTTGCATTAATCAAGCAAAATAATTTTAGATTATTTTAAAACGTGTATAATACTATAACTAACATATCCAAGACCGAATATCGCTAAAAGTCATATCGCTATAGAAAAAATACAGATGTTCTACAATAGTAGAACGCGCGACCACTCACGTAAAGGTGGAGGGCGCGACCAACGCAGTGTTAATAGGAAACCCGATCCAAGGAAGGAAGGAACATTACAGAGAAAATCTAACACGGCGTTTTAGAATAGCTTTCGATTGTCAGGACCATTGTTCAAGACTGTATTAGTCTTTAGTGAACAGCATCTTTCATTTCAAGACGTCAGTGGTAAGTATCTTTGTTTTGTTTAATCTGTGATTGAAATTCAGCACAGCAATTTATTCCAAAGTCATTATTATCATCAAGCTAAAATCAGAGTATTTGTACCGAATATAACAAGCTCTTTTGTTGGGGAGTATTTTCATTCATTTAACCAGAATGGAACTTTATTCATTATACTATGTTAGTGGCGCACCCACGTGGTGAGTTCACCGGTCCGGACCTCCCCCCCCCAAAAAAAAATTCTTACTTGACATACATTTGTACACTTTCTTTTTAAAACTATGTTTAGCACAGAAGTGATTAATATAGACTAAAAGTTCGATCTTACTTATCTGAACATTTTCTCATTAAAATAAATCCAGTTTTATCATTTTTTTTTCTGAGAAAATACATGTGGCAGTACTTGAAAATAACTTATATTTTTCGATTGTAGAATAACACCCGTTCGATACTATACGTAAGTAGTGTATTGCATTATTGGATCCCAATGGAAGATGTAGCCCGGGCTCGGGGGAGTTAGCCCCCCCCCCCCGAGTTTTTTGAATGACAAAAATAATTTAAGCTTATTATTTATATATTTTTTTCAAAGTTTATAGTAAAGTCATGATATAGGCCTATCTCTCATAGTCTGAGTTTCCGCTGGCCCCCGCAGTGTTTACCTTCTAGAGCCGCCTCTGTTGGACCCCTCCCAACAAAAATTTCTGGGTGTACGCCTGCACTGTTAAAGCTAGTATTGACAGTGTAAGGTATATGATGTATGTATACGTGAACGCTGTGTATTCACCTTTAAATATCCCATAACCAAATTTGCACTTATCTTTACGTGATGTACTGAAGAAGTAGCATACGCAAGAAGCTTGGGAGTAAGAGAGATGCTCCAAGTTGTCAGCCATCTTCTACAAGATATTATGGAAAAATATTTAATATATATATATATATATATATATATATATATATATATATATATATATATATATATATATATATATATATATATATATATATATATATATATATATATATATATACCGTAATATAATATGAATACAATTAGTATTCCCCCACGGAACAAGATGAGACGAGGAATAAGATTTTCTCGCCTCATCTAGATTCTTGAAGAATTATTTCCTGTCTAGTCTTGATTCTCGAAAAGCCTGTCTCGTCTTGAATTGTTTTCCTAGTCCTGTTTTGCAAATGTATGTGTGTAACAAAATGTAGGCCTTAATTTTTTATCTAGAAGTTATCACAATCCTTCTGCGTCACACAGTGGCGGATACAGGGGGACGATCGGGGCAATCGCCCCTCCCCCAGAAGAGGAAAGTTTCTTTTTATTTTATATATACAGTGAAACCTCTACTAACGGACACCTCTATAAAGCGGACACCTCCCATAACGGACATATTTTGTAATCCCCAAACACCGTAATAGGAAAAAACATATTGGCAAACCTCTCTAAAGCGGACACTCTGTAGTACGGACACGGACAGTCTTTCTTGTCTTTTATAGGTATTATTTACCTCCTATTACGGACACTTTCTCTAAAAACAAGTTGAAAAGTACAGTAAAAATACACTTTTAGTAATTCATACTTTGTCACCAAGGAAAAACATGAGGATGTGACAACATCTTGCCTCCTCAA
This sequence comes from Thermobia domestica, assembly GCF_964235325.1. Lineage (NCBI taxonomy): Eukaryota > Metazoa > Arthropoda > Insecta > Zygentoma > Lepismatidae > Thermobia > Thermobia domestica. Next base: position 52,705,302 of record NC_137455.1, on the reverse strand, counting down.
CTGTCTGTCCAGCAACTCTGAGGAAGGGTCTCTGTTTCACAACACCCTTATATTCTTTGCTTGCATTCCACTCCCACCCAACCTGTTTCAGAAACAAAAGTGATTGACAGTTGCCCACTGTTTGGGATGACACATCATTCTACTGTCCCGCTGGAATCTCTAACCAAGCAGAAGACAAGTTTGGTATTTTTGACCACGGGTACACATATTGTCTTTTAAAAAAGTCATTACTGGACTGCAATTAACTCACAAATTAAAGCAACACACCGAAAACGTAGTAAGTAGTGATAAATGTAAAGTGCAGAGAACTATAACATCTCATTCCCATGTTGTGCCTCGAACATAGGGAATTGGATGACACAAGATAATGCAGATACAGTAACATTTTGGTAATATTCATAAATACGTGATTCATGTAAAAATATTTTTTCTAATTGCATATTATCTTGTTTATTAATTTGCGTAAGAAAATATTGAAAACTCTGTAAGGCGGACAATTTTTGATTCCCCACGGCTGTCCGCTTTAGAGAGGTTTCACTGTAAATAAAACCCATACCAGAGTTTGGAGCTCTTAAAAGTAGCTCTAAGTAGCAGTATTACAACCCACTGCCCCACCCAGAAGTCATCTTTAAAAGTCGATGCATATTTAGGTTCGTACAATCATTTTACGAACTTATAGTTTTTATACTGTGAATCATGCGACACTAAAACAGTGTTTGGAATCTAAGATTTGAGTGAACTGATGATATTAAAACAGAAAGATCATACGCGAAGACGAAAAGGTTAGAGGAGGATCGTGGAGCATGGAAGCTTCTCAGCTGCGGCAAGTGACCTGCCAATAAAGGCAGAATACCTATGATGATGATGACTCAAAATATATATAAAACATTCATCAATATCTGTCAATTAACAAAATCTGTCAGTGGCAGAATTTATAACAAACTACTCTGAGCATCGGATTCCAACTCCCTTTATTTGCTTAATGACAGTATGTTACATCTTAGTCAAATCATGGAAACACTGTACTGTACTAGTGACAGCGCCTCAGTCTTCCACCGCCCGAAACAGAGAGTAAAAACAGTTTATTTTTCATAAGACTTTCAGCCCCTTGCACTCTCGTCTGCGGAGTGGGAGTCTTGGGGAGGGAGGCCTAGGAGGAAAAACAGTGCAGCCACCACATCATATATCACAAACGTCGCAATGATTGTGTCCAATATAATCACATAGCTTAGAAAATAATAATATTAGTATTTTCTAAGCTATGTGATGAGAAAATAATAATATAAATTAAGAAATTTTAGATTGGAAAGCTTTCTTGTATTTAATGTACGTAAATACGGGACATCTTGGCGTCCCGGGAAAATTTTTCGGGATACCGGGAATAGTAGTGAAAAAACGGGACAATCCCGTTTTTACGGGACGGTTGGTCACCCTACTCTATACCCATGGACTTTGAGATGTTTTTCAATTCAGGTCTTTAATTTGAAATATTTTTGTATTGTTACGTACAGTTACAAGTTCAAAGTATTAATAATTAGTTACATTTTAATATGCTAATGAAAGACGGGGAATTTAACTTTTAAAAGGATAATCTTGTCCTGCCCCCCTCCCCTCCACCACCCCCACCAAACATACACATACAAGAATACTGAAATCGCCCACTGTGTTGTTTATAATATTGTTGACTGATTGTTGTGATTTACATATTGTTCTGACATTACGTATACAAAAAATGTACCGAAATTAGACAGCTTTTAGAAACGTATTGTCGCGCCGACTTCAAAAGGCAGGCGAAACAGTTCATTACTGTAGTTTATGAAATACCTGCGAGGCGATTAACTTTGGTTTTTCGTTATTTGCGACTGCAAGTCAAATAAAGCATTATAGCCGTAATTAAAGTTCATCACAGTCATTAAAGTTCTTCACTGCAGTGATGTGATTCGCCAGAATATACAGAAATTTTCTAAATCCCTAAAATGAATTGAATTGAGGAATTACTCATCAAAAGTGGCGTGTCATTTGTTCGTAAAATCAAACATAATAGTCATTGTAAATGATGTCTGATTTCGATATTACGAGCACTCGTAGATAATACTTAATTACGTTTCCTAAAAGCCATCAAATCTACAGCAATGTTTTTCTTGTTTCTTTTAGTTGCATACAATCTTCAACTCTGGTTTTGTGCTTCGGTATGAATGACATTTCTTTTGTTTGACGAGAAAATAGGTAATACCTTTTAATGTTTTCTTTGCAGAATTTTCTCTATACTGAGGATTTGATCTCCTGTTATTTTTGTAAGCTGGTCTTTACTTACTAGTCGCTTTTTATTATGCACACTCCTACTCCATCGCATACGGTGGCTCACTGGTAGAACCTACATGTCTAGTGCGTGGGGTACCTGGTTCGATCTCAGCTCGCTTCAACTGGGCTTTGTGGTAGATAAACACCGTGCTCGTGGGTTTTCTCGGGGTTTTTCCACTTTCTCTATTTCACCACTGCATTCATTTCTCATCATAGTCTCCTTTAGCGTAGCCGGCATAAACGTAGGACGTGAAATTGAAATACAGTATTTATTTTTTTTACTCCATTGCAGGCATTCTTGTCAAAAAAAAGAAGCCACACAGCTAGTACAAAATCTGTTTTTTGGTTGGAAATCTTTGATTTTTCAAATTTATTTTTATATTGGCTGTCACTTCAATCCGAAAAGTAAATAATGATCGTGCAGAGACATGGTCCTATACTTTCTGTACTTGTGAATTCATAACAAGTAGTTTCGTTTGCCAATACATTTTTATTATTATTATTATTACTGTTTTTAATTCTCTATTTTAGTTTTAGTTGTGATTGATTATCAATTATATTTAATTTTTAACATATATGAGCTTATTTTAAGGTAAAATAGACTATTTATCACCTAAAAGGTTTGAGCTTAAACATGGAAACTTTATATAGGTCCGCTATCAGAGCCAGCCCTAGGCAATTTGCCGCCCCGTGCTGTAGCATCATTTGCTGGCCCCTCTCTCGAGAAAGAACAAATCTTAAAAACCATGATTTTAAGTATGCTACCCCGTCATGAATAACGAAGAGGGTGGGGGGAGTGAAGCGTACTCCCTCAGAAAGGCCTAAACACTACAAATACAATCTCGTTGTGTCTGTTTTATCTTTAAATAATAAATTATTATATTAGTGAAAGATAAAGCAAACACACCTACAAAGGAAAGATGGTATAGAATTCAATATCGAACTTCAGTCTCAACATATCAGTTTGCAATTTCACTGCAACTAACTCTTTTATCTTTATTACTTGATTTTCCTTCAATATATATATATATATGTTGATTTAAAAAAAAAATGTTTCCATCTTTAACGGTCAGTGGCGAAGCGTACTATGAGGCTCTGCGGCACTTTGTTTTCTATCGTATATTTTCTTTATCTTTAGTTTCTTATAAAATAAAGTCAATACTTCAAAATTTCGCTTTCTTTTCGGTAACAAAATAGTAGGTTGGAAACACTCAGAGTCCCTTCCGTCTGAGCCTCGCCAGCTAGCTAGACAGGTTTATGGGTTATGCTGCTCCGGGAGCGAAGCTATTATGCCTGGGGATTGAACGCATTGTTGGGAAGGTGCGAAGGCTCGCCTCTGGGAGTTTAGTTTTAGCGTTGAAGGCATCTTTCAATGCTAATATGTTATAAAATTATTTCCTTAACATAGAATAAGAAGTTTCTGTGTAGAATTATGTATTTCTATTAGTGATAACTTATTTAATTTAGGTATGTACTCTCAGGAGTTATTCAAAGTAGCTGTTTTTCTTTCTACATGGGGCATGGTCCATAATAGCATGTAGAATATAAGTCTGATGCATGAAACAAATGTATAAATTTACATTAAACACATGTATAAATTTACCAAACGCTATCATACAGAATAAAATAACTATATTTGTGTGTAATTTTAGTTGAGTTTTCCATTTCATAGAATCAGTGGGGTATTTACAATTTTGTTTCGGGGGGGTCTTTGCTTGTTTCTGGAGGAGCTTTGCTAACTTTATTCCTGAAAATATGAAAATTCTGTAATATATATAAAACAATAAAAAAATTGCAATAAAAGTTCGGTGAGTCCTTAAGTCCGGAATCCACCCCCTTAGATATGCCACTCCATAGAATACAATATTAAACATCTCGCGTTGATTCAAATGAATTTCTTTCTGAGCATGAATATTTTTAGTGAAGCCATTATCACTAAAAATATGCAATGTTGTACTTAGTTTAAAGTGAGAGATGCAAGTAACAAATGCTTATCCAAGAAATTTGACAGCTAACTGTAAGAATGTACTTTCTTTTACTCTCACTCCATTTTCAAATATGCAGAATATGAAAACAGCAAGTGAGGAGGAAATTCCCCTCATCCCCCCTGCAAATCGCAGACAGAAGAAAATATGAACTGCACTTCAAAATATTTATAGTGGAGCTAAATGAGAATATTCCATTAATATATATTGCGTGTTTTCCTCATGTAAATATTTGTTTAATAATAATAATAATAATAATAATAATAATAATAATAATAATAATAATAATAATAATAATAATAATAATAATAATAATAATAGACTACTTTCCGTCTACTTTTGCTTATATAAATATTAATTCTTTTTTGTTAAATTAAACAACAACAAAAACTACTATGTATACATTCACATAAATTCAACTCTAAACAGTGTTGGAAATACAGCTAAGAAAGTTGTTTAAAATAAATAGATTTGGTAGTTTTGTTTGTTTAACTTAGTAAGGAAAATATAATTCTGACTGTAATATTAAACAGTTTATGATACATTAAATGTTATTTGTGTTATTAATTTGCCGGGCCTACCCTACTTGTGGGATTACGCTTCGCCACTGTTAATGGTACCGGTAAGGAACTTGTTTGTGACAAAGACAAAGCTAAAAAAACTGTGATAACTAAATGGAACAGGTGTTGAGCACTGTTCGAGAATAGCGTTCTTGTATTTGACAACAATCAAGCAATTCATGCTGGATTTTGTTTGACCATTAGCTTTAGCACTGTCTATGCTATCTTAAATTAATGCGACCTAAACATGATTTATAAATGTAGTAGGCCTATTCAAATAAGTCAGACAAACACCGTGTGCGTGGGTTTTCTCGGGGTTCTCCCGTTTCATCCCACTTTGTTCATTCCACCATTTCATTCATTACTCATCATCACCGTCTCTTTAGCCTAACCGGCATAACCCTGGGACGTAAAACTCAAAGATTTCATTTCATTTTTTTTTTTCAAATAAGTCAGTTTAGTAAATTTAACTACCATCATCATTAAGTCTATTTCCAACAAGAAATATTTATTTTAAATAACACAGTTATGATAGAGTTTGCCACCCTGTGCAAATGCATGTGTCGCACATATGGTAAAGACGGCCCTGTCTGCTATACTGGTGTAGATTAGTAATGCAACCAATTTTCATTGCATTATCTCCATGCGAAGCGAAGTTATGAATGTTCGAAAATTAAATAAAAAAGTTGTAGTTGCTTCGTGTAAATAGACACGCAGTGTGCTCACCTCTGCCTCCGAGTGAGCGAGAACTTGGTTTACTCCAGGTGTCCAAACTGGTTCAGGAGAGGAAATGAACCTATTTCCTGTCAGGAAACGAAATGAAAATATACGAAACGCAACTTCACCACGTCCAGCTATGTTGAGTGACATTCTTCCTACGTTTTTCCTCGGTCCTCAAAACCAAGCGAGTGCTGGAATGGATTCTTTCATTATTGGCTTTAGTGCCTTGCTACCGTATTTCCATTTGTGAGTTGTTTACGGCGTTATTATATGTAATAGTATTTAGTTATTATATGTATGTTCAGTACAAGTGACAAAATGTATAATAGATCTATATTTACAGTTCTTGCACACACAGAATATTAACAAAGGGGAGAGGATTCAAGAACCCAAGATGATATTGCGAATATTTTAAATAATAATAAATGCATTTAAATGTGTAATATTATGTGTATACCTTATATCAATGGTTTCAAACTTGGAGGAAGAGAACATGACGAGCGAGCTACTGAACTACATTCGAAATCTAATCTTATGACCTTTTCACACGAGGCTACTGAGTTGCGCCACCGCTTGTGAAGCATTGCTTTAAATTTGAGCTTTGGTGCGGGGCAACTGCAGTTGCTTCCACTAAAACAGTTGCCGCTACCGTTTGCTCGAGCGCAACCGTCTCGAGCAACTCTCAGAGTCCGCCACTCGTGAAGAAGCACAGTCTTAAATGGAAAAATTCGTACGGTCGACTGCAGTTTCCACCACCGCACAAGTTGCCAGTGTATAGTTTTTTTTTAAAAAAAAAACAAAAAAACATAAACGTAGTTGGGTTATGATCAGAGACGAAAACTTCACAATCTTTATCGCTTAAAATTTAAATTATTTTACACCATGTACTGGTGTTCTCGACTCTCTTAAAACAATATATATATATTAAAATGGGGCATTATTTCTGTGATTTACGCATAAGATACCAAGAACAGATTGTTGCCTGCTTCTTTATATTACTATCATCTTCCAAATTACTTTTATAATCCTGATCTTTCTGTAACGTGAAACGTGCCCATGGGATCTAACTAGTCGTCTATTATGTTTTGTTCTTTGTGTTAATAATCATCCGGTTTCCATCCATCCGTATTTGCCAAAAGAAGCATATCTGGACCTAATATTATTATTATTCAATCACTTACGAAAGAAGTAAATGAGAGAAATATGTTGTTAACAAAACCAAACATACATCGAAGGGATTCCTCGCAGCTAAGTGGCTAGAACTGATTCCCCGCGATAGGTACTGTGGTTTGAAAAATGAAGTGAAATCTTTCAGTTCAACAAACAGGATGGCTCAGTGGTAGAGCGGTTAGTTCTGGTTCGTGTGGTCCCTAGTTCGATCCCCGATCAAGTAAGTTTGTGGTGAACAACATCGTGTCCGTTCAGAGGCGTCATTTCAGACTTCGCTTGGGAGAGGCAAGAGCACCACTGACATAAGAATCTCACGTTTTGTACTAGTGTATTAGGAGACAATCTACTAAAGCATATGCACTCCTCAAACTCTTGGGGGGGCAATTGCCCCCTTCTGCCCTCCCTAAATGACGCCCCTGTGACCGTTAGGCTGAGGGGGACGATGATTAAAGCAAATGAATGATAATGGAAGAATTAGAGTAGAATGAGAATGTGGGAGGAAATGGGTACCCGAGAAAACCCACGGACATGATGTTGTCCACCACAAACTTACTTGATCGGGGATCGAACTAGGGACCACACGAACCAGAACTAACCGCTCTACCACTGAGCCATCCTGCCCTCCTACTGTGGTTTGGATTAAGTGGCTACAAAACAGAAAACTAAAGAATTCCTAGTATTAATTTCTAATGTTGAACGAACTAAAGCCTGTGACAAACATCTTGGCATTTCAGCTAAACGAATAAAACGCAAGCTCTGACGCGACGTTGCCGAGTGCTAAGGGCTGTGGCTATGGCTAAGCAGACGAACTATAGCGCGATCAGGTGGCAGAGGATAGACCTTGATGTGTACAAAATAAATGTGGCAATACCGCTGGCCTCTCATTTGCTAGCAGCATTTAAAGGGAACTGGGAGCGCTTCCTTCAAATGCCAAGATGTTTGTCACGCCGTTTAGCTCTGGCAGTGCACAGTTTCTCACAAGAAACTATTATATTTGGTGAAATGAGTCGAAGCGATAACCGATGGTTTACAACTATTGCCACTTACCTACACTAAAGGTACTTAACTGTTACAATAATAATCATCGAACACTATCAAGAAGAAAATGATAACAAATAGGAAAGAATCAACTCATAATAATAACAAAGTTGAAAATTGAGAAAGATGAAATCTAATCGTTTTTAAATACTAGAAAATTGTCTGCTAACCAAGCAGTATATTTACGCAAGTTTATTAATACTGAACCCAGTGGCGGCCGATGGGTTGTGATTTCGGGTGTTGCAGTACGAACGATCGGAGACAGAAGACATAAAGTGGACTCATTGACCAATCAGCATAACTTTATATGCAAATGCTATGTGACATGTGAAATTAAATAAAATTTTGTTTTTTAAAAAATAAAAAAATGCAGAACAATTTATCCGATTAATCACCTTATTTAATTAGTAAGTCCATTCTGCTCTCTTTGATTGGTGGGGTGCTGACTGCCACGGGTGCTGACTGCCACAGCCAATTATTGGTGCTGATTGCCACGACTGGCGCTAATTGCCAATATCAAGGTGCTGACTGCCACGATGGCGTGCTGACTGCCACGAGCCTGAGAGAAAGTTGCTAGGCGTAACATTACCGGATGCCAAGAAGCATGAAAGAAATTAGGTCCTTAGGATCGTGTTGTTCACACCAACACCTAACAAAGGTAAATAGGTCCCTGTATGTACACTCATGTCCAAAATTATTGTCACATGATTATAAATATGTTGTTCTAGTAATATAATTTGATAACGAAATCGCCCGGTATTTCTTATAATGTTAGTATGTGTATAATCGGCAAAGACAAGTATGTGGTAAATTTCATGTCAAAAGAGCAGTAAATAAGAACAATAAAACGAAAATAAAATTTTCTTGTCCATTTAGTTACATTTTATTTTACTCATTATGATTTTCGTATTTATAATTTTTTTCCTATGAAATTTATCACAAATATAAGTTTCCTGATTATACACATAATATAAGTTTTAAAAGTACTCTGCAAAATTATCAAATTATATTCTTACAAGAAGACAGTTATAGATATGCGACAATAATTTTGGACATGAGTGTACTTTCAGTTTTGTCAGGGAGCGGTGCGTACAAAATTGGTACGATTTATGTATTCTCACTTGAACTCTCTATGTCAGCATGAACTGTACAGCTGCGCAAATTGTTTTGAGCAGCTCTTGAAAGTTCCATCAAAAAAGCACTGCTGGCTGTACCTCACAAGGGAAGTTCAGGACAAAGCACTCGCCTGCAGAGAAATTAAGCATGCCATTTGAAGTTCCAATTTATGCTGATTATAACAAGCTAATAAAATTCCTGTACGGTTGAGAACGGTTCGAGATATTCAACTTGGAAGTTTATATGAGAAAATGAGGATATACGCATTTATACGCGTTAAGTACAACATAATTAGTAACGAATATTGACATACGAATTGAAAGCTATCGGAAGTAACAGAAAAAAAGTGTTTCGCAATAACTAACGGGTTTGTTAGATACAATTAGTCATTACATTGTTCACAATAATCATAGGTTGTTAGAGATGAAAATTGATCACTGTTGTTCTTCTGTTTTATGAATAAATGACGCAGGCAAAATACTCCCTTGCACCATGAACATTTTAGATGTGCAATTGTGTTGCATCCGTCAAGAGAACAGTTCGGAGAACTAAAGCAAAAAGCAAATTCGACAAGTGATTCAAAAGTTATAGGCCTATAATTTGTTCGTAACCTGCCTTGCAGAACGCAAACTGAAACAATTCTATGTATCGCGGTGATCGGAAGTGATTCGTATGGACACGAACTTTATTTGATTATTTCGTTGGTACATTATAACGTCCAGATGAAGAAAATTCATACTATGTACAAATCTCCTGCTATAATCTTTGATTGATCGGAATCAAAACACATCAAGTGGTTGCACAAATCGTGTGCAATTCTTTGGTATCTTCTCAACCATTAGGTCTTTGCCATCCGTCATGCAACCTATAATGGACAATTTGTCTGCGAATGGACCCCAGCGATCAAGCAATAGCAATTTCAAACCATCAGGCTTCGCCATGGGTGAGAATACTTAACGCATTGAAACGTGTATCCACTCATTTTCTCATATAAATTTCCAAGCTGAATATCTCGAACAGTTGTCAACGTACAGGAGTTTTATTACCTGTTGTAATCAGCATGAATTGGTCCTTCAAATGACATGCCTATTTCTCTGCAGGCGAGTGCTTCTCTCAAACTTCCCTTGTCAGCTGGCTTCAGACCATCATATCCATTAAATAATACAATAAAACAATTAATATAAACAATGAAATGTGCAAATTGTACATATAACAGAAAAGACAAATCCTTTATAAACATCCAAGTGTATGTCGTTCCACTTAGTGAGCAACTTTGTAACTTATAGGATGCCACATAGATTTGCTGTGATGATTACTAAATTAATCCCTACTAAATTAATTAATAATCATAAATTTAGTATGAGGGATTAATTCCTCTCTTTCCAAATACAGTTTCTCCCAGGCTCGTGGCAGTCAGCACGCCGTCGTGGCAGTCAGCACCTTCATATTTGCAATCAGCGACAGTCGTGGCAGTCAGCACCAATAATTGGCTGTGGCAGTCAGCACCCGTGGCAGTCAGCACCTATCCCTTTGATTGGAGCAAATCTGCCTGTACATGCTGGTTGAACTCTGGTATTCTTATTGTCAGGTCTTTTTCAATGGAAAGCATAACCAATGGTGATTACCTTTCTTGGAACATTCAATCCCTTGAAAGTGTGAATTCTTTAGCTTCTTTTGCTGACGCCATAGGTACAGTTAATATTAATTTCAGAAGCTTTGTAGATTCACTAAATAATTTTTCTAGATTATTGCGAACAATTCATTCTAGCAAACTCAGTCCCTGACAGTGTTCCGAATTTCCCTTCAGCAAATCAGCATAGACTGAAGAGAGCTCGTACCTGAGATTAGTATTATAAAAAAATGTACATTGAACACACTTTATTCACAGTTTATCTAGGAAAATTTAAAACAAATTGTGGAAATATATCTAGTGCAAACAACATTACTGCCATATGATGTCCTGTAAATTTAAACCAGATTTTTTTTTCGAACACTCTCCTGAATTGCCCTTTGTTTGTTTTGTCTAAGCCTTAATTACAAGTTTTTCCTCAGTTAAAAGCTGGGTACTTCTTTGTAAGTTATTTACAGAAGTCATGGTATACAATTCATTCAGAATTTTTAGATTATTTACAGAATTAAAGCACACACAATAAAATTAAATCTAATAACTAATAACCAAAACAGCTGATACAAAAGAAGTACTGGTATATGAATTGCGAATGTCACATATTCATACATCAACACACACATGTGTGTAAAAGAAAAAAACTACATTCCAAATCATCTCCTTGGTTGTTACGCAATGCACGATGAACACAATATACTTCCACATGAGGCGAAACAATGCTTATTAATGTCATACATTCTGGAAAGTAAACCTTGAGACTCGCCAGATGTAGGATCATCATATAACAGAAACCATAAGCAAAGAGCGTCAAAACAAACAGCATTGCCAGTTCTACACCCAGAAATTTTAGCTAGGAGGGGTCCAAAGTATTTGAGGGAGGTCCAATACGTCTACGTAAAATCGAACCTGTTTTATACTTCACCCGAAAAGACGATAAGTAATTCTTAATTACTGTCACCTACATTTTTAGAAGAAAGGATAGAACGATTATTTTTATAAGAAAAGAAAGAGTACATGATGAGGCGTAAAATAAAATATTTAGCCTACATCAATCATTTCTCTGTTAAACAAGTATAGTTCGTTAGGAAAGTCTACAAATGTTTCGAAATTTTTGGTAGGTCCGGACCCGGTGGACCTCTCTCATGGCTACGCCCCTGAGCATTGATAACTAGTCCCAAATTCAATGTGGCATTCCCCATCATACAGTTTTATGTGGAAATTATCAAGAGTATAAAATATACTTATTTTATAAAAGAAATATGTATATACTAAAATACTATCCACAGAGGGGGGGTTTGCAGTGGCGGATCCAGTGGGCGATCGCCCCTCCCAAGAAAAGGAAACTTTCTTTTTTATATATATAAATAAAAACAATCCCAGAGTTTGAAGCTTTTAAAAGTAACTCTAAGTAGTAGTATGACAACCCACCGCCCCCCAGAAGTCGGTCCTGGATCCTCCCCTGGGGGATTGTATATATTGACTTACTAATATTTGGTTCATAAACAACTGTAGAAGAAGCCTTCATTATCTAAATAAGATAAGAATTAACTTGTAGCTGCGGGTCTACTTTCATTTGTTTTCTACTCTACTACATATTTTCTTTCTTATTTTGTAATTCTGCAATCACTTTTTTTTTTAATTATCATTATATTGATTTCCTTCAGTATTAGTCCCGTAATTTAACAATATGAATGCATAAAAACAAATTCCATTTATTAATTGGTACCGGTACTGAAATAAAATTCAAAAATCTTATTTAGCGTGAAAAACCTTCTCGTTCACTGGAAACTGTGCTGTGTTGCAGAAGCACTGCAACGACCAGAGCCTTTAATTTCTGAGATAAGGAAATAGAGACTTAACATTCGCTCCAATTGCCGCGCTGAAGGAATCTGGTCGTTGTATGCTCGCTGCAACGCAATATAAATTAAAGACTCTGTGTTTGTTTTTCGCTTTCTAAAACGGATTAACGGAACGGAGTTACAGAAGTAAAAAATATGTTATTTAAAGTATATGTGGGAGTATTAGAAAGTATTTTTTCTGTTCTTTACTACTATTGCTAATAATATTTTTTTTCTTGAAATACTTTGGTCGTTACGCAACGCTGCAACACTAACATTAGCCGCCACTGTGAACCTACTATAATCGAAATGTTTTCGAGAGAAGAATGCGTAGGTGAACAGCAGTAAATCATATACCAGATATACATAGATACTTATCTATTTAATAGAAACACGTAACATATCTGGGTTGGCAAGAGTCAGGCGGCAACCGTAGTAACCTACTTTAGTACTTTGTAGTAAAGTTTATTATAATTAGGAGCATGGCGCGACTGTACTTGATAGTATCTTCGTTGTAAAATGTTTGATTATGCAGTTTGGCAATAGTCAGGAACAGAAAACGGTGTGGTAAAAATGTCAGACAAAGGTTTTGTAACCTTATCGATCCAATCAGCTTTACTTATCCATCAGCGCATTGTTCATGCGTCCTGTTCACTTCTTTGTAATGTCAGCTATGATCCAGTTTTACAAGAGTACTTAATAAACTTAACAAGAAGATTAAATAGGCCTGTATGAGCTCCAGTGTGCAGAATGAACTAACGGAACACACACAAGGTGTATTATCTCAGATAGCTAAGCTAAGTAAAATTATCATTACTATGAGATTAAAGCAAATTAGAACAGAAACGGAATGAAGTTGAACACCTCCTCTGTCTCGCCCAATCTCCGGACCTGAACATAACTGAACATCAGTGGTCCGTTTAGAGACACGAATACTTCACATATTTCCGCCTCCTTCCCTCACGGAACTGATTGAACGCACTGCACGCAGAATGGTGTAACATTACACTTAATACCATTCAGATGCTGTATTACTCCATTCCACATCGCCTCCGAGTTAGTCTCAGGGCGAAAGGTTGTCCAACACCATAAAATATTACTGTTTCCATGAAATTGATAGGTTACTGTAAATACTCACAAAGCAAGGAGAAGCGAGTATTATCTGCAAGATGTGAGGAAAAATAACTTGGAAAATAGGAGAATTGATATTTCAGTAGACGAAACTGATTTCAATTTATTTGCACAGTGTTCATAATATATTCACAATTATTCAGGTGAAATTTCAATTGATTACTGTTTATATAGAAGAGAAAATAGTCATAGTCCACTTCACGTATATTTGGTATTCGAAAACAAAGGAAATCATTTTAATATTATTTATGGTTTGTTCGTGATTGTTCACTTAAATTTTCGTTTACTCATGACTTGCTTACGATGTGCACAAAACAAGCTTTGTACTCCGAATTTTATGTCCTGTACCTAGCAGAATTCATACTCGGAAATAAATAAAATAGTAAAAAAAAAAAAAAAAATCATTTTTTCGTTGTTTATTATGATTGTTTCCACAAATGTCTTGATTGTATACCTTATCTTAACGATTTATACAGAAAGAAAATTTTCCTTCCTTCCAACCTCATGCAACATACTCAACCCCTTACTGCATGCCGTGCCATATATGGCACATTCTCCTTTTTCACTTTAGCTTTTGTGTGATTTATCAAAGGCGCCAAATGACTGTTTTCGTCTGCTATGTGAGATATTGCCGTGTATGAATAAGAGATTTTGGTGTCATCTGGCATGTTCTTTGTGAGTTGTATTTGGCGGTTAAACGTTGACATGTGGTTTTAGCGAAGCAGTGGATTTTTGTCAGTGATTTTTTTTTTTTTTTTCGAAACATTGTGCTCACTTTTCCCAATGAACTCAGAATATAGTATAGATATAGTAGCCTTATAGATTAGATTCTATCCGCTATGCTTATAGTATAGCATAGATATTACTGCATGAAGTGATATATATAGCAAGATCCATTCGGTGCACACTTCTAGGAAAGTTTACCTTACTGCATAGTGTGTCATATATGACACGTATTTATTTCTCGTCGGAATTAAGTGAAAAATCTAAAAATTCAAGTTTTAATTCATTTTTCAAGTTCCCATATGAGGATTTCCAATACTGATTATTTTTTCGCTAAACGGAAATGTCATGTAGAAAAGGATTAAAAAGAAAAAAAAAAGTAAATAAAATAAAATTAAAATAATTTGGTGTTGAAAACCAAAAGTGTGGTATCGAATTTGGCTTTCCCAAGAATGTGTGAAGTAGGATTAATTTCCATTCTCCAACTAACCGATGAATGAAGTAGGTACGTAGGAAACAGTTCTTGTGAAACTCAAATTATTGTGTATATCTCCCTACGGGTCTAATGGCTAGTGCGTACCTTTGGTGTACGGGGCCCCGGGTTCGATTCTTGCTAGAAAAATGTTGAATTTTAAAGACATTATAGTGGTTCGGATTCCACTTTAAACTGTAGGAGCATGTCTCATAGGTCTGTAACCAGCCCAAAAATATAGGGGGGGGGGCGGTTGAAGTTAGGGGGGTCCGATTCAACATATTATAGTTCATTTGCGAGCCTACCGTTAAAATTATAGGGGACAGTAAAAATTTAGGGGTGGCTCGACTCGCCCTAGGCGCCCGTGGATACTGGCCTGATGTCTCATACAGCGTCGGTACTGAATGAGAAGCCAAAAACCAACCAATCTATCAAATTATATTGTAATAAATGAAATCTTGACTTTTATGTCCCACGGTTATGCCGGTTAGGCTAAAGGAGAAATATTGTAATAAAATAGAGAAAGTATCATACTGTACATATTCCAATTAGTGAATAATAACACAAAATAGTGGGATATTCTGTTAACACCAGTTCTGTTATATACAAATGGTGTTACATAAACCAGTTGAGACGTTACAATTGCATGAGTACTAGCCAGGGTACACCCACGAGGGTGAGGTCCGGACCCCCTCCTCCCAAAACTTTCTAACTCAACATACTACATTTGTAGACGTTCTGAATAAAAATACATTTCTTTAACAGGGAAATGATTAGTGTAGCATGAAAATTCACTTGTAAGCCCTACTCTTTCTATTATAAAAACAATCTAGTTCTATCGTTTTTTGTTTTTTGTTTTTTTTTTTTCCTTGAAAATTAGGTGCAAGTGTTTTACAACTACTTATCGCGTTTTCGGGTGCAGGTTCGACGTTGTGGCTTGTACATTGGAACTCCCCCCAAAAAACTTGGACCACTTACAACAAAATTTCTTGCTGCGCGCATTGTTACAAATTGAGTATATCTACACAGCAACCCTTCCCCCCGATGGGAAACCATTGAAGGAGTGACGGTGGTTCGTATTCCACTTTAAACTGTAGGGCCATGTCTCATTTATAACCTAGGTGTACAAAAGAAAGGGGTGCCCACATGTAGGTTTTTAGGTCGAAGGTTGCGCCCATGAGATGTTTGAGGGAACATACAGTATGTTTTCATTCAAAATGACACAATTGAATTTTAATTACATCACAATGATGCTTTTAAGGATGGCAAAAAGTTCTGAAATTGAATAAAATTTATATAGTCTGCAAAGCAAGTTACCTTGGTTTTGTCACAACCTACTCCAGTTTTATTTACTACTTGTTTTTTAGGGCGGGAAGTAAATTTCGAAGGATTGCTCCCAAAGACTTGGTGGGGGACACCTCTGAGCAAAATGGGCTCTCAATTTCAGGTAACAGTAACAGCAACGATAGGCGCGCACCCAGAAATTTTTGTTGGGGAGGATACTACAAGTCATTACGTATATCTCTACATAGTATTGAACGGATATTCTTCTGCACCCGTTGTAAAATACTTTCACCTTTATTTTCAGAAAAAAAATGATAGATTGTTTTTATAAAAGAGTACAGAAGTGTAAGATCAAATAAGTGTTTATGCTACATCAGTATTTGACTCAGAAAGTGTAAAAATGTATGTTGAGTTACGAAGTTTTGGGGGTGTCCAGACCCGGTGGATATTTATTCTTCTTATATGAAAAAAAAAATAGTGATTTTGAATATAAACTATACAAACAACTTTAATAAAACATGTTTGAGCTGAGCGATGTGGTTCGTACTCTGTGCAACACGTTTTATATGCTTGCTCGGTCAAACTTTGACAATCCTTCATATATTTTTTAAAAGTTGTTATTGCTTTCTGTAATTCTCAGTAGCATTGTCCAGGAGCCAAGCCGACAAATTAAATTTTCTCTCGTCTTGTCACGGATTTTTTTTTTTTTTTTTGACGTCTCGTTTGGTTTCAGTTCTCGAAAAACTTTTCTTGTCTCGTCTCGAACTTTTTCTGGTCTCGTTTGCCAAATTTATGTGCAAAATTTATGTCCTGATTTTTTTTTTTTTAATTTCAACTAGGAAGCTATTAGAATCCTACCAGGTCACGAGAGATCGCGAAGCGTGTGATATAACAACCACAGATGGCATGGGTCAATGAAAAATTGACCCATGACTCACTAACCCACCATCCACCGTGACCCACTCTGAACCACTTTGAATCACCAGCCACCAAAACCCATCACATCCTGTTGACCCACGACCCACTGACTCACTCCACCCAGGTCCGTATCCAGAGGTTCTAGGGGGGCTGGGCCCCCTAAATTTTTGCTGCTCCCCCTAAAATTTTCACGGTAGGCTTGCAAATAAACTATAATATGGTTGGATCGGGCCCCCACTAACTTCAGCTGCCCCTGACCCCTACATTTTTGGGCTAACTACCGGCCTGACTCCATCTCTGATAACATTTAAACACATTTATTATTGGAGTATATTGTGTAACGACTTGCGTATCTTTAAACGTTAATAAATTCCCTTCATTATGTTCGTACAATTACATTATCAACTAATAAATTGTGTTCTAAGAATAATGTAAACACTGTTTGAGACCTAATACGAAACTTGTGAAATTTCCCGTCTCGTCTAGATTAGGTGGGAAACACTAATTCTCACAAATAAAAATTTCTCCAATGTGACTTCCGTCAAGTGCCGTTACTGAATGAAACGAATCAGCGTTTTCCGCAAAGCAGAAGGAAAACTTATGAAAATTAAGAGACATGCGGATTCCTAGAATGTTTTGCTCATGCGTGTTTAATATGTTGATGAAGACATCTCTGCAAGGCCATTAGAAAAGAAAGAAAAAAAGAAGGAGAGACATGTCTAAAATAAACTTGTTACAAGGACTTGACATGACGTACAACGCCATTATATCTTGTAAACTAGAAAAACTCGAGGGGGCTGACTTGACTCATCCTTCCTTCCGGTACGGCCTTGTGTTTCAGAGAGAAGAAAGTCGAAAAGAGTGGAGCGTTGAGAATTTAGTACACGTCGTTCGTGAATTACGGTGGATGTTTCTCATAATGTGTGGTTGTAAGGCGGCAAGTTTATACGCAGGTAACTTAGTTTTTATTAACGGAACCATGAAATAGAATAGCATATCTTAGGACCTTATTCTGTATCAGGCTTTGCAAATATTAACAAGAATTACGCAACACAAAATGAACAAAAATCAGTTATAACTGATCCTTTTATGTCGCAAACTAAAACGCATATTTTATGTTGCATTGACGAGAACCGTTACGGTATAACCCCCTTAATTTATGTATGTCAAAATCAATTTACTGTAAGTTTCAAAGCGGAAAGTAAACAAACCTGTGCTATCGGGATAATAAACCTTAACACAAACTGCCTTATGCAGAGTCGTTTTGACTCATGATTAGAGTCATACTAAAGGCCTGACTACTGCAGGAAACATGTTAGTCGAACTCTTTAGTATGGCACTAATCACCCGTCAGAACGACTCTGCATGAGGTCCAAGTTATTCAAAGCACTCTGTCTCTAGCAATGTGTAATCGTCAAAAGTAAATCGAAACTTCCCCACGTTAATTGGTTCTAGTTTTAGAAAGAAATCCTGAAGGTATTCACACTAAAGACAATCTGAAACAACAAATGTTGCGTCAGAATGATCCAGAACTGACTAATTTCATTGTATAACTATCAGATCAGTGATGACAATTTTTCATCTGGGAAAGGGATTTCTCAGTACATTGTGATTATAAATGTCTGGGTGCATTGAGATATATGCCTTTAACCATATTTTATAATATATTTTGTCGGTTTTCAGGCCTTATAATGGAATGACATATAAGATAATTTTAGCTAATCTGAAAAAGTATTGTTTCAACCTAAACGCTTATGATCGTGAACGAAAAATATAGACCCTAAATATATGATTTGATATAGCATGATAGATGTCGTAATCCAGTTACCAGGGCCGGCTTTTCCCATATATGAAACACGTGCATTTGCAAGGGTCGGTAAGTTTCGAGGGGCAGCAAAATCTGTCATAACTATATTATTTAAAATAAGTATTTCTTCTTAGAAACAGACTTTATAATGACTAATTAAATTTACTAAACTGACCTTCTATTTGTATACTCCTTTTTTCATTAGTTTGTCACATGAACACAGGCCCGGAACCAACCACAGATGTTTGAGGGTGACAAGAATATGTTAGGGGGGACAAGTCATTAAAAATTCTCTTACAAATAGCTAAATTGTGTTTTTTGTATTAATAATAGCATTTTGTGTTAAGATCTGGAGGGGCCACGAAAAGTTTATGGGTCCAGACCCTCCTAGCCCCCTTCTGGTTACGGGCCTGCTAAAGCAATGGTCAAACAAATCCCAGCATGAATTGCTTGATTTTTGTCAAATACAAGAACTCAATTCTCGAACAGTATCGAACACCTATTCCATTTAGTTAATTATCATAATTTTAATATAAAAACTAGTCTTGTTTTTTTCACAAGCAAATTCCTTACCATTGAAGGTGGAAACAAGTTTTTTTTTAAATAATTTTAAAAAAAATGTAGAAGGAAAATCAAGAAATAAGGATAAAAGAGCTAGTTGTACTGGAATTGCAAACTGATAGGCTATATTGAGATTCAAGCTCGATATTGAATTCTATTTTAAAAAAACTGTTATCATTTTTCCTCTGCAAGTGTGTTTGCTTTGTCTTTCATTAACATAATATATTATTATTATTTAAAGAAACACAGACACAACGAGATTGTATTTGTAGTGTTTAGGCCTTTCTGAGTGCGAGTGCACTTTCCCTCCCATTTGTTGTTCATGATGGGGTAGCATACTTGATTGTGGCTTTTAAGATTTATTCTTTCTGAAGAAAGGGGGTTAAATGATGCCATTGGACGTAGCGGCAAATTGTCTAGGACTGGCCCAGCCAGTTACATATTATCTACTTATGTCAGGAGTGGGGAATTTGCGACCTTCAGAGTTGGAAAATGTGGCTTGTTGTGAAAAAATGTGAATTATATGAAGAAATTGAAATTGAAATATAGTAAGAAAAATAAATGAATAACAATTTTTCTTACTTATCTTTTTTTTTTTTTTTAATATGGTGTTCTACATTCTCATATGATAGTAATATAATTATTTTAACTAATAACTTTAAAATAACTAGTAAAATTAGATCTATTCAAAACCATTAGATGAGGCCCTATGGGAAATGGGCATTGTCAGTGTAGCCTCTAGAAAAAAAAATCCCCATCCTGACTTAGGTAGTACTATTTAATAGTACCCCGAACAGAGATGACGCATCTTTTATTTATTGGGGGGGGGGATCGGAGGGGCAGATTTATTTTTTATATCAAGAATAATATTTTTTTTATGTTACTTGACCTGTGTTTTATCACATCATGTCTGGAAGAGCAGTCGAGGAGACGGACATTGCCACTGGGGAGCACCCGCATCTTTACTCCCCCTCTAGTGTCGTCAGTACCCATCAATATGTATTACAAATATTTGTCTGGAAATATTGCTTTTCTTCCTATAATAATTACACTTCTGGGTCATATTTTGTACTTAGAATAATAATAATAATAATAATAATAATAATAATAATAATAATAATAATAATAATAATAATAATAATAAAACGACAAAACTGCTATAGGATGCAGAAGGCACCAAAACATGCAATTCTGAGAGAAAACTTTCTTTATTGTCTAAGGTTTGTCAGCTATAGGACATAACTGGAAACTTGCAACTATGACGTCATCAGTTTCGTCCTTTGCTAATAACTCAGTAAATACTGTATTTAAATAGTACATTCAAACAAAAATCAAGTTAGAAACTCTGGTATACAGAAAATTGAACTTGCAAACGGAAGCACAACTTGAAAATGCCAACTACGCAAAAAACAAGGATAAATCGAACTTTTATTTAGATGAAGTATTAAATACTACGAAATGTAAACATCATACTACACACAATGTTGATTTCATTTTTCCCATTCTTTGAGATGACAAATTACACGTACGCCACTGCGTTTCTAGCTATAGCCGGTGCATTCTACACTTGCAATTTTATGATTTGTTTCATTACGCTATGCCATGTACCGTATAGTTCGAATTATTCGAGACGAACAAAACTAATTTCATATTTATCAATTCCCAATTTGTAGCTGTCAGATCGTAGACACTATAAAAAAAAATCCCAATGTATTATGGTGTCATTTGCGTACTTCCCCAGTGTGTTTGTTGGTTTAACTTTTTCTGCACATAATATCATTTTTATAGGTAATTTTTAAAATTTAATATACACTTTTTTTAAAATGAAAGTGGAGACATCAAAATTTTAAATGGGATTTTATTGTCTCACTTACGGTTTCGAAGCGCCGCCCCTGTACATCCGCCACTATATTTGAAGGAGAACTTGTAAGAAGGTGTGTTAGAAGCTTTTTTCTATATTTACATATACAAAGAATAAAAAAAAGAGGCAACACACAATTAAAGGAACGCTTAGAGCGTTGTTGGCAGAGATCCACCAATACCCAATAGGAATCAAACAAAATTGGGAAGTCAGAGCACGAAATCGTGTTACACACAGAAACTCTCCAACACACACAGTTGAGAGCAGAGAGCTCGTGCTTCGTTCACATCTTTTTAAGTTCTGCTGTTGTAAATGATTCAAACAGAACGGGCGTGCTCTATTGGAAACTGGCCAGGTCGAAAGTTATTTTGGAAGATTGGATATTATCCGAAGCGTGAAACTAAGAACAGGTATGTAAAAATATTATCTACTAACAACTTTTTTGAATAAGTACTGTAGTTTATTTTAATTTTCCCGTGAAGTAACCTCTGATTGTAAGAACATGGCAGCAAGGCCTTTTAATCTGTGAGAACGGAATGAAATCCGAAGATCCACGTGTTTCAATTATACCTTGTACGCCAAAGGACATTCCTTTGTTTTCGTTCAATGCTCCTGTTCTGCACCGACACTGCATGAGATGGCTTGTGTGTTTAACTCAGAACATAAACAACATAATGTTCCTTCCGGAGATCGAAGTCGTGTCTTCTCATACTGTAGTGAATGGGAAAGGAATAGTGAAATAAATTGCTGAATGAACACAGTGGCGCAACATTACATAAGCGACTAAAAAGCTATGTTGTAAACTTATATGATATACTATTGTATTTTCGAACGTACAAGGCTATTTCTTTTCAAAATACGAATACTAAGGCTAAAAATTTTGGGGTATGGTCCTGATAGGCCTGTGAATGAAAACTTGTATCCTAAAAACATATCGATATAGCCTACTGTACACACGACACGACTTCTATCTTCATTCCTAAGAGGATACGGTGACAGTAGAAGAGCACTGTGCGTGGTGTCACTTGCTCAATCAGCGGCCAAGTTAAGTCTGTGGTGGACAAGATTGTGTCCATGCGTTTTCTCGGGATACTGCCGTTTCCTTCCACATTATCATTCCACTAGTTCTCCTATCAACATTCACTTTCCTTAATCATCGTCTCCCTTAGCCTAAATGGCATAATTGTGAGACTTTAAACTGAATTTTTTAAAATTTGTATATGTATTGCACATATGGACGATGACCCTGGGAACAGAGGGGGCCCAAGCTCCCGAGAAATTTGCTTGAGTCACTCTGTTTGTAGTGGTACTTATTGATTTCTTGTAGATGATATATGGTAACGAAATAAATGCCTGAAAGACCCCCACCCAAAATTATGCAGAAATTTTCGCCAATGATTCGTTGAAGAAAAATGAGGAAACATTACAACATTTAGTTTTGAAAAAAAAAAGAAGAAGAATTAGCTGCATTAACACTTTAAAATCCATCATTTTTGACTGAAATGATAGCGCTTTTCTTTAAATTAACAACTCCTCTTACCTCAAGTTGGCAGATCTAATGTTTTCCCATAAAGTTTACGTTTTTTCTAACACGCTTACGTTTTTATTTTTTTTCGTAAAACGCTTTTTTCCTTCTTTTCAATAAAATTAAAAGAACTTATAGCATAGTCCAGTTGCGTCATTTGTGGTGGGCAGGGAGGCAATTGAGAAATACATATATATTTTAATCAAGTAGACCTATATGCAGGGGTGAATCCACGGGGGGGGGGCATCGGGGCCAGGCCTCCTCAAATGTTTTCCTGCCCCCTTCCCCCCAATGACCAGCTTTTAGAACATCATCGTAAGATTACCTCGCTTCAGTCATTTAAAATAACAAAGTTTATGTATATAATTAATAATTCACAGTAAAATAGTGTTAAAAAATACGATTTTTACCATATCGATCTAATAGTAGTATGGTATCTCTTCCTCATACTGATCGGAAAATATCATGGTATACTTTTTTTTGTGACAGCACATTGTACAATTTACTGCGATTTATGTACAGTGAAACCTGACTATGTTGGCCACCATCGGTTCCATTGAAAAGTGGCCAACTTAGACAGGTGGCCAACTTACAGAAAATAAGTGTGATTGATGTATTTTAAAGACAGAATTTCTAGTATTACTTGATTGTAAAATTTTAATAAGCAATGGCAGCATAGCTACTTTTAAATAATGTATATAGAGTAATCATAACAATGTACAGTACTAGAAAAAGTACTACAGTATGTTTAATATATGTACCTTTATCTTCTTGAAAACTAGTCTGGTGCACTTAGTTATTCGGATTGAAAGCGCAATAACACAAACAACCATAAAATAGAAACATACTCACGCAGTTTATTGAAATTGATATTGTAGCATACTGAGTTATTTAGATTGAAAACAGGGGCCGCAGTGGTTCAGTGATAGAGATTTCACTTCTGATGCATGGGGTCTCTGGTTCGATCCCAGCTCGCGTCAAGTGAACTTTGAAGGTGGACAGATACCGTGTGCGTGGGTTTCATCGGGGTCCTCCCGTTTCCTACCACTTTCTTCATTTCACCATTTTACTCATTTCTCCGTCACCTTCTCCTTTAGCCTACCCGGCATAAACGTGGGACGTAAAGATTTAATTTCAGATTGAAAACAAAAAAAAGCAAAATTATAAATTGAACAATTTATGTGCAGTTTATATGTCTTTTTTCGACAGTGACAAATATTTTCTGTAGATATCTTTCGAAAAAAATAGCAAATCAGTTATTATACTTATTCATCGTGGTTCATTCTAAACGTACTTCTTTTATTCTTTTTAGCGTTCTAATTATGTAGTTAACTACTTCTTGTTAATGAGCTACAACTGTTTCTTCGTAGCAAAATATGTTTTAAGAAAATCTTATGGGAATTCATGGGTCTAGGAAAATTCGGTGTAGGAAAATTCGGTGTAAGAAAATTCGGTGTAAGAAAACTCGGTGTAGGAAAATTCGGTGTACAGAAAATTCGGTGTACGGAAAACTCGGTGTGGGGAAATTTTGGTGTACGGTAGATTCGGTGTAATACATATTGAATATTACTACTTACAATAATTTACGACATTTCATATTGTGAAAACGAAAACCATATAATGTAACGAATAAAATGTTATTACCCATTTCAAGAAAAGCAAATTTATTTTTCTGCCTTGAGTCCAATACCTCTTGCATGTCTTTTGCGGGGTATTACTATAAACTACTTTTCATCACACAATGAAGCTGACACTTTTTGTCAGAAATAAAACAATTACAACTATAAGTTCAGAGAATAGTTATAGGAACAACTAAAAACACCTTTCCTATATAGTACATCAAAGAACATATACAAGGTGATTCTTTTAAAACTCACGGATTTCATTTGGGGATCTAGATTTTCTAACTGAAGTCCGATTTTCATGCGGTTTGTGGCAAATGATCAAGGAACGTTGGAAGATTTATGGAACTATGCTTACTGGTTTACATTCATTTGGGGTAATATAGGCCGCGCCTCTAGAAAAGCAGCAAATATTCGCCACTGTACCGAATTGGAATTAGGTGAGGTGCGGTATGGAGATTTGAGTTTCTTCGTTAGATGGTAACCTCGCGACGGTCAATAAGAAACAGGAAACTGGGCCTTCGTATTGAGAATTATGCTGTGCTACTGTACCAATATGATCAGGACGCAGTTACAATAATGTACTCTTTGGAGCAACGTTATTTTATCGTTAAAAAGATTTTAAAGGCCGGGATCTGTTGTTGCTACGCAAAAGGCAGCTACACGCAACTTTGCCTCACGTTCTGCCCCAAACAGGAACATAATATGGTCGCTAGTGAATAAATTGCAGGAAACAGGATCTCTTCTGAGTAAGGCAGGGAAGCATCGGACACCGCTGGCGGATGTTGTTGGACATAAAACTTACAAGATTTCATTTCATTTCAGTAACACTTAATTTGTATTCTCACTAACACTTAATTTGTATTCTTCAATTTCGCTTCAAATATCCAATATCTCATTCGAACTGTAACGTACAATGGCGAATATTTGCTGTTTTTCTTGCGGCCTGCTCGATATTACCCCGGATGAATTTAAACCAGTAAACATAGTCCCATAAACCTCCCATTCTCCCTTGATAATTTGCAACAAACCGCATGAAAACCGGACTTTAGTTGGAAATTCTAGAGCCCAATGAATCCGGGAGTATCACTCTGCATATACATATGTGAGATGCAAAAATATATTGATCAAAAAAGTCTTAGTGGAAAGGGCAATATAAAGCAGGATGGTTTTATCATATAATATTTGTACAAATAGTATAATTCTCCTCCAATCAGACACTTTAGTTTGTTTGCCTTAAGGTAAACAAGTACTGCAACTCTATTGACTCCTTATTGACTTCTCCTCCAATCAGGAGTAGATACTTTAGTTGAGGCATTTATTTTTACACCTTTGAGTAACATAAATAAACTATGTCGTTTTTGAAGAATTTAAATTTAAATATTTTTTTATAAAATATACATAAAATCGTCAGAACATTTTTGAAAAATCTACAATTTTCAATTTTACCCGTCTAGTAACCTACTTTTTTTTTTTTTTTAATATAAAATTCTAGGAGACATCCTCCAAAACAGCATAAAAACTTAAGTTTTAAATGAAATGTCGATTGGTATCGATGATCGCTTCGCTAAATCACACAAACGGACATCAATAAACAAATTTCTCGTCATGTAAGGGCCATGAAATGCTAAAATCCGTCGAAATCTAGAATTCAAATTATTTCACGATCACAATTTTTCAAAATTTGGTATAGCAGACAGTAAAAGTACGCTCTACACAAAGTTTGAACTTAAAACTAATACGCTCATTTATGCTCAAAGTTAAGTTTTTAATAAATACTACTGTCTACTACAACGAATCTTTCTTTACACCGAACATTCCCCACACCGAGTTTTCCGTACACCGAATTTTCTGTACACCGAATTTTCCTACACCGAGTTTTCTTACACCGAATTTTCCTACACCGAATTTTCCTGCTCCCGGGAATTCATATCTCAAAACTTCCGCTATCTTTCCACAAGCCGTCAGGTGCCAATACTTGACAATTGACATGGTTAGCTTTAACCTTGAGAATTTTCCGGAATTACTAAAGCTCCCCATTGATGAAAGGAGCTGATATAGCTAATATTTTTTTTTTTCAAAACAGACAGGGTAAACAAATACGTATAACCATTTCCTGAATTCCTGTACGTGCTTCTTCATATTCACATCTTCCTTCACCAACCCTTTATGAGGATAGTGTTCTGGCCATTGACCTCCAAGAACAAATCGTGCGAATCCATGTTTCTTTGTGTCTAGTCACAAATACAGAACATCTGCCTCTCATATGGGAATAAGAAAGAGTTAAGAAAAATAACAAAACGGTATTTTGCGTGGCCAAGATTCGCAGGTAAATTTACCATTATCATCATAGGACAAACATTGCTTCAATGTGGCCAACTTCCAAGATAGACAGGTGGCCAACTTACAGAGTAATAAGTAACGAATGTCTTATGGGAAAATGCAGGTTCAACACGAACCAGGCCAAGATAAGCAGGTGGCCAACTTAGAGAGGTGGCCAAGTTCACAGGTTTTACTGTATATTTGACAGTTTGAAGACAAAAAAAGGACCATAAATACTACCATGAAACAATGCTACTAAATTAATTTGTAAGTACATTATATTTTTTTATATGCTGTAACTAGTGTTTCAAAAAAAAAAACATTTTTTATCATGCAAAATTTGGTGTAAAACAACGTTTTTATTCAGTTTTCAGTTTGGATTTCATTCGCTTTTTTTTTTTTTTTTTTTACTTGGTATAAAACAGGAAGTGAGATATAACTGTTAATAAAATAAGTTTTTTTTTTTTGTAGTCACAAATAATGAGTAAATATTTTTGTCAGAAAATCTTAAAGAAATCAAGTGCAATTTTAAAGAAAATCAATCTTATGTAGATAAGTTCTGTGTACAAGGGCTTAAACTGAAATAATTATGCACAAAGGTATAACGTTTGGTACGGGGCTGTAGTTATTGGCCAACCCTCGAAATGACAAGCTTATTTCATAACGAATAAGCTTGCGATTGTTCATAATAACAAGGTGAGGGTATGAGGCTCATATGTATTTTCATTTACTATGCACGCTGATACCTACAGGCAAATGTTTCTGTTTTATTATAATTGCGCGTACGTACTTGTTAATAACTCTATTGCTGATTACCATTGTTATAAATAGTGTTTACTCGTTTCTTTGATTAAACTTTACTTTTAATGGTAAATGATAAAAGTTAGCAATACGTCACAAACAGTGGCGTATTTACGATTTTATTTCGGGGAGGGCTTTGCTAACTTTCGGGGGGGGGGCTTTGCCTGAAAATGTGAAAATTCTGCAAGATATTTCATATACTTTACTATAGTAAGATTTCGGGGGGGGGGCTTAAGCCCGGAAGCCCCCCTCTAAATACGCCACTGGTCACAAATAATGTATAATGTTTTGATAGTATACATGTTTTTGGTATATATAGTTTAGAAGAACCTAAATTTAATCACTCACAGAGAACGGTTCACTTCTTTTGACAACGTACACAAATTCTACTCATCTTGCTGAGCTGCACACATTTTTCTTAGATATATAAAATGTATGTTGCTGCATTCTTGACTTTTCTTCCGGATCACACACATGACATTCTATGCTTCTTTACCCCCGCTTGATTGTCACATATCTGAGCACTCCTGTAAATTACGACAGAGTTCCACACCCAGTTTTGTATCATTATGTAAGCTAATGATGCTACATCGATTGATCTAAGGCAGCCGTGTGCAACAGCCGGCCCGCGTGCCATATGTGGCCCGCCTAATCCTGTCTTCCGGCCCGCTGGTCAGTTATTGAAAACAATAATTAATATAATTTTATGTTATTATAATTTTTCTAAAAGCTCAGGTACTTGGGGGAAATTTCCCTCGGTATAAGGATTGCTAGATTTACAGACAAAAGTTCCAAATACATTATTCTGCTCCTCTTTAGTGAGTAAATACATTATTTTGGTTACCAGTTTAACAGAAGTTGTGTGTTACTGTGGCGTAAATTACGGTGAACATGTTCCATCACTTAATACTATACTATTCAATAGTCGTAAAAATTATATACCTACAATGAGGCCCGCGACGCCATTTAGTGCCCGCCTCTGTTCCAAGTTGCACACCCCTCACCTTAGGTTTTATCAATGCATTTGCTACTGAAATCAAAAACCAATACCTTTAATCGGTGGTAGTCACATTCCAGTTTGGGTGGCTGTTAGTCCAAATCACGTATACTGCCACTTCACAAGCATCCAGAAGGTTCATAAAATAAGCAAAATGATATCAATTCGTTTTCCTTCTGCATGTATAGCTGTTAACCATCTAACCAAAGGAATGAAACAGCCTTTTTGTTTCGTTGTAATATACAGGGTGTTTCAAAACAAGACCGCCAACGCTCTGGGGGTGACTCCTGACACCAAGACGAAGAGTAAAGACTAAGCTGGGTGCACAAATGCTTCCTTTCAGAGTTATAGGCTGCCAAAAACGTGAAAAAATGAGTTTTAAGGATCCATTGCTCCAATACTATGGGATCTACCGTGTTCGGTTCAAGACTTCATTTAGGAACTACTATCCAAATATCCATGTTTCAGAATCCTGCGGTATTTCCACAATAATTTTTTCAGAGATTTGGTGAGTGCTTCAAATTATATGCCCGTAGCCAAACTACCTCTATAAAAATTGTTGCGTGAGTACCGCAAAATTCTGAAACATGGATATTTGGATAGAACACACATATATATTTTCAGCAGCCTATAAGTCCGAAAGGAAGCATTTGTGGACCCAGATTGGTCTATACTTTTCGTCTTATTTTGGTGCCAGTAGTCACCTCCCAAACGTTGTTGGTGTTGCTTTGAAACGACCTGTATAATAATATATGACTTATTATTCTTGTGTGGATGAAATTTATTGTCGTGATGCATGCCGGATAAAAGTACAATTGAAGAGATTTCTTTCGAAACATAAGATACAAGCGTGAATTTGTCATTATACACGAATAAAGATGTGTGAGGCTCTCTGTGTTGCATAAAATATGGCCACAGTTCCTTAGGTGAGAAAAAAATATACTAAACAGTAAACGCTGAGAAATAACTGAATTTTAAATAGCATGTACAGAAAAAAAAAATACATTCACTGCAATAAGTTCATCTGCCAGTGCTGCCATCTAGTGACCACTGAATATTGTAATAATGAAGAATTTAAAAGAAAAGTACTAACGTTTCATTTTAGTTTCAGAGGTTTACTTTGTCATGATTAAGTATTAAAAAAAAAGCTGAAACAAGTAATTAAAATATCATTCAAGCTGAATGATGCATATTATGAATGCGTGTACAGAAGAAGCTGTGAGAATTCATAAAATATTAAAAATCTTTAACTTTCATTAAAGCAGCTTCTTAATAAAAATTGTGGTCATCAGCCTCAAAGGCTCACCTTGTCATTTCTAGGGTTAAACATAGTAAAAACTATCTGGAATATAATTTATGGAGAAAAAGCATAATAATAATAATAATAATAATAATAATAATAATAATAATAATAATAATAATAATTTAAAAAACGGATTTCAGACCTCAAAAACACTAGCTGCAACACAATGTTTTTGGCTTTGTACATTGTAGCTGCCCCCCCTCAAAAACGACGGGCCCCTCCTACATAATTTACGCGCGTAGTCACGACACCCTCGCCAAAGGACTAGCATATCTTCTCCCTTTCTATAGCGACGTTTGACCCCAGTTTGAACTCGTACACCATACTCGCCCTTAGGGCTCTCTGTGGTGGAGGTCCCGTTTTCACTCTGTCATTACGCAAGTTCACTGTGTAACTGAACTGCCACAATCAGGGAGTATGCTGGTATATCCACACCAACAACTGACGTTCGCCTCATCTCCATTCGCATTCAACTGACTATGTGAGGGCCAATTAAACACAGACCTCCACAAAAAGCGACAGAACTTTCTTGGTTACCTTTATAAAATTAAAGTTTAAAGAACTTCGCCTAATAACTTTCAAATAGGTTACTGAAATTTGAATAAATATGACGCTTATTATACGCTGGCTTTTAGCGTCCATGTACAAATATATATTTGAGGTTTATTTTGTTAGGCATGCGCCTATTAGAATCAGTCGCATGTTATGACCTGGAGGGGAAGAATCTTCACATTTTTGCTATCATGGCTCTTAAATGGTTTAACAATTTTCCATTCGAAATTTTTTGTATATCGGCTATACCTATAGTTCCGGAAAGTCGGAAACATAATAATAGGAAAGTTTTCCATATTATTTTGGTTAATTTATTTTTATGCTTTGATTACGGAAATCAAGCGATCACACAAGAGATAGCCTATATTATTAATAACTTTTTCTACTTGATGTTAATCACAATGAAAACTGTGATACATGGGAAATGCACAAAGAGTAGTCTACGCTTATAATTACAAATGGTAGGGGTAGATTGGTACAGAGCAGTGGGTGCACATTGGTCCGTACCAATCCACCCCACATGCATGTATACGGCAAGATTCTAGAATACAGGTCCCCCTTCGCACTGAGCTGTAATAGAGAGAGAAAATAACTGTACCCTGCGGGTCTCTGACCCGCCTTCACTCGCTAACGCTCGCTCGGCAATACTATGCGAATTAAATATTAAACTTTGGTACAGAAAGAAACCAAACTAGCTACTAACCTATATGAGGGGACCTGTGTTCTAGAACCTTCCCCATGTGTACTAATGTGCCCCAACCGAACTTCAGGATCATTAATTCCTATAACTGAAAAATTACTCCACGCAGGGCAATTGATCCTAAATGAAATTATTTGTAAAGAATTACACGTTCATGCAACATACATAAGTTTTCAAAAATCCAGTGCTTATTACAAATATAACCTATCGCCCTCCCACTGACATAAAGAAAAAAAAACAGTTTCGCCGCTTCCGAAACGACAGTTCTTTAGGATAGGGAGGGGAAGCGTGCCAAAATACACATTTTTAATGAACAGGTTCACTATTTGTCTACTAGAGTGCAGTGCTACATAAGTGAAGATATCTTTTTTGCTTCCAGAAAGTTGTAATGTGTAAATAGTAAATACAAAGATGAGGGTGAAAGTTTTTTTAATGATAGCTAAAAGATTCTTTTAGCATGGCAACTGGCAACCTAGCTTCAAAAACAGTAAAATCTTTCTCTTTCTTCCCCTAAAATCATAAAATCTTCCTTCTTTTTCTCCTAAAAATCGTAAAATCTTTATCTTGAAGAGATGGCGCTGTAAACAATAAGTATTGGAGAGCTTTGCTCTCAATTTTTATTCAATTTTAAATCTTTACAATTCATTACTTTGGACAATTTTATTATTTGCTACAATTTTAATATATTATATACATTTTTAATATGTTAATGCGCCGCTTATCCTTCTATATTATTACATTAATAGTGTGATAAACAATTTCATTTAAAACAGGCAATTCGGCCATCTTGGCTCGTGCCATTTTAGTACATTTACTTATTTGAAACAATTTATAATTAAAAACAAATATAGTGATATAGTCCACAAGGCCCTAATGGCTGGGATTTCCTTTATAAATCTCCTGTAAGGGAGGTGGCAGAAAGAAAGAAAGAATCTTTATCTTCCTCTAAAAAAAATCGTAAAATCATTGTTTTTCTTCCCCTAAAAATAGTAATATCTTTTTTCTTCCTCTAAAACTCGTAAAATCTTTCTTTTTCTCTGAAAAATCTGATAACCCTACTGCTATCATATTTATTGGAAAATTACTATTCAAATATACTTTTCTACAGCAGAAGAAAGATTCTCGAATAATGTCATGATTGCAAGCAGTTATAATTTTTGAAGATTTCCCCCTCTGGAGGGGAGCATTTCAATACACTGGATGTGAAAAATATTGCAAAAATACTGCAATACACTGAACACGAGTGGAGATATGGCTCAGAGATTGCAGCTCTGAGAAGGGGGAGAAATCTCGTCAGACCACCCCTGAAATCATAATTGCTTGCATCATGTGTCTGCGACATCCATCCATCCATCCATATATATATAAAATTCTTTTAAAATAATAGCGGTTAGCGTACGCGCCTTTGGCGTGGGAGGTCCGGGTTCGATTCCCGGCGGGAGCTCATGTGGTTCGGATTCCACGTTAATCAGTAGGTCCACGTCTCATATAGCCTCGCTGCTGAAAAGGGACGTTAAACTCAAAATCAACTCTTTTAAAATATATTATTTTCAAGGTTTTGTCGTCCCTAGCAAAGTACTACTATCTGTAGTTGTAGAGACAAATATGAACAAAGAAGGAAAATAAAATAAAACAAATGTTGCGAGTCATGGATTTATAAGTAATATGCTTGCAAAGCCATCGACTACAGAGTCGAAATTCCTGTTTGCCTGTTGTTCTTCCTCAATGTTACTTTTCCTGCCTCTCTGTTCTCTTCCTGAGCAGCAAACTACGACGTCACAGTGCATCCAGTTTGGAATGACTGGTACAAATAGTTCATGTAACTTGTGCTTAGAAGTGGTTTCAAGGCATGTCGTTTCGTGTCTTATTTGTTACATATGTGTAGATAATATACACTGGAGGAAATGCATTTGAGATACCCAACATAATTCACAAATATTTTATCCTTAAGTTGGTACACAAGAAAATGGTGATTATAACCAACAGTATCATTCTTGATTTTGCTTCGAGGGGGAGTCTCCGATATAAGAGAAATTTCACATTTTTCACTAATATATTGTCGTAGTGATTAAAATGTAGTACATAAATATTAAAATCAGGGGCCATCAAATGACACCACTGATGATAGGTAGTAATGATCTCAACATGATGTCCGTGGAACGTCCCGAACAGGTTATATAGGATGTTAAAAATCATTCGTGTCCACAGAAGTAGCTGTTTGGGTTAAAAAAAAAAAAATGCTGTGGATAATGGATATCTGAGTATGGTGTTCCATACTTAACTATATTTCTAGATGATGTATATAGCTGGTCATTGCTCATTGTCAGAGGTGGGTCGAATATTAGGCTCCATTCCGCCATGTCCCACGCGTGTGCTTAGGTCGGGAGACAAAGCAGGCCAAAATAGAAGTCACTTGTGAGTGGAGCACACAAGATCATTCTGGCGAATTGGGGACGCGAATTATCCTGCTTAAAGATCGGGCCCTTAAAATGTCTTAGAGAATGTCGGAGAACGGCGCTCCGACTGTATGATGAATTAGTCACACCCCTATGAACGAAGCAGAAAGGCAAGCGGACTGTGTAACTTACTGCACCTCCTCCACCCCATTGCCAGAATGTAAGGTATGAGTGTTGTTTGTATGGCAAATTTGAACATATGTTGCAATTCATCTCTCACCTGAATGTCTATGGAGACGCATACCGCCATCACTACGTTCAAAATAGGAACGACATTTGACATTTCTCCTATTCTCCTTTCCACTGCAGTACTTTCTGATACCTTTGAAGACGTTCTTGGTGATCAGTGGCGTAGGGAAGGGGGGGGCCCGGAGGGGCCGGGCCCCCCCCAAAGGGGTCCGACAATGTACTTTGGTACTTTGATGTTTGTAATTTTTTATATATTTTTATGTTTATATATTTTTTTGTTTGTAATTTTTCTATATGTACCTATAACAGCACTTGGGCCCCCCCCAAACACACATCCTGGCTACGCTACTGTTGGTGATGAACAGGTGTCAAGAGTCTTGTGAGAAATGAATTCTGAAACTAGGTCCAGCACATATGGGAATGCATATGGGGGAGAATTTTGGCTTGTATTTGCACTGGTAATCACCACCCTCTCAATTAAGTTGGCCTAAACAATCCTTCTATCAAGAAGTTTTCGGTGCTTCAGGAGAACACTGTGTTACCTGTAATGTTTGCCATGAGACGAGACGAGTAATAAGGTTTTATCGTTTCGTATAGGTTCTCGAATGATTCGTCTCGTCTCTCGAAAATTTCTCGCCTCGTTTTATAAATGTATGTACTTGACTTTTGGAAGTAGTCCTGGTAATTTTGCACTTACAAGCTAGTTATAAGAAATTCAAATGCTATATAAGGATAGCTGTTGAATAATTAGCATTAATTTAAAAAAGATACTAATTACCCAGCTTCCTTAATCAATGTTCTCACCCAGATGAACATAAAAGTCGTTCACAGCACATAACTTATTAGTAGCTGATTTTATCAAGGGAAATTTTAATACGAATACGTAGTAAATACTAAATGCAAGGTGATGCCAACGGGACTCGAGAAATTTCTCATGTCGTAGATTCTCAAGTTTCTCCTCTTGTCTCATGAGCAACAGTAGTTACATGTGTGCTGTGAGAGCCCTCTGTCTATCAATGGACCACTGACACGTCATGACCCCGCGTGAGCAAAAGTGTTGAGAACGACCATGTGGCCTACCGTAGCCTCTTTCGTACAACCTAGTTCAAGGTTATTTAATTGAACAATAGATGTTTACTGGTGTTCTAGAATTGCAGAAATAGATTTTGATTCAGACATAATTACTTTTGTCGTATTCACAAAATACACTCACGGATGGGTCCGTTCCACCCCTAAACTTCGTAATTCCTTTTAAGTAATATACTTGTGTTTTATTTGAATCACAAGCACACTTACTCACTCTGATTCCTTTGAATCTTTTGACTTCGACTCTTCCAATAAAAATTTGTGTGCGCGCTTGGTTGTGTTGCACAACCACCTTCAAAATATTAGCACATTGGTCTCGACAGATTCTCTCTACATGCCAGATGCGCTGAGCTGAGACCCTCAAACCCTTTAGTACGCTCACTACAGATACACATTCTCTGGTGAACGTTTCGTTCGAAATAAATGGTGTACAAGGGTAGTTCACAAATACCAAGTTAAGAGCCTGCCTTACTAAAAATAACACAAAATTTACAATTTTTCTTTTGCTTGTTTTTCATAAGTGAAAGACATAATAAAATGCAACTTACCACAATCATAGATAATGTTATACTACAACAGAAAATATGAACCTGAAGAATTTTCAGTGTTGCCATCCATAAAAATTACAGTGCTGCCAGAATAACAATTTCCCTAAAATCTAAGTTAAGGCAGTGACTAGAGGAACGAACTCAACTGCATTTGATTACGTATCATGTTGTTTTGGTTTCCTGTGAACTACATTTTAAATAATAGTTGTATTTAGTTTGTAATAAACAAAATAGTTTTAACATACTGTTAATAAAACTAAATAATAATGTTATTTAAAAAGTAGTTCACAGCAAACCAAAACAACACAATACGTAACCAAGTGCAGTTGAGATCGTTCCTCTAGTCGCTACCTTAACTTAGATTTTAGGGAAATTGTTATTCTAGCAACACTGTAATTTCTATGGATGGCAACACTAAAAATTCTTCAGGTTCATATTTGCTGTTGTAGAACAACATTATCTATGATTGTGGTAAGTTGCATATCATTATCTCCTTTCACTTATGAATAAACAAGCAAAAGAAAAATGGTAAATTTTGCGTTATTTTTAGTAAGGCAGGCTCTTAATTCCCAAGTTCGTTTGGCACTCTTTTGGTGCTATTTTTAACACTTTGTATTATTGTTGATGACCCCGTTTCCTTTCCGATGGCACGGCATCTTCCGCATCATGTGGTTCTCGACTAGACTTGACAATTGCGTCTTCAACTGATTTTTTTTTTAAAGTTAATTAGTAGGTACACAATCTCTTCAGTTGAGAGATGTGCTAGTATCAAGAGATTTTTTTTTTAATTAGGATCAGTAGTTTTCTGAAACTTTAGTGTCCCTTTCAGAACCAAGAAGGACTATATGAGACGGGAACCTACAGGAATCCAAAACAGTGCAATACGTTCAACTTTCTCCCAACGGGAATCTAAATCGAGACCTTGTGCACTAAAGGTGGACGTCTAGTCACTAGGTCAGCGAGGAGAGCATTTTCATACGCATCTCCAGTATGATCTAATGGCGACTTCTGTGAAGGTCTGGAGTATGTTGAATGCTATCAATCATAAGTGTGAAATATGGTCATATAATTATTGTTCATATGAAAAGAACCATAGATTACATCTACCAATCCATCAAATAACTACATCGATTCTTGCCAGATGACTGTTACAGTCAGTAGACGTTAACATTAGAATCACTTTTTACCTTAACAATCGACGTAACTGTTTGATGGATTTGTAGAGCAATGGTTCCCGGAGGGCACTCCATCATATAACGTTTTCGTTTTATTTTGACCTGTAGAATAGTGCTCTGTGGTCCGTGGGCGTCATTTTTAGAACACACGATATATATATACAGGGTGACTAGTAATTCAATACATTCTTTGCAAGGGGTTATTCTACAAGTACTTTGGAACATTTTCACCTATATGAACTGGGGTCGCAAATCAATAGTTTCTGAGTAATTTACACATATGTGATTTCATTGAAATTTGCCGGCTAACGAGAGGTGCGCGAGAAAGTTTTACCCTGAGCCACTTCCACATATCGTAGAGCGATGAAATTTTACTTGTATAATCCTGCGTACTTCTGGAAGTCATGCGATAATGTACAGCTCAAAACTCTGCACCGTTATTGCGTTATAGGTCCGAAATTGAAGTAAGGTGTAGTAGTTCAAAATCCATTACTGCACCACAGAAAGCAGCGTGGCAACATCGCAGAAGTACTTGCTCGTAGGAAATGACTATGTGGTAGGGAAGAGGTGGAATGAAGAAAGTGTGCAGTCAAGAGAAAACTCGAACTATGACGGATTTCATACTCAGGGCCGTGCATCTGTTTGGTCAACATTCGAGCATGAATGGGTGCGTTGTTTTCCAGGAGGCGGATACCTTTTGTCAGCATGCCACGTTCTGGGATGTCACAGAATCCCGTAATGCACGCAGCAGTAAGGCATAGTATATTCTGATAATTGTGGTACCCTTTGCCTGGAAATCAAGTAGTAATACCTCATTTTAATCCCAAATAAAATGATCATCACTTTGTTCGCTCAGAGTTGAACACGGACTTTCTTTGATGGTGGTACATCGACACACTATCATTGGTTTTGACTAGGTTTTCCCTGGTTTTCTTCACTCCCACCAGACAAAGGCCGAAATGGTACCTTCTAGAAGGTCCAGGCCAATTGCTTCCCAAATTCTAGACCCACATATATAAGAACAATGTGACCCCAAAGTTGGAGATCTGAACCCTTCCTTGAGTCTTTCCCTTGCATAAATACATGCATGAAAAAACTAGTCAAATCAATGTCAGCGTGCCTACGTAGCAGCACAAAGGAAGTCCGTGTTTCAAGATTAGATCTTTGGTAATTCTTTATGCGTTTGTTTGATAATTCTTTCCAAATGTTTGTTATAACATACAACAGTTTAACTTTTGCTTCAATTACTCGTATGCGTCACTCGTCACTTAGAGATCTATTATTATTGATAAAAAGAATTCTGTTTTATTCTTTAGCTATGTTTAATTAATAATAAATGCTCAGTTCTCACCGAAGTATCCAAATAGCAGTCACAAAAGTAGACGTTTCAACGGTGATTTTTCGCCATTGTCAATCCATATTCATTAAAAAATAAATAACTACATTGTTGGTAAATTTCCAGATATAATAATTATGGTTACTAAAGTAATGCTTTTAGTATTCTGGACTTGTAATATGTGCTATCTTTCTATTATCTGTAAGTAAATAACTTTTCTATAGAAGTAATAATTTAGGTTAATGACGTATTGTTCGCAAGTTTAATTTATTCTACAATTGTGCAGTCTTGTCATTATCAGTACAGTAGAGCGTCGATTATCCGAAGTAATTGGGGGACATGGGTGTTCGGAAAACTGGTTTGTTCGGATAATCGAACTGTACATGTTTATTTGCCAAAAAGAAGTACTGTACAGTAAATTTATTCATAAAAACAGGCATCTCTTTAAGTATTACAAAGTAACGTACAAAGGCAACTTTAGTAGGAATATATAGTATGTGGTACAGTTCATTAAACAAAAATATGTACATATTACATACGCATTTTGCATGAACAATACACACAGTACACAAAATTAACGTTTAAAAAATCCTTTAAGCGAGTGAATACACAGTTCGGTTAAGCGGTCGTTCGGTTGACCGACGTTCGGATAATCGACGCTCTACTGTATTTACAATTGAAGTGAAGAACTGCAGATTGTTATTTCTACAGAGAGATTTGTTCACAGGTAATAGAAAGATAGTACAGTTGCCACATATGGAATTTACAATGGTCATATTTTACGCTAACCTATAGTCAGTATGACAAGAAAGAAATAATAATATTTGTGTATATTTCCGAAAGAATGAACTTTATAATATAATGGATCAAAAGTAACCAAGGAACGGGTACATATACCGATCTGTTTATAGTTAGCTAAAAACTTTGAAACTGAAAAATAACTTTTGCAATCTCGCACTTTCCTGGAGATCGAAGATTACCAAATTATTTGACTCTACATTGTTCAGCGTAAGCTCTAAACTCCGATAAACAAAATATTTGAATCCTTCCGCTTATCACAAATACGATTGGCTAGTGATGTATTACTCCCACTCCCCACAGGGAGGAGCAAATTATGCACGTGCATTTTGACAATACTGTCTCGTGTTGTCCAGATACTTACAACAGCAGCAGAAAAGAAAGAAAAAAGAAACTCGAAAGATTAAAAAAAAAAAAAAGTATTTGAATTCCGCTCGTAAACAACTGTTGCTTAGTGAGTAAGGGTTTGCCTTGTTGGTGTTTCACCACAACACTCGCGGAACCGGGATTCATGCCAGTCATCTTTCAGACTTTAAAAGCAGAACACACGTCCACAGTTGAGTTGGCGCCATAATTACTGCGCATGCTTAGTGTTTATTTCTATTGTTTCATTAGCCATATTCGATTGCAGTATTATTAGATAATCCGTATTATATTTTTGTCATTTATATTAATATAGCAGTTTTATATGAAGCTTCATAGTAAACGTAATAATGCAATCACATGAACTATTTTGCGGAGGAGTACAAGCGTCAGTAGGACAACAGCAAATTAGCGAGATTTAGTTTCACGTGGCTTTGTTTATCGCAGTTTAGAGCTTACGCCGAATAATGTATAGTACTTTCGATTAACAAAGCCATTTCTAAGTGACCAATGAAGAAGAAAACAGAAGGAAGTAGTGTAAGATTTTAATCAAATAATATCCATTTGCTAACTTTTGTCTGTTTCTTTATCTTGTCTTAGATAATTTATAATGGAAGGTCAACTTAAACCATTGGCCAGAAATGACGTGTCTACTGCCGAAAAGCTTGACATCGAAGAACCCTCACGAGCCCAGTGGAAGTCAAAAGTTGAATTTCTTCTCTGTTGCATGGGGTATGCTGTTGGGATTGGTAATGTCTGGCGATTTCCTTATTTATGTTACAGAAATGGCGGTGGTAAGTTTTCCTTTTCTTTTCTTCACTATTTGTCTTAAGTAAGGAATTTAATTATCTTAATGTATAAGGTCTACTTGGAATATTACGCGTAAATGTCTGACTACAATCAATCAGAGGAAAAAAGGAACTTTGTACTTATCATCTGCTTTCGATAAATAAGTATTATAAAAAAGCAGTTTCAAGCTTATGCGCGACTTATCTCCAACCGTGTAGAAGAACTGTAAAAGGAAGGAACAGAAAATTAAAATGTAAATATGACATTATTTAGTCTGCAATCAAGATAAAAAAAAAATTCCATATATCGTCACATGAGAACCAGAGAAACGTAACTCCAAAAATGCGTTTTTTTCTTTCTTCATGTTTGGACTTAATTTTGAACGCCCCATTTGGTGTAAATGGAACGTAACGCCATCTGTTTTTCTTGTCGATCATCTGTTGTAATGTAGCTCAATGATCATCTTATTGAAAACGCATCTTTCTAAGAAAATGATGTTTTTGCTCTCTCGCCTGTAAACCTACGACAATGGAGTTACGTTCCTCTCGTGCGACGATATGATCTTATTGTATGTATCCTTCGATTTTTTTAAAAATTTGGAATAGTGAATCAATAACTTGTTAACCACAGATAAAATTCTTGTCTTTAAAATAGAACGAATCATTAAGCTTTTAGAAGTTTGTATGAAGTATTATTATTTTTGAATTTAAGGACAATCTTTGTAATAAATTTATTGAATCTGCACCCGGTATACAACTACTGTTATCAACTAATGCTGAACTTCTTGGTGCAGCTCTATCATCAGAAGCCAGGATGAAAATATTGTTAGAGAAGATTTCGAAATTAGAGTTCTTGTCACGCTTATTAAATTTATCAGCTCATTCAGCATTTTATTTATTGCGAGCCCCATTTTCAGTACCAAGATTACAGTATTTCTTCCGATGTTCTCCATCCTGGCATGAAGTGGATTTTTTTGAGAAATTCGACGATACTATAAGAACAGGATAGGAATCTATCCTCAACTGCACCCTAAGCAATGAGTCCTGATTACAAGCATCATTACCAGTCAGAAATGGAGATCTCGGAATCCGTCGGGCCACAGATGTTGCTATTCCGTCATTACTTGCTTCTTTCTATAGCTCAAGTCAGTTAACTAGTGCTCTGCTGTAGTGGGAAGTCGAATTGACAACGATTCAGATGTACAGGATTGCATCGTCAATTGGTCTACTTTAGTGAGGTCTGCTCCTCCGGCTAACAAGAAATCTTCAATCAGCCTGGGACGAACCCATAGTAAAACATCATGTTTCCTCATTATTACTTTCAACTCATAAGATCGAAGACAAGGCCAGATTCCTTGCTGTTTCGTCCCGGGAAAACGGTGCATGGCTTCAAGCTCTACCGTCATCTTCTGTTGGTCTACACCTACGCAATGAAAGTTTTCGTATAGCTACAACTCTGCGGTTAGGAGCAGATATTTGCGAACCGCACCGTTGTCGTCCTTGTTAATGCTCTCATTGATAAGAGAGACTTACATGGCTTATCATGCAAAGAGCAGCGCAGGTGACAATCACGGCATTCAAGCGTGAACGATATCGTTTTGAGAGCTCTCATATCTACAGGTGTCCCATTAGTACGAGAACCAAACGGATGCAGTCGTTTAGAAGGAAAAAGACCAGACGGAATGACATTAGTGCCTTGGAAGAAAGGGAAAGTTCTAGTTTGGTACTTCACCTGAACCGATACCTATGCTCCCTCCAATTTTCCACATTCGTCATCACGCGCAGGTCTCGTATCTGCTCGTAAGGAGCCCGACAAAAGGAATAAATATATTGATCTCCTTGATAAATATTGGTTTGTTCCAATTGCCATAGAGTCAAAGTGGTACTTGGGGTCAAGAAGGAGCTAATTTTATCAATGAATTCGGCCATCGTATAACGCTTATATCGGGAGATAAACGATCTACATCATTTCTTATTCAACGGATCAGTATCGCCGTACAACTGGGGAACGTTTAAGCCATTTTGGGTATGTTACCCACTGGTAAAGAATTACAGGAGATCTATCTCATATAAGGAACCCCGTAATTATTCAGAAGAATTTCTTTCTTTTTTTAATTACCATATTATTATTTAGTGTAATCGCATGGAACGTTAAATTTGAACAAACTATAACAAATAAAATTCACTAATTACAACTTCGTTATCAGACATTTTAAATCGTTGTGTGTCAATAATGTATTAATAATTGTAAATTGAAACAAAATTTTATTGTTAAATAACTCCAAATTGAATAATTATTTTACCACATTATGGAGACTGTACTAAAAAGTACTACGTTAAGGAAATGTCTTGCAATCCATATTTAGTATGAATAAATCCTGTAAATAACTACATATAGAAAAAAAGAACAAAATATATTTCTAATAGAATGAGTTGGCTATTGGCAATTCCCTATAATCTTTTCCTTGTTAAGTAATATCCTCAGTTACTTTGAATCAAACTTTTAAGGAATCAAATATTGAAATTCCTTTGGTATTATGGTCCCGGGTTCGATTCCCGGTGGGGTCACTCGGTCAAAAAAGTGTAACACGCTTTTTCAGGCCAGCCACCCTGAATGAGATTTTCCTGGGTTTTCCTTATTCACACCAGGCAAATGCC
Organism: Thermobia domestica; assembly: GCF_964235325.1. Taxonomy (NCBI): domain Eukaryota; kingdom Metazoa; phylum Arthropoda; class Insecta; order Zygentoma; family Lepismatidae; genus Thermobia; species Thermobia domestica. The sequence goes on along the minus strand of NC_137455.1, from coordinate 52,662,971 downwards.
GGCGTGGTACCTAATTTATAGGTCCCAGGCCGCCTCCTTCCTTCCCCAATCCTTTCTTCCTTCCCTTTCTCCGGATTGTGTGCTCGCCGAGGGACGTCATTCCTCAAATCGTGACGGGCTAAATGGCCTTAGGTGCCGAAAGCCCAGAAATCTAAATCCTAAATCCCTAAATCCTTTGGTATTATAGGTATGTGGATGATATTCCATTTATTTACAAATGTGAAGCTGTTTTTAAATAAGGAAATTCCTTTTAGGAGCATCTGTGGGAAAAGAAAATAATTACCAGCTCACGTTTGTAAATTTAGTAATATACCCCAAGAAAAATAGTAAATTCTATTCTAAAAGGTTTATAAAATAGAGTGGCCTGATTTGTGTGTTCACATTATGAATTGTTGCAATCTCGATAAATGAAACGTTTAAGTAAACTTCAAGGGCGCTGTGTTATTAACCTCTGAGAAAGAAATGAGAAATGAAGAAATCAAATACTTTCTTTAAAATTAGAAGGAGAGAAAGGTTACCTCAAATGGCTACTTTAGAATTGGTTCGAGCAAATCAGGGTACGTTGCTCCCTTATCATAAAGAACAAGAAACAAATAAAATATATACCAGGTGTGTTAAGAGTATAGGATCATCGGCAAACTCTGTTATGAATCTGTTCAGCTACGTATCAAAAATTAAGGAAATGGATAAAGAAAATCTCTAACAGATGATTCATTACATCAAATTAACATGAAAATTCTATTTGGAAAACATGTTTACAGGTTTCGGAAGAGCTTTAAAAATATTATGAAAACTTAGCCTGGAATTATGAGACCTAGAAATAAAGGGAATTTAAAAAATATTACTCACAATATATTCACTACATAAAAATTCCGTGTTTCAAAACTAACAACTATTTTATAAGACAAATTTGAGTCACAGGGGAAAATCCTTCCGACCGCCAGGTATATCTTCTACAAACGTAGATATTAGGACAATCTGTATGATTTCTGAAACAACGTTTTCTGTAAAGTCGGTAAATTAGATTGATTTATGAATTTATTTTCCAGCGTTTTCTGCAAATTTTAGCTCTGGAAGAACTTTTTGACTATTATTAAATCCGAATCATTTCATTATATTTAATACAATCAAGCATCTCTTCATATTTATACAAAATAGTTATTCTAACTCCGAGCAAAACTAAATAAAACAGCAGGTTCAGCATTTGATCAAATACTATAAAGTCTTTCATTGAGATTCATATCTTTTGACTAATAATTTTTACAAATCGTAAACACTGTTTGTGTATTGTGCTAATAGAGGTCTGTATTCCTAAATAATTAAATATTAAAAACAGGAATTTTAGGAATGATCAAAAAAAGGATCAAAAGATTGAGATCTTGGCCAAGAATTTTAGGAGTGATCAAAAAAAAAGCATCAAAAGATTGCGATTTTGGCGAATAATTAGTTTTTGGGACCAGGAGCCACAAAATGTTTGAACGACCCCTAAATCAAGTTTTCGTATTTTCTACGGAATAAGCACATCGTACTGAGTTAAGTGATAGTTTGGGTTTGGCTACACTGTATGTAGTTCTCTAGATATAAGGAGAACAAGAAACTTTTTGATTGAAATATATTTGATCTTTTGATCCAATAATACCTTCAAAAATCTTTCAAAATAAAGAATTCATATTTGAGAAAAGTCTCTCTTAGATGCTGAAATTGTTCAATTGTATCTAAATTCTGTAAAAATAGAAACATTTTAATACTAGTGTAATTTTAAGATATTAACATGTTTAAAATAAAGAGCATTGAAAATATTTTGTAAGGACTTTAATAATAAATGTTTGTAAGGTATTCTGACTGCAAACGTCTTCCTTTTTTTAGGTGCGTTCCTGGTACCTTATTTGATGATGCTATTTCTATGTGGAATTCCATTGTTTTTCTTAGAAACTTGTTTAGGGCAATTTACTAGCCTTTCTTGTACAACATTGTTCTCCAAATTAACACCTTTATTTAAAGGTAAGTATTTCTCTCTCTCTCTCTCTCTCTCTCTCTCTCTCTCTCTCTCTTTCTCTTTCTCTCTCTCTCTTTCTCTCTCTCTGTCTTCGGGACGATTAGTTTAAACAATGTAATTTCGAAATTTCGTATTACATTTCAATAAGGGAGATGGTTTTGCTTTTTTTTTTATTATTTTTTTTTATTTATTTATTTTTTTTTTTAAGTAAGGAACACAAACATACTTCCAAGAACTCATTTCTATAGCCAGTTTCTGCAATAAAGCAGACAAAATAATTGAATTAGTCGTTTTTGTAAAGGTCATGAGTCAGAAAAGTAAAGTTAAGAGAACAAAGAAAAAACTTCTTTTAGTTTTTTTGAAAAATCCTGATAGACATCAAATGATCCACCTCTCTTTGAAAAAGTAGTGTTTTCTTGTCATTGTATGAAATGAACAACTTGTTGTGAGCAATTGGTGTTAAAAATAAATAAATAAATAAATAAAATATTGAACTAAAAGCAAAATCGCCACTTTCTGACTGATAGTCTTTTTAAAACTACTGATTCAATTATTAAATATATTACATATGTATAATAATGTATGTTTAAGATTAAACAAATAGAGAAAATAAATAAATTCAAACCAGTTATGAAGTGTAAATCTGAGATCCTAAGATTACGCTATCTTTATGAATATGAATTTAAATTATCTACGCCACTGATTAAACGAGCTCCTTCGTGGCTAAGCGGTTAGCGTACGCGCCTTTGGCGTGGGAGACCCAAATTCGATTCCCGGTGAGAGCTCATGTGGTTTGCATTCCATGTTAATCAGTAGGTCCACGTGCCACATAGCCTAGGTGCTGAACGGGACGTAAAACTCAAAATCAACTCAACTCCGCTGATAAACATTCAGTGAGTGGCACAACTAGAGGATACTCGTTTCTCTGAGCCTTTCTAATTTGCTTGACAAGATACCATACTATGTTTTTTTTTTAATTTTTTTTATTTATTATTACTTTTTTTAATGATTAAGAGAATTTCATAACTTTGTACAACTAAAAATATGGAAGCTTGCTCCCGGGATTGTTAACTTGCTACGCTGAAAGTGTCATGCAGAAGTATTAAAATTATCATGTTCTGTAAAAAGGTGGTAGAAAATTTGGTGTAAGAATACACAAATTGCACATTTATAAAATTTACATTGGATTAACAGGTCTCTGTAGTGTGAATTTCTTTTCCTTTCTCCCCCCTACAGCTTTTTTTTTCTTTCTTAACGGCTTTGATTAGTTCCAGTTCAGTGAGAAGAACCTTAATATCAATACAAATTTCTGTTTTTGTAACAATAAGTACAAATATCTGTCTGATTCTGACAAACAAAAAGTAGGACACAAGTATAATGTGTATCATAGTATACTGTATTGGTAATACGCATGTTCTTAATTTATTTAACATTAATCTTAAGTTAATCACTTATTTTAGTTAAGAAAAGAAGAAAAAAGTACTCAACAAAAATATTAAAGGAATTCAACACATCTCTAATACTTTCATAAACTTCGTTGGCATCATTTCCTCACTTGAAATAAGAAATCCTTCCTTACCGACATCTCAACAAGGCCTTCTCAGTATAAAAAAAAAATAAATAAATAAAAAAAAAAAGTATTGCAAAACAATTATTTTTGATTGTTTTCCTTTCCTAACATTTTTTTTTTTTTTTTTTTTTTTTTTTTTTTTTTTTTTTTGTCGGATAATTACGCTCATAGACACAGTAAATTGGGGAATGGCAGAAATGTAGTAACTTATTTTCCAGGAAGCGGTAGAAACATTGAAGCCACTGTGAGACAGGAATCAATCTTCAGTTAGACTGTATTGAAATAAGAACATAGCATTTTTAAAATAATGGTTTAGGGATGAAGAACAAGATCAACTTTTACATACAGGTGTATATTATATGTTGGTAAATGAACTAATAGCATATTTTTGTTTTTGTAGGTGCTGGGTATGCCATACTAATGATAAACTTCCTGTGGATTCCATACTACAACGTTATTATATCTTACCCCTTATATTTTTTCGCTATGTCGTTTACTTCCAAACTGCCATGGGAAGACTGCAATAATACGTGGAATACTGAAAATTGCTTAAGGGTAAGGTATGGTATAGAAACGATAGCATTTTTTTCTTCTAAGCTCTTATTATAAATGTGGAAACTGATTTGGGGAATGGTAGTTAGAAGCCATAAACTTAAAGACCAACGATACAAGTGACCCAATGTTTGTATCTGTGGGATTAATCTAAAGATTTTCTGATCAATTCCTGAATCAATGAGATCTTAGAATCAACAATATCTTGAACAGGGTTGCAAGTGGAAAACACACATTTTTGTTGTAGTTCAGCTACTTTTTAAAGGAATTTGATTTACCAAAATTTCTTTATATATTTATCCCGTCTATCCGTCCGCGCGAAAAAAAAAAATCAGGATGTAGAGGCTTAAAAGTTAGGAATCCAGATGGTTTTTGGAGCGAATATTCGAACCGATCAGATTAAAATTTTGAAAGCACATTTACTTTCTGCAATTCTGACTAAATGATTTGCCCACCTAAGCCTCCTAGACTTTATGACCCTAACAATGTTAGGTAAACGGTATAAATTATGCAGTTCCTCGTTTTGAATTTTCTGTCATTCTCGCCTTTCTGGGGTTTAAATATTCGCTTCAGGTTTTATTTTAAAATGCCTTGTCTGCGTTTTTTCCTCAAAGATGCGACTATGTTGCGCAACCAAATGGTACAACCGGCATAATTATAATTTTATATATTTTTACTTATTTACACATAGTTTCGAATTTTTTGACAGAATTTTCGAAGAAAAAAGAATTTAGACTGAATAATAATAATAATAATAATAATAATAATAATAATAATAATAATAATAATAATAATAATAATAATAATAATAATAATAATAATATACGAACTCTGTTTCAGTTCATACTTAAATTTCCTTATGGATGTGGTTTTTATGTGTTGTTGTTGATCCAAGATATTTTAATATCCACTTTGTGGGAAATATTACTTGATACTTTAACGTATCCATAATTTGCAGTATTATGGTTACTACGAATTTCTATATTTACCTTCTGCAATTCTGCATTTACTTCTAAACCCATGTCCTTGCAGGCGTTTAATAAAACTTCTGCATTTCTTTCTATTGTCCGCATATTACCCCTATCAGATTGACATCATCAGCATAACCTACAACGTGGTGAGTGCCCTGGTTGCTTCTTTAATTTTCTTGTAAGTTGTTTTTCTACATAACTATTCTAAATAGATATTGCGTTGGGTACATTTCTAAATTACCTTTGTTGAAATAGTATTATATTTTGTTGTATATTTAGATATAAAATACCAAATTATGTACATTAAAATCTGTTTTATGCTTCAGTTAGTTCTTTCCAGATTAACATATCAAAACTCTTGAACATTTTCCTCCTAACTGTGATTTTAACTATTGTTTATACTTATCCACTTTAAGGTGATTAAATCATTCAAAACCAATATTATATATATATATATATATATATATATATATATATATATATATATATATATATATATATATATATATATATATATATATATAGGACCGTAGTCTAGTGGTCACTTCTGATGCGAAATTCCCAGGTTTATTCCATGTCTGTGAGCCTATGGTAGACACTATCATGTCTCGGAATTTTCTCCGAGTTTTCATTCCATCAGATTTTCCATATTAGTCATTTGGATGTACAGTCGGTCTACTTTTACGTCGTATATCCTCTGCTTAATCTTAGTAATTAGAGTGTACCTTCGGCTTTAAAGCGTATAGTACTGTAATACGACGTTAATATTATCAGTGATGAGAACAATTTCCACATTGCCATGTTTCACAGCAGAGTGCGAGCGAGGATTAAGCTTGATGAATAACATTATCATTGACTTGAAATCATCATTGCTGTTTACCCACGTCTCCAGTCTTTATATTCATCAAATCAAATGGACCACCACTTGATCAGTTCATGGTTTAGATTACGTGAACACGTGGCTTCAAAATCACGGTGCTGCAAATGACAGCAAATCAAGAGTTTGTACAAAAAGCACCAGTAACACTCGTGGAAAAAAAAAAAATAAAAATAAAAATAAAACTCTTTGGAGTATTTTGAAGTAAACCGGTGCGAATAGCTCTAGAACACAACTGTAGTGTTGAAGATAAATAATAAGATCTTTAAAATAATGTTATTTTATTCAAGCTTTTAAAAATCTTCTACCAGTGTTATTTAATTATTAAGGGCCTTATGCAGAGTCATTTTGACGTATAATTAGCGTAATACTAAATGCCTGACTACTGCAGGCAACATATGTTAGTCGAAACGCTTTAGTATTGCACTAATCACGCGTCAAAATGACTCTGCATAAGGCCCTAAGAGTTTATATGTGATAAATATGGAGTAGGTTCGAGTTAAGAGATGAGAATAGCTCCATAAGAAGAATTTCTTATTGCAGAGGGAGCTAATGGTGGGTGTTCAAACCACTTTGTTTAAGCTTTCTATGTTTTGTGTAAATAGTGGTATTTAAGGTATTTTTGAAAAGTGCTCTAGTGACAAGTGTGAGGACAATTAGAAGTTTCACTTTAGAGTTTTATTGAGCAAACGGACGCAAATAGCTTCCGAGAAAGACTTTAACAAGGTTAGTGTCACGTCTTATATTTTATGTGTTTACATTGTTACTGTTATTACTAGCTATTATTATTTGGATGTTATTATACAGGAAGGAACCAAGACACAAACTGTTAGTTTTGAGATGAGGGAATAGATCGATGCAAAATGGCACATTTTTGTTCTGAGAGGATATCCAAGCGCTTTGAAGGTCGACGGCTGTGATTTTCCCAATTGCTTGAACCCTTGTTCTCTGCTGAAAAGAACCAAACTCGTTCGACATTTTTAAACTAAGATATGAATATTTTCAATATCACGCCAATGTTAATACGTAACTTTAAGCAATACAGAACCTATTAATTGAAACAAACATTTCATGCCTTAATGATTTTATAGTTATATTTGGAAACAATTTTCTTACTTCTGGCTGATCAGGCGCAATTTTTTCTGTTTCTTCTCGGAGTGAGTTGGTTCTTTCTCCATACCTACACTCATTTATGTTATTAAGGGTGTGATGTAAAGAGTGTCACCAAGAAAATAACATGAAATGCTTTTAGACTATAAAACCGTAATATATCCTTTATATTTTAATTTGCCTTTTACATTGTTCATTAAAAAAAGCCTTATGTCTTTAATGACAATCATAGATAATCACAATACAGCGTATACTCTCTGAAAATTTTAGGACTACAGCACTGTATATATATAATTTTTGTAATCGTTTAGAAGCACGTAAGGAGGAACAATACATGAATATGAGTGCTTAATTCAAAGTTCATATAAGCTTCATTGCACTTGAAGAAAGTGTCGTTGAAACAAGCCTATTATTAAATAAGAAGCACTGAGGCTCAGTGGTAGAGTGGTCACTTCTGATGCGAAATTCCCAGGTTTATTCCATGCCTGTGAGCCTGTGGTAGACACTATCATGTCTCGGAATTTTCTCCGAGTTTTTATTCCATCAGATTTTCCATATTAGTCATTTGGATGTATAGTCGGTCTACTTTTGCATAAGCATGGAATGAAACTAAAGTATTATTTCATTGTTATATTGCGTGTTAACATGCGTATGTCATATTATAACAATAAGAAATAATGTACTTAGGCCAGTGGTCGCCAAACTTATGAAGCTTCTGAGCTACCGGTACTGTTTTTAAATTCTACTGTGAGCTAGCAACCAAAAGTACTACAACTTTTCTTTGTTACTTACCAAGAGAAATCTTACATTTGTTTATTGCTTATAAACTCACATTTTTAGTAAATATAAAATCACACTATCCAAGTTAGCAAATGTCTAATATACACACAAAAAATCAAACTATCTAAGTTAGCAAATGTCTAATATACACACAAAAAATCAAATTATCTAAGTTAGCAAATGTCTAATACATACACATACACACACACACACACACACACACACACACACACACACACACACACACACACACACACATACACATACACACACACACACACACACACACACACACACACACACACACACACACAAAAAAACGTGCACAACCCCAAGCGTATACAATCAACTGTGAGATGAAGCTGCCCAATGGCAGTTGCGCGGAAGAAACAAGCAGTCGTCCTCAGCGCGCCCTGTCGTCATCTCAGCGGAGGAATCAAGGTTAGTCAACCGGAGCATTAAAGCGACCTACCGAAAATGTCCCGTGATCTACTAGTAGCTCGCGACCAACGGTTTGGCGATCACTGACTTAAGCAATTCTCTTATAACTGAGAATATAAATCTGTATTTACACTCGATGTTGAATTCAACTGTTACATCCTTAAGAGCCAATGGTGTTAAAGATAAGTATAATAAAGAAGGATAAAAAAGAATAAAAATAATAAGGATAATATAAACCGTAGTAATATATCCTAAAGCAAATAAAATACGAAGAAAAAAAGAGACTATGAAAGAAATATAGGTTAAGTATTTGGTAAATAGGAATTGGTGCTTCTTACCAAGGCATATTTCAAACCAAGAACAAGAAGTAATTTTTAAACCTTGTTACTCCTCAAGAAAAAAAAATTACCTATGTTTCTGGATTACTGGAACTCAAAAAAAATTATGTACGTTAAAAAGAAGTATCTTGAAGAAATAAAATTGAAATGCATAGAGTTTAAAATAAAGTAAGTAGTAGTATTGAAGTGAAAACTATCATTTATATTGATTGATACTTTTCATGTACTTCCAGACAATAAACAAAGGAGATAACACTTCACTTTGGAATAATACTTTATCTGTAAATAAATCACTACTGTCTAAAACTCCAGCTGATGAGTTTTTCCAGTAAGTAATAATATTATATTTTACATTTTTCTCTGAAATTCCTTGTATTCAATTTTCTAGTTACTTCCGTCGAGAGTTTGAATGCTGAAAAACATTATATTTATGGGTCTGACCCCATCCTGCCCACTACTTGTGCATCTTCTGATGATACTACCATTTCCAATTATATTGTTTTGCTCTTATTTCTTCTTGAAAAGAGAGTTCGAGTAAAGAATAGTATAGCATTTACATTATATTTACTTGCTATTATTCCTTAAGTTTGTTAATACCTCTAGAAGAATGAAAAAGTATTGTAAAAAGAATAAAACTTAGTTATCAACCCTTCTTTCACTTGGCATATTATCAGATACGTACATAGAACAATCAAGTATTATAACTTGAAAGAAACATTTTGAAGTGCCAAAGAAGATTGAAATTTCATTTAGTGCTGGATATGAATATAGGGCTTTTTAAAAAGAAATGACGAGGAAGTTTTGAAGAAGACTTAACATGATCCAGCTTGTGCGGAAAAATTGTTTCGAATGATGTTAGCTACAATTCTGGGAAACAAAATTGAGAACCACACAATAAGTAGTACTGACTTTGTTGTAGTTTTTCAAATACCAAATGTTACATAAGAAATAGTTTCACTCTATAAGTACTCAATAAATCTCCCAATTACAGTGGAAATGGGCTTTAGCGTAGTGTAGTGTTGGATTTGAATAGTACATTGCATGCCGTTGTACTTTCACTACTGTATTTTTGCTTTGATACCGTGTTAACACTATCTTCATATTGTTATATAAATTTCATATTATCAGAATCTTTCTGTAATATATATTTATATTACAAAAATAATTTCTGTATTAAATACTTACTTGTACAAGTATTGTTGCTCACTATAGATTTGGAAATATTCAATATGTATTAATAAAACCAATTAGCAAAAGCATTCAATATACGTATTAATAACACTTTCGACAATTTAACATTATTTTCATCAGATACGTTATAGTAAAGTGTCTGATGAAGACGGTTATATTGCCGAAATGGTTACATAAGTATTATTAATATATTTCATGCTTTGGTTAGTTTTAATTTATTAGCACATATTAAATATTTACATGTTTTTTCACGATATTTTTTGGTAGATTATTTTTTATGAAACATATAAGAGTATTTACTTTAAAGAAACTAAGATAGTTTTTATTTGTTCGTGTATTTTTACCTTAATACCATTCAGAAGCAAGTAAGTAAGTGAACTGCACTTCTAGTTTCTGGTAATAATAAAAAGAGAAGACGACATTAAAATGCTATGTAATTGGAACATATTAACTGATTTAAGGCATGTATTCTTTTTTATTAAGATATCAGTCCAGTATATTAGAAATTATGAATACTCATGATTTTCCTTCAATATAGTGATAAACATTGAGATTTCTTCTTTCGCAAGTAATGTAATTCATTAACTGATTTTTCTTTTATTTCTCTGTAGCGAATATATCTTGGAAATATCTGACGGGATAGATCATCCAGGTGGAATTGTGTGGAATGTCTTTATATGTAATTGCGTTACATGGACTATCATATTCTTCTGTATTATGAAAGGGGTCAAATCAATTGGAAAAGTAAGTAAAGTACACAATCAGTATATTTAACGTAATTGTATTTGCTTTTAGAATTAAATACTAAAATGGATAAACTCTAATTATTATTATTATTATTATTATTATTATTATTATTATTATTATTATTATTATTATTATTATTATTATTATTATTATTATTATTATTATTATAAGAAGAAGAAGAAGAAGAAGAAGAAATGAAAATGAAAATGAAATCTTAATTTTACGTCTCACGGTTACGCCATGTAGGCTAAAGGAGATGGTGATGATAAAATTCAATGAAATGGTGGAATGAAGAAAGTGAAAGAAAACGGTAGGGAACCCGAGAAGTCGCACGTACATGGTTTTTGGCAACCACAAAACCCACTTGGCGCGAACAGGGATCGAACTAGAGACCCGACGCACCAGAGAAGAGTTGAGTTGATTTTGAGTTTAACGTCCCTTTCAGCAGTGAGGCTATATGAGACAGCATCAGTGATTAACGTAAAATCCGAACCACATGAGCTCCTGCCGAGAATCGATCTCGGGTCTCCCGCTCCAAAGGCGAGTACGCTTACCGCTTAGCCACGAAGGAGCTCTGTACCAGAGATGAATGCTCTACCACTGAGCCATCGCAGCTTCCTAATAGTAAAAGAAAAATAGTAATAACTGTTTTGGAATATAGACTTCTCTTTTAGCTATTGCCTCAATTCAAGACAAGTTTTACGTTGGCTTCTGTAAATTATATTTTTTTCTTTCAGTTATATTGTTTCTTTAAATATTGCATTATACTAAAACTAGCTTCAATTACAGCTATATATTGAACGAGATTTCTGTTTTGAAAGGTTAGTTTTTTCTCAATTGAAACAGAAGTCCATATGATTTTTACGTAGTTCAAGTTGAAGTAAAATATTATGCTACTTCTGTTTTGATTTATCACAATCCTGTCTTGTAAGGAAACTTTATACAAATAATCTTGTACATTTTATAACAATAATGACTTGTTATAGGTTTAATGCGAGAAAACTGTATAATAACAATTATTATTAGGAGAACGCGGTAGAGCGTTCACCTCTGGTGCCTGGGGTCCCTGATTCAACCCCAGCGCGCCAAGTGGGATTTTTGGAGGACAAACACCATGTACATGGGTTTTCTCAGGGTTCTATAATTTTTTCCCACTTGTACGTATTAGAGATTTATAGTTCAATCTAATCAAATAGTCTATGAACAAGAAATTCACAACTGTATTTCTGAAAACAAGATTTTAGAGTATAGAGTGATGTTCTAGCTACTGTCTCAGTTAAAGATAACTTTTACTGTAACTTTTGCGAATGAGGTTTTCTTTTCTTTTAGTTACCCTTTTTTCTTTTTTTAATATTGTATTGTATATTAAAACTACTTTTAACTACAGTGATGGATTGAATAGAAGAGAATATATTAATTTACTAGTAGTCTGTTCTCAATTGAAACTGAAAGCCATCTAGTTTCCATTTGCATAGATTATAATTTAATAATAATATACTATTTGTTTGAATTTATTATCATTCTATCCTATATATAAACATAAAAGTTCTTGTTAAACATTTTATACTTTTATTACACTTCCAAACTATATCATTCATAAGTATCGGAAGTCTTATATAACGCCTATATCCATCGATCTACAGGTATTAGAGCAAATATGGTAAGAGATATTGAAAGCGGTTTATTAGAATTAATTCAGCATTCCAAGAACAAATTTTATTTCCTTGGTTAAATCTCCGTGCAAATTGAAGATAGTAGAAATTAATCGTTTCCGGTTTCACATAGAACAAAAACCGTGGGCTATAGTTACAAGCGGCTTTCTGGAATCGATTCAGCATCTTAACAAGTTCTATCTATACCATTTTAATCCTCTATTCAAACCGGAAGCAGTAGATTTTAACCACTTCCAGTCTCAACATTGATCTCCATACAGCAAAAACGGTAAGAGATAGGGACAAGCAGTCTTTTGGAATCGATTCAGAACATATCTTATTTCCTCTGTTAAACAACCATAAGTGATAGAAATTCACAATTTCCAGTTTCAACATTGATCTCCATACAGCAAAAACGGTAAGAGAGAGAGACAAGCAGTCTTTTGGAATCGATTCAGAACCTATCTTATTTCCTCCATTAAACAACCATAAGTGATAGAAATTCACAATTTCCAGTTTCAACATTGATCTCCATACAGCAAAACGGTAAGAGATAGGGACAAGCAGTCTTTTGGAATCTATTCAAAACAGATCTTATTTTCTCCGTTAAACAACCATAAGTGATAGAAATTCACTATTTATTTATTTATAACAGGTTTCAGATACAACACGAGACCATTTTACACTGAAACATTTTAATAATTTGATAACATAGCAATTTAATAACAATTTGAGATCAAGATGGTACAACATCGATCTCCATACAGAGAAAACGGTAAGGGATAGGGACAAGCAGACTTTTGAAATCGATTCAGAACAGATCTTATTTCCTCCATTAAATAATCATAAGTGATAGAAATTCACAATTTCCAGTTTCAACATTGATCTCCATACAGCAAAAACGGTAAGAGAGAGAGACAAGCAGTCTTTTGGAATCGATTCAGAACATATCTTATTTCCTCCAGCAGTCTTTTGGAATCGATTCAGAACAGATCTTATTTTCTCCGTTAAACAACTAAAAGTGTTAGAAATTCACAATTTCCAGTTTGAACGTTAATCGCCATAGAACAAATATACAGTACTAGATAGTGACAAACAGTTTGTTGGAATCGATTCACAATCTCAAGAAAGGTACCATGTTCACCCGTATCTCTCTTCCAAGACCACAAGTGGTAGAAATTTACTAGTAACCAGTTGGAGAAAACCGAAAGCGGTTTCGGTGAAAACCGAACCGGCTTTGGAGAAAACTAAAAAAAACTGTTTTTGTGCCCACCCACTAGTTTGCATACTCTACACAAACCTCTCCTCATGCGAAGAACAGACATTTCAGCTAATAAATTATATTTTTGGGAGACTTTATATTTCATACTTTGTTTACTAAATAGATATACTTCGCAGTAAGTAGACACAAATTGAAAACTAAAATTTAAAGAATGCTGATAATCTTCATAATCATTTATTATAATTACACTGAATATCACTAGGTACTGAAAAATGGTAGATAATACAACAAATTTTACCGTTAGACTGATGAAGATTCCAACTTTGATCTTAGGAACCGACCAATTAGAAATCGATCAATTTTTCTTTATATAGGCGTTTCAACCTTCCGAAAAGTGTGAGATTATGATCGAATTCCGCCAGTCCAGTGGTCTTTTTGTTTTGTAATAGTCATTATTTTGTACCAGCTGGTGTTTAGTACTTTAAAACAACATAAATAATTTTATTTACAGCGCACCAAAGTTCCCTCAACTGTAACATCTACCTTTCTTAGATTACTTCTACAAATTGCTAGCAGATGGCTGACCAGAAGTAGTTTGAGGAACTAAGTTTTGAAATTCTCAAAACTTTATTATGCCGCTAGTAGTTCAAAGAATCTTTCCACTACTTCTCTTAGGTTTATCTTCTTAGGCTTAAAAAAGGTACTTTCGCTAAAATAGTTTATCAGATGTAAGAAGTGCAAAGAAAAGAAAACACAAATTAAAGAACAGAGGAAAAACTTAGAAGCTTCTAAATGAGCATTATATTGAAAGGCAAGAGTCACATGACAATTTTGTCAAACTGTACATGGCTGGAGTTGAATGGAAAAAGATAAAACTAATTGAACGTGTGAAGAAAACATTTGTATAATATAAAGAAAAGAATTGAAAAATGAAAATTAATGAACAAATTAACAAGTAATAAATAAATTAATTAATAACTAAAAATTAAACTTGAAAGTTGGAAAACAATAACAAAAAGAAAGAAAATATGAGTAAAAATGGGAGAAATAATGTAAATAATAATAATAATAATAATAATAATAATAAAAAAACTAGTAACAATAAAAGACATTGGCAACTTATATATGAGAAATAGGGTGAATGTAATGTGACTGGATATTATAGACAGTCAAAAGCCAGGGAGAGGGGAACGACTTGCTAACAGGATAGTAATGTATTTTTTCGTGTCTTTCAGTGGGACATGAGTCTGGGATGAAGGATTTTGGGAATACTTACGCAGCGGGTGTAATCAAATGTATTGTTGTAATGGGTTGAATGTTTTAGGACAAAAAATAGTTGAACGAAAACTCTCCAACCTTCTTACGGGAAATGGTCACATGACAGATCGCATATCTTCAGTAAAGAAATAACAAAAACCCATCTGTAAAAGTTGTCCAATATGCAATCCTCCTTACAAAACTAACACACATCTTCTGCCATTCCGGTAGTTGTTATTTGTCAATCTAAGTTACATTCTTAAATGCATTCACTAATCACTGGTGAAATTTTATTGGTGTCATTTATCCACACCTCTCACCACTTTTCGCAACCAAGAAATAGGTAATTCATGGTGTACATTACTATATACGACTCACCATAATTCACAACCCAGGAATGCGATCCCATGGTATCATTTGCCCTATGTCAATCGTTGCAACTAACTAGCTTCATCAAAACTGTAATTAGGGGGCCACGGTGGCTCAGTGGCATAGCGTTCACCTCTAGTACATGGGGTTCTTGGGTCGATCCCAGCTCGCACCAAGTGAGCTTTGTGGTGAACACAGTGTCCGTAGATTTTCTCGGCGTTCTCCCGTTTCCTCCCACTTTCTTCATTCCACCATTTCATTCATTTCTCATCATCACCGTCTCCTTTAGCCTAGCCGGCATAACCGTGGGACGTAAAACTTAAAGATTTCATTTAATTTAAAAACTGTAATTATGTACCAACTGTTCTAACCTAACCTAACATTACTATGTATATCAAAGCGCATTGATCTTCCGCAATGTACAGCGACATTCATACCTGATTTATATATTTTTTGTTTTCATGAATACGTTCACTTCCGTATATGTACCATTCCTATAATTTAGAGTGACCACACGTACTGATTTTCGCAGTACAATAGTTTTTTAAATAACTGTTCTGCGTGTTGCGAAGACACCTAGAACATCAAAAAATGTCCTTTTTTCCAATGGCCTGAGTTAACTTATTTGCAATATTTTAATGTTTTATTCTTTATTCACGACATTTTTGAATCACAGGGATTCTTTTCCTGAATGATGAACCGCTGTGTTTTATAACATACCTCAAAAGATTAGAAAGGAGAACAATCAACAAACCATTGTTTTGTAATACATTGTTTTTACTGAGAAGGCCTTGTTGAGATGTCAGTAAGGTAGGAAAGATTTCTACTTAAAGTTAGGACAGTGATGCTAACCAAGAAAGTAGAAGTTCTATCGTTCTGATCTAAATTTTCCCTCATTCCTTTTCCTTAAAATAATCCCACGCTCCGAAAATCGATTAAAAACATCTTTAGCCCTACACGAAGTTTCACTGTACATTCACAAGAATAAACCACTTTGTCATTCATCAAAGCATTTGGAGTTGTGTTGAATTTCTTCAATACTTTTGTTCAGCACTTTTCTTTTTAACAAATACAAATGATTAACTGAAGGTTAACGTTAAATGGAATAAGGACATGCGTATTGCCGACGCAGTAACTTATCAAAACATACTATTATACATCATATACATATACAGTATACACATACATCATATACATATATAGTATATACTATTATACAGGGTGCGGAGAAAGTCTCGGAACGGTCCAATATCTCGCGAAATATAAAGATCAGCAAAACAAAAATAACACGTGTTAATAGTTTTGGAAAAGCTATTCAATGATACCAAACGCAACCCTCTATCCCCACCCGCTTTGGGGGTACGGGGATAACTTTAAAATTTTAAATGGAACCCCCCATTTTTTTATTGCACATTTGAATTCTCCAGAAAAAGTGACAGTGATTTGACCCAAAAATGAAAACAGTGTCTTCTCAGATGGCGCTTGAATCGACACACACACAAAGGGGGTGGGACAAAACATTATGAAAATGTGGCCTTTCAGTATCGTACTCTGTAACCATACGGTTAGCGTACTGGAGTACATAATCAGAGATCGTGAGTTCGATTCCCGCGCAGAGTCGTACTCTGTAGCCATACGGTTAGCGTACTGGAGTACATAATCAGAGATCGTGAGTTCGATTCCCGCGCAGAGTAAGTTTTTTGTGAATTTTTTATACCCAAATAATACATTCGTACATTTTAATTTCGATGAAAATAATGTATTTGTCCATATTTATTAATTTTGAAAGAAAATGCAAATGACGACAAAATGGTTTATTTTTGTTGTAAATACCCTATAACCTCTAATCATAATAATCCTATTACTAAGTACCCCTTCATAAAGCTAGTTTGCAAAACAATTATCAAAATTTGTATTCTATGTAACTTGAAAAAATACTAATTGAAGTTAAAACGTATGGAATTTTCTTTTTTTTTGGGGGGGGGAGGGGAATAAAAGGAAAGAGATTGCCTTGAACGGAAATCGACCTCAGTACCTCTAATTACGCAGCCCAATACGCTAACAGTACGGCCACAGAGCACGGGCCTAACAACTAGCCTTTCGTAACGTTTTGATGCACCGACATTTTTTGTGAGTCTATTCAAGCACCATCTAAGAGACTGTTTCCATTTTTGGGTCAAATCACTATCACTTTTCCTGGAGAATCCAAATGTGCAATAAGAAATAGGGGTTCCCATTTAAAATTTTAAAGTTACCCTCCGTACCCCCGAATTGAGTGGGGGATAAGAGGTTGGGTTTAGTATCATTGGATAGTTTTTTTTCCAAACTATTTATCGCGTGTTATTTTTGTTTTGCTGATCTTTATACTTCACTAGATATTAGACCGTTCCGTGACTTTTTCCGCACCCTATATATATCATATAACTATCATGTACAGTAACCTACTTTTCGCTTGTCAGAATCTGATCACCCTACTATAATTTCATTACCTAGGTAAATATTCTCAATGTTAATTAGAATAAGTTAAGATATTTGGGAAAGGAAATATTTGTAATGTTATTTTCTTTTTTGATTTCAAAATTTCCAGGTTGTTTACTTCACGGCAACTTTCCCATTCCTCATCTTGTTCACTTTGTTCATTCGAGGAGTAACTCTTCCAGGAGCCTCTGAGGGAATTCTGTTTTACATATCACCCAAATGGAGTGAATTAAAAAATTTGAAGGTAAGTTTAATGATATAAGTCACATTTTAATAGTAATAATTTTTCTTGTGTTATTGTTCTAAATAAGGAGAATGAGGTAACGGAGAAAAAAAAAAGTACATGAAATTACTATGTCTTATTATTTTTAATTACTATGTCTAAATATTAAACATTATTTATTTCTTGCAAATTAGTCACAAAAATTATATGAATTTATTAACATATTCCGTACTTTTTCCTACCTATTAATATACTATGTAGATAAGTTTCATTTTCGTAATATTCCGCAATAAATATACGTAACTTATGTTTCAACTTTCTGAAATACTCCAAAGAAGAAGAAATAATTTAAAAAATAATACTTAAACACAATACTTTTCGGAACTTCATGTTTAATAATCTATCTTTTTAACTCTTCTTCAACAATCTCAAGCAATATTGATAAGAAAGCTCTGGCATTTACTATCGTGTATTTCCAAATATAAAAATGCCAAATTTATAAATATGTTGTTCTAATGATGATATTATTTGCGAATACATGCTATTTATATTTATTTTTACTGGTGAAATCATTCTAAAATTTGTTTTTATAAGGTTTGGGTTGATGGAGCGTCTCAAATCTTCTATTCCTTGGGCCCCGGTTGGGGCGGAATTATTAATATGGCAAGTTTTAACAAATTCAAAAATGACTGTAAACGGTGAGTAGACAATAAGTATTATAGGCATAAATGTTCTGTGTGATTAACTATGTTATGTCAATTTCCTGTGCAACCTGTGGAAAAAGAAATAGCATGTTACGCATACAATCTGAATACTTTTTCTTTTGTCTGTAACTGTTGTAGTCTTCATCTTTCATGATGGGAGCACATGTAGTTGGATGCTATCTAAAGTGTGGAGTCTTGTTTGATATAGCTTCGATGAATAGTTGTGTTAAATTCTTAGAAAATAGCAAAAAAGAAACATATATACGTAGAGGCTGTCAAACCCAGTTTCATAGAGCCAAAGGCGGCATAAGCCCAATGGTTCCCGGAGCAAGTGGAATTCATCGAGATGAGCTTGCAAAAGCAATTTAAGCACACACTGGTACTATTTGCCGGAATCATTATATTTCGTTACCAGTTATCATCGCGTTTGGTCAGGTTTTAATGGCCATGTATTTTTATGTTTATTTTTTATTATTTTTGTGGTTTTAAATGTATTTTGTGATGTTTATTTTTGTATTTTTATGGAACTTCTTGTGGTATGATCTGGATACATGGTATTCAGTATATGTTGTTACATGAGATGATATTTGTAACTACCATGCTACAGTCTCGCTAGCCTATTTCTGCTTAATATATATCTGTTATTTATTTATTTATTTATTTATTTATTTATTTATTTACTAGCAGCGTTCACCCCGCTTCGCTGCGGTCACCCCGGAACGCAATAAACTTTGTTACTTAGATAATTTTTACTTTTTCGCTTTCAAGTGATATGATAAAAACCATAGAAGATTGCAGTAAATGTTAACATTATATCGCCTGTCATTTATGTTAACCCGCCCCGCTTCGCTGCGGTCACCCCCGAACGCAATAAACTTTGTTACTTAGATAATTTTTACTTTTTCGCTTTCAAGTGATATGATAAAAACCATTATAACGCCTGTCATTTATGTTAACCCGCCGAGTGACACGGTCATGCGGGTTGCATATAAATACGTTTATTTTTATACCTATGATGAACTAACAAAGGATTTGTACGTAATGGACACCTGAATGGTCAATTATCTCAAGACACTGGTAATTGAAAATTAAAGTGATATGATAAAAACCATCTAGGGTCCAAATCCTAATAACCCCCCAAAAATAAAAGAAATTGGTTCAGCCGTATTAGCGTGATGAGCGGACAAAGGATTTGTACGTTCTCTTTTATATATATAGATTGTATTTTTATTATTTTTCAATGAGGGTTATGTGCAGTAAGTATAATATGCATAATTGATTCTTCAGTATATATCTATATATATAAAAGAGAACGTACAAATCCTTTGTCCGCTCATCACGCTAATACGGCTGAACCAATTTCTTTCATTTTTGGGGGGTTATTAGGATTTGGACCCTAGATGGTTTTTATCATATCACTTTAATTTTCAATTACCAGTGTCTTGAGATAATTGACCATTCAGGTGTCCATTACGTACAAATCCTTTGTTAGTTCATCATAGGTATAAAAATAAACGTATGTATATGCAACCCGCATGACCGTGTCACTCGGCGGGTTAACATAAATGACAGGCGTTATAATGGTTTTTATCATATCACTTGAAAGCGAAAAAGTAAAAATTATCTAAGTAACAAAGTTTATTGCGTTCGGGGGTGACCGCAGCGAAGCGGGGCGGGTTAACATAAATGACAGGCGATATAATGTTAACATTTACTGCAATCTTCTATGGTTTTTATCATATCACTTGAAAGCGAAAAAGTAAAAATTATCTAAGTAACAAAGTTTATTGCGTTCCGGGGTGACCGCAGCGAAGCGGGGTGAACGCTGCTAGTTGTTACATAAGATTATACTTTCAACCACCACACTACTATTTCTAGCCTGTTTTTTTGTTAACATTCAGAATGAAACCTTTCGTGCCTTAGTAGCTTCGAAAGGTTCAATTATTTTCCCAAAATCAGGATCGAACTGGCAAACATAGGGCCCACCCTACAGATTAAAATGAGGGCCTACTATATTATGTTAGGTTTATATGTTTTACGAAATATCAAAATATCTTCTAACCTGTAAATAGTTAGAGTTTAATAACATAAAAGTAAAAGATTAATTTTCAAAAAGTTGCTGGAGAATACTGCTGAGAACAATTAAGGCGTTTAAGTGAAAAAAAAAAAAAAAAAAAAAAAACGTGGAAAACTATCTAAAATCGTTCTGATGCACCAAGGTCAGAGGTGTAAATACAAATGGCTAAGAAATAAAATATTATTTCACTGAATTTAGTACCCTGAAACTTTTTTTCTGATCCCTACTTAATAAATTATAATAATGAACTACATTCTAGTAATGATGAGTTATTAGGACTGATAATGATTTTCTGAACACAAACTCAGGATTTATTTTCAGTTTTACTAAAATATTATGGATAGATGTAAGAACTGATTTGCATTAAGGAGAAATCACATTGGGATATATGAAAAAAGTTTTACGCCTGTGCAACTTCTTATTTATTTATTTATTTATTTTTTATAAATTGTCAATCAGCCCCATGTAATAAAACTGTAGGGGAAAAATAACTGAAAAGTTACAAAATATAAATAAATAAAATCACTCGGTGAGATCTGACCTAGTTCAATAGTATTGAATTCCCACAAAAAGAGAGAACACACATTGCTATCGAAACAACTACAAAGCTTTCTTCCATTTGTATGGATAGACAACGAACATCTTAACAACTATCTTGATTCTTTTAACGATTTCTGTGGTTGAAAAATGTGTGTGTGTGTGTGTTTTACCTACAATCAAGTTTTCTGCATTTGTCAACGTACTATTTTGTTCTAAAAGTACCTTTACATTAAGTAACAAAAGAGAAGCTGAGTAGTAAGATATTGGTAAGTACTAAATATTTCGAGTAGATGAATGACTATTTTTCCTCGACAGTAGGTTGGCATAAATCATATAAGCAATTATGCGTGCTTATTTTACCAGGCACAACAGAAACTTTTCCTATAGTCATAGAACTTAACTATGTGCAAGATCATTAATGAGCCAACACAGTACCGCAACATCCAAAGAATGTTAAGTCTGACTAAGAATTTGCGAGAGCTGTATACGAGCTATTGATGAAAAATTCTGTCTGTATTAATGAGGAGATTTTGCCTCCTGACTGAAGAAAGGAGAGAGAGAGAGAGAGAGAGAGAGAGAGAGAGAGAGAGAGAGAGAGAGAGAGAGAGAGAGAGAGAGAGAGACAGAGAGAGAGAGAGAGAGAGAGAGAGAGTGAGAGAGTGAGAGTGTGAGAGAGTGAGAGTGTGAGAGTGTGAGAGAGTGAGAGTGTGAGAGTGTGAGTGAGTGAGTGAGTGAGTGAGTGAGTGAGAGAGAGAGAGAGAGAGAGAGTGAGTGAGTGAGTGAGAGAGAGAGAGTGTGTGTGAGTGAGTGAGTGAGAGAGTGTGTGTGTGAGTGAGTGAGTGAGAGAGTGTGTGTGTGTGAGTGAGTGAGTGTGTGTGTGTGTGTGTGTGTGTGTGTGTGTGTGTGTGTGTGTGTATGTATGTATGTATGTATATATATCCTAACTATATATAAAACTACATGAGCTGACATAAATTATTGAGCACTTCCTGTAGGGCTACAATGACTAAATTTGGCATGATTGTAGCTTTCCGGAACTAACCCACAGGAAAATTGTCAAAAGTGAAAATTTTTAATTTTTAGAGGGTCTAAAGAGGGGATGAAAAATTTCCCCATGTTATTTAAATGGACCTTTTTTTGGACTTATAATCTCATGTTTTAGGTACTTAGAATTGGAATAGAAACTTGAAATTCGGAATGCTTACACATTTTCGGTAGCACTACCTAACTAAATCAGTACAAGTAAAAAATTCCGACCTTAGAGTGGTTTTATAGGGAACTAAAAAATATTTCCCATGTTATTTATATGGGACACCTTTTACACCCTCAAATTATTGAGCACTTCCTGCAGGGCTACAATGATTAAATTTGATATGATTATAGCTTTTCGGGACAAACCCACAGGAAAATTGCCAAAAGTGAATATTTTTAATTTTTAGAGGGTCTAAAGAGGGGATGAAGAATTTCCCCATGTTATTTAAATGAGACTTTTCCTGGACCTATAATCTCATGTTTTAGGTACTTAGAATTGGAATAAAAACTTCAAATTCGGTATGCTTGTACGTTTTCGTTAGCTTTACCTAATTGAATCATCAGAAATGAAAATTTCTAGCCGTAAAGTGGTGTTATGGGGAACTGAAAAATCTTTCCAATGTTATTTATATGGGACGTCTTCTATACCCCAAAATGTTTAGGCACTTCCGGCAAGATTAGAATGATGAAATTTGGCATGATTGTAGCCTTCCACGACTAACCGACAGAAAAATTGCCAAAAGTAAAAAAATCCAACTTTAGAGTGGTTTTATAGGGAACTGAAAAATCTTTCCCATGTTATTTATATGGGACACCTTTTACACCCTCAAATTATTGAGCACTTCCTGCAGGGCTACAATGATTAAATTTGACATGATTATAGCTTTTCGGGACAAACCCACAGGAAAATTGCCAAAAGTGAATATTTTTAATTTTTGGAGGGTCTAAAGAGGGGATGAAGAATTTCCCCATGTTATTTAAATGAGACTTTTCCTGGACCTATAATCTCATGTTTTAGGTACTTAGAATTGGAATAAAAACTTCAAATTCGGTATGCTTGTACGTTTTTGTTAGCTTTACCTAATTGAATCATCAGAAATGAAAATTTCTAGCCGTAAAGTGGTGTTATGGGGAACTGAAAAATCTTTCCAATGTTATTTATATGGGACGTCTTCTATACCCCAAAATGTTTAGGCACTTCCGGCAAGATTAGAATGATGAAATTTGGCATGATTGTAGCCTTCCACGACTAACCGACAGAAAAATTGCCAAAAGTAAAAAATTCCAACTTTAGAGTGGTTTTATAGGGAACTGAAAAATCTTTCCCTTGTTATTTATATGGGACACCTTTTACACCCTCAAATTATTGAGCACTTCCTGCAGGGCTACAATGATTAAATTTGACATGATTATAGCTTTTCGGGACAAACCCACAGGAAAATTGCCAAAAGTGAATATTTTTAATTTTTAGGGGGTCTAAAGAGGGGATGAAGAATTTCCCCATGTTATTTAAATGGACCTTTTTTTGACATATAATCTCATGTTTTAGGTACTTTGAATTGGAATAAAAGCTTGAAATTCGGTATGCTTCTACGTTTTCGTTAGCTTTACCTAAGTGAATCATCAGAAATGAAAATTTACAACCGTAGATTGGTTTTATGGAAAACTGAAAAAATCTTTCGCATGTTATTTACGGTGTATGTGGGACGTCTTCTACACCCTAAAATGTTTAGGCACTTCCGGTATGATTAGAATGATGAAATTTGGCATTATTGTAGCCTTTGAGAACTAACCGTGAAATAATTGCCAAAAGTGAATATTTTTATTTTTTCAGGGGTCGAAAGGGAATGAAGAAATTCCTATGCTATTTAAATGGGCGTTTTCTTGTGATACAAAATCTTATCTTTCAGATAGTTGAGATAGGAAAAAAAAGAAAGTCGGTAGAATTCCGCTCCGCTGCAGCTGCCTTTGTCCCCACTTTGAACTCGTATTGCATACACGCCCTTATGACGCTCTGTGGAGGTCTCATTCACTCTGTTCTTACGCAAGTTCACAATGTAACTGAACTACCATAACCAGGTAGTATGCTGCACATACGCAGAACAACAGCTGACCTTCGTCTTATCCTCATTCGCATTCAACTCACGGTGGGAGGTCCAATTGAACACAGACCTACAAAAAAGCGACAGAACTTTCTTGCTTACCTTTATAAATTAACAGAAATAAAAAATTCCAACTTTGGTGGGGTTTATTTATAGGAACTACTTTTATATCTCAAAATTATTGGGCAATTTCTTTAGGATTACAATGATTAAATTTGGCATGTCAAAGGAAAATTGCCAAAAGTGAATATTTTTAGTTTTTAGGGGATTTTTGAAACGGGTATTACGGAACGTGTTTGTTACAGTTGCTTTATATTTTGTATTCTTGTTGATCCCTTGTTAAAATGCACCGTTATTGTTACCTTAAGTTATCATTATAGCAGTTGATGTTAATTGTTTAATTTTATTTAATGTTATTTGTTTTAAACAGTTGTGCACTACATATCAAATCAGTATCTCCGATAATTGTAATCGTTCCGAGGACAAGTAACTGCGCTCTCTACACAGCGCATCATTCGCATATGAGCATGAATCTCCTTGACATTCCTGGAAACATCTGTACATGTTCATTACAGACAAAAGTTATAGACGCCGTGATAAAAATTGGCAAATGATACTATAAAAGGGAGATTTTTTCGATTATTTTTTCAATATCTCGGACCGTTTGCAAGATTTGAGCCTACTTCCGTTTGAAGTTTCTAATTCATGTATGATAAGTGTATTCTTTCTTCTTGCATTCAGTATGTAATAAGCAAACAGATTACATACACAATTAATTACAATGTCAGTTATAGATGGTGTTCAATGGGCAAAACACTGCAAAAATAAAAGTTCGTCTTAGACTGCAGAAATGGTTATCGCTCCTTTTCAATTTTTGGGCATAAAACAAACGTCTGAGACATATACAACCCCAATATACAACGATGTGGTGTTGCAATGCATAATGCTTAGGATATGATGCTTTTTTTTTTTTTTTTTTTAATTTCAACACTTGCAGTGTACCCGTAAAAATGTAATAAAGAAATAACAACTATACCCAGGGAACAACACCATTGGACTTTCATTTCGGAGTATGATACATGTCTGCTGCAAAAATTCCTTTTCACTTATACTTGATAGTAACATAAGAGTCTACACAAAAAGAAATCCCTTTAAGCTTCTTTATGGAGAATGCTTGGTGCCTGTCCAAATACAAATCATATTGAACTTCATTTTCACACTATGATACGAACCTTCCCAGACACAAATACCTCTTACGTTCCAGTTTTTTTTTAATATACGAAAGACATGACGAAGCAAAAGCTTTCATTCAAAGGAGTATGCGTGTAGCAGGATACCACAGGGGTGGTGTGGAAATACTACAAAGTTACAAGAAAAAGAATCGACCTTTGTCTTACAAATATGCAAGAGTTATGGTCGAACAAAAATCCCAGATTTCTTTTTTGAAAATTATAAATAAGAAAAAAAAACTCTGAAAATGAGAATCCAACATCATCATTCATTATATAATACGTCGATAAATTGTGGTTGACAAAACAAAGGTTGATATAAAAAAAATGTGAGTTATTAAACAGAGTATTAAGGAGCAAAGGATGATAAATATGAGATCTGGGAATGTTGGGCCGATTTAAGGAAACATTAAGAATAAATGCACGAACATATGACATGCGAGGCCGTAGGCCGAGCAAATACGGGGGTCTGGGGGCGAAGCCCCCAGCTGGCCAAAGGCTAGTATATATATGTGTATATATATATATATATATATATAATATATATATATATATATATATATATATATATATATATATATGAGAGTGTTTCCTTGTTAATCCTTCTTAAATGCATGCATTTCCATAATATAATTTGGAATCCTGATTATTATAACTATCAACAGTAAAAGATGTTTATTTAATTCAAAAACTGTTCAAATATTGTATCATATTATTTATTGTGTTATCTTTATATTTTACTGCGCTATGTGCTGATGTTCCTATAAAGTACTGACAAATTCTGTACCTGTTTTTAACCATGTATTGATACTTAAAATGCCTAAAGAACAGTAATACATTTAGACTGAGTCTGAATATAAATGTAATATTGAGTTAGGTCGAAAGGTACTCATCGAATAAGATTTAGAAGAAAAATCTAAAAAGTTGGATCAAAATCTACGATGCAATACGATGAACAGCATAAATGAAGTGTTCGGCTCAAACCATTTTCTGACACCGTCTTAATTCTTCTGTGTTCCATTCTCTCTCTCTCTCTCTCTCTCTCTCTCTCTCTCTCTCTCTCTGTTTGTGTGTTTGTTTATGCAAGTATACACTAGACTTATTTAAAAAAAAAAAATGCCCTCATGCTATTTCTATTTTGAATGATGGCCAATCAGACAATCAACTAAATTGTGATGAATTAATTTGTCTTAAAAATAAAGAAAAGAAAACTGGAACAACTTTTCAGTAAGTCGAACTTGAGTTTTTCTTAATGTGTGATTCTTATAATGTGTGCTTACAACATGTATTTTACTACAGTATGTGTTTCAAATATTCATACTGGAACTCCTCACGTCACCAATTTTAATAAACAATGTTAAACCATATAATATCTATTAGACGAAGACTGTCTTCATGTTAAGCTGCTAATGTGTATATTATTACATCGTCCCGAGGACATTTATTAAACGCTTCAACAAATACTTTTTCCTCTGATTTCTAATAGCTGTCTGCACTTAAGCACAATTTTAACTTCGCATCTATTCAATCTGATGACAAATTTATCTAAATTACGATTACTACAATCAGATATAGGCAAGTTTGACTTTCAATTTCTTTTCTTACTTATGAATTTACTTACTTACTTTTCGTCTTCTATTAAACTACTGTTTTCATAAAATTCCACACTATTTAAAACTACAAAATTCTCACAGGTAATCTCCATATAATCAAAACATGACTGACTTGCGAAAATTCTTGATTATAGCATGTGATAATATGAGAGTCCAACGTGCTACAATGATTTTTGAGCTCATCATAAACGAATGAGCTTTTCAAATAAAAGAATTAGTTATTTCGTTGACTGAATTTTTATGTTCTATACTGGAAAAATATATATTTCACAATAAATATACACAACTTTCTTTTGTCAATATTGAAACAATGTAATAGTGCTTGTATATTCTTAAACATTAGAATTCAGTTAAACGATCAGGTATTTATATTCTCACTTTATAATCGGGAGGTTCCAGTCTTGAGTTCCACCATCACTCGGTATTCTTGACTAAGGATTTACCAAGGGTTTTCCTCGTTCCCATTAGGCAATAAGTGAAATGATGTATTCAGACTTGTAACTTGAATCTGGCTGATTTTCTTCAAACATGCTGTTTGATGTTTTCTGTTAATTGTTTCAAGTTTAAAATGGATTTACAATTTTACCTGGAATTGTGTTAATTAATTAAATGAAATGTGTTGCGATAATATTACATTTACATCTCATTATTCATTTATAATTAATTTTATTATAGAAACAGATATATCACTTTCATGTCCAGTACGAAGGTTGTTCACTTTAGTTTACATTACATTAACATTCGTTTTACAACGAAACATTTCACAAATGATTAGCCCTGTTTCCGGTTTCCAGTGATCTAGTTTTGAGCATTAACTGAATGAAAAAAATTATTCTTCAGTATGTGTAATATCTATTGACTCATGTCTTTGAAATAAAGATATGACACTGTAGGATAAATGCTATTTAATTACAGAGCATTACATAGCATGTGTACTTCCAGAATTTTAATCTTTACTGCAAATTCTTAAGCTATAACTACATTGTTAACTTCGGTTATTCTTATCCTGTTTTCGTTCAGAATATCTAACTACAGCGTTGCTACACGACATTGAAAAGTTACAGAAATTAAGTGATTATTGTCTTTCATTTCCTAAGCAACGAAAAAAAAGTCAATTTACCGTCAATCCCATTTCAAAATAACTAGGACAAGATCAAAATCTAGAAATTTATTTGAATTACAGAAAGTTTATTGTTCTGGATTTGATTCTCGTAAATTTTTTTTATTCAAGATTCCTTATTTGGACTCGAGAGTACCAATAATTTCGTTAGCTGCTTGCTTTATATCAAGATTTTTCATCTTGCCAATTTTGCACCAATACAATTTTCTTCCGTTGGAAGAACTCACTAGCATGTGAATGTAGATATAATAACTAATTTGTGTTTTGCTCTTCCTTTCAGGGATTGTGTTATTGTTCCAATTGTCAACTCTGCCGCCAGCATTTTTGCAGGATTTGTAGTGTTTTCAGTGCTTGGTTTTATGTCTCACCAAACTGGCATAAGTGTGGAAGATGTTGCCACAGGCGGTGAGTATAACTCAAGATGATTATTACTATTATTATTTACAAATATTCCCAAAAGAAATAATGTAGAGAACATTGTTATTAGTGTCTACAAAGTAGGTTGATAAATAAACAAGCCCTAATTGTTATTGATACCATACAAGAAACTAGTTTCAGAAAACAAAGTAGCCAGAGAAAATAGTAATAAATAAATAAGTCAAATAAAACCATGTAAGAAACTGTGATGATCTTTTAGAAAGAGAACGGAAGTATAAAAATATTTCAGCAAAGGATTGAATGGAATTGTAAAAGCTCTAGTTTGACTTCCGCAGTTATGCCTGTAGATTATAGAAGAGAGGATGATGGTTATAAACGAACGATTATGGAGAACTTGATGGAATGAAATAGTGGGGAGAGGAGGGATTGGAGGGCATTGTGGGTATTTATAAACACAATGTTATTTATCATAGTCTACTTCTAGTACCAAAAGTAGCACTAAGATATGTAACCAATAATGAAACAAAATAACTCTACACTGATAACCATAGTTACTCTCTAGGCTGGCGAAAGAGCCTACCAAACCATGTTACAAGATTTTTCTTTTTTCTTTCTTTTTTTTTTTAGTTATAATGTTGATTTTATGTATTTTGTGTATTTTTCCTTTATATTTGTTATTCTTACATTAATATATTTAATAGTTAAGTATAAGACAAGGCAAAGTGTCTTAACCTGCAATTTAAAATAAGTACTACTACTATTATGCAAAGGGATTTTTTGATAACACGCCAATGGACTTACAGATTAAGGATACAATCAATAAATGTAATAACATCGACGACTCCTTATCTTCCCAAAAGTAAGTCGCAGTAATAGGCCGAGAAACACCTAGAGCTTCGTGTCTATGATTACTGTATGCGTCTTTGCCGTGGGAGACCAAAGTTAGATTCCTAGTAGATGCTCATGTGGTTCGTATTTCACATTGTTAGGTCAAGTCTCATATAGCCCTTGTGCTGAAAGGGATGTTAAACTTCAATCCCACAAACAACCAAGCCAACGAACATCTATGTTAAGGTCCCAAACAGAAACTGTGGTAACGTGGACGACTCTTCGTTTTCCCGAAAAGAATTTTTCAACAAATGGCCAACGACATGTAGATTAAGGTCTGAATCAATATCTACTAACATGGATGACTCTTTATCTTCCCAAAAAGAATTCATGATGACAGGCCAACAAATATCTACTTGTAGATTGACAGTCAATAGACCTCTTGGTAGGAATCCCAATAAGTGGCTACCAAACTTTGTAACCTCAAATGAAATGTCAGTTTTAATTGGGGTTGCAATGATTTTGTTGACTGATTTCTTGATATGGTTCACATTTTATATTTAAAACTACAATGAAATAACTAACAAACAATAGTTAATAAAAGTAAACATATTGATTGTCATTTTAAAACATTTTTCTGACCAG
The DNA here is from genome assembly GCF_964235325.1 of Thermobia domestica. Lineage (NCBI taxonomy): Eukaryota > Metazoa > Arthropoda > Insecta > Zygentoma > Lepismatidae > Thermobia > Thermobia domestica. The sequence goes on along the minus strand of NC_137455.1, from coordinate 52,632,929 downwards.
AACAAAATGAATTATTTAATAACTATACTATTTTTGTTACAGTTTCAAGGACCTAACGTCCTCTTCATCAGACATTATTTTATATAAAGATCAATAGAATTGTAAAATGTATTTGTATTTGGAGATTAAGAACATCAATGGGTATTTACAGAGGGTATAATGTAATTGTTACTTTCAAAAAAAAAAATAAATAAAATAAAAAAAAATGTAAAATTGCATTGACAATTAACATGTATTAACAATGTAATTATATGATATTGTTACATATTACAAATTTAAAATTTTATATATATAAAATCAACAATTAAAATTATACAAATGAAAATGCTAACTAACGGCTGAGGAAGATATAAGATTTGCTGTCATCTGTCTTTTCTCAATGTCTGATGAAGAGGACGTTAGGTCCTTGAAACTGTAACAAAAATAGTATAGTTATTAAATAATTCATTCTGGTCAGAAAAATGTTTTAAAATGTTATTGTGATTATCCAGAACTCTGGAGTATATTTATATTGATTGTCATCTACAAGATTTGATAACCCTTGATGTAAAGTATGAAACAAAACAATAGATTTTTTAAACATAGCTTATTCCTTTTTATCATGTTAAGACATCACTACTACTGTTTTAAATTCTTATTTCTTTTTTACTTTTACTGCAGAAATCAGACTAAGATTCTTTTAAGTACGAATTCAAAATATGATACTCTAAAATTAAAATTACACTTTACTTACTACTTTGCCTTGATCAGTTTTTCAGTTTGTTTCGGTCATCTCCGACACCTGGTTCCCTGGCGTTTTTTTCGTTACAGATTGAATGAATCTACGGCTACTGAATTGTATAGTGGAATATCTTCTTAACCATAAAAAAAAAAAATCTGGTTGTTATTAAGAAAAGAGTCTTGTCCTTATTACCTTCACATCCCACTTCAAAATTCTTTTAATATTGTCTCTTACTCTTTGGGACCAAAAACATTTTCACCAATGGCGAAGCTTTTAGTTCTTCTATAGGACATCATCTGAGCAATTAAGAAATCAGAAATTAGTTTTGAGGCAACTGTTTTCGCAGTCTTGCATTTTGCAATTTACATGATATGTAACACTACGGTAAACTTGAACAAATCTCTGTTACGGTGATAAGGTCAGATTCTTCAAAATCTCATTCCACAAAGAAGTTCGATAAAGTTTCATTGTTTCTTAAATTTTGCTGTTTGCTAATGTTAGTTTGATTTGCTGTGCGTTTGAATGACCGCGCCATCTTGGGACGTCACGGTGAATATTTGATTGGAAAGAATACCGAGTGTCGTAAACTCGTTTATTTTGACTTTCGTAACCATTCATGGATTCAAAGAATCTTGCACCATTTATCTTGAAAGAAGTCGTCTTTTCTGGTGTACTCTTACCGCATCTTCCATATGTTACTACATCCTTCCAACTCCGTCCTTCCAGAATGAATGATTTCGTTCCTGTAAAGTGGTGTCATCTATCCTTTTGTCGTTACGTGCAAGGTGTTATTGCAGTAGACTACTAGAAGTTACAGTATCCTCAATTCTACATAAATTGTGTTACTTCCTCCATGTTTACTCTGGAATTATTATTTAAATAATTATTATTTTTCTCACCATTATTTATCTTTATTACCTACATTAATATGAACATACCTATTAACGTCTGAGGAAGATAACGTTACGTTATGGAAACTGTTACGAAATAATTTATTTTTGATAAAGAAATGCATACTCTGGTCAGAAAAATAATAATTATTTAAGTTGTTTTAATTTAAAATGTATTGCACAGCAGATTCAACAACCACCATAGACTATTAGTTAGTTGAACTAACACAGGTTCGCTTTCTGGAAGGAATGCGAAATGAAGAGAGGGTGAGTGATCATTATGACAGTAATAGTGCACAACAATGATGATGATGATTCTTGTTAACAGCTATCAATTGTGGAATAAAACCAATGAGTTTTATTATGTTCTATATTATTTTCTAATATTAAAAAATATAAAGACAGCATCTGCATTTGATTGTAATGTAATAAAAATAAAATTGCGCATATAATCAATATCTTAGTTGTCTTCCAATCAATATTAGAAACTGTCCGTTGTGCTAATTCGAGCCGCGTAGGACAAAATTCACATCCTGCAACCAGTGCTAATTTTACCAAGGTCACTAAGATTTTTGTTTTGCTTCCAGTTTCTCGAAACAAATAGAATTTACGAATAAGAAATTATAAGACAATTAATTATATGCAAGGAATACAGAAATATGACCTTTTTAGAAGAAAAGATAGCAAATATAAAATTTAAAAGTTCCCTATCAGACTTATCGATTTCGACTAGTTTTTACAGATGTGTAATACTTCAATATTTGATCCGATACTAAATGAAATATATTCTTTTAATCATTCAATAGTCTATTAGATTGCATATCAAATACTAATGAAATTTGTACTCACATAATTTTATTAAAGAAGAAAGTCAAATAAGATGGTATTTAATAAATCAGTGTATAGTGGTTGGTAGTGCAAGGATTCTGAAATCAATGAATACAACTATTCTGTATCTATAATAAGTGAACACTTAGATAAGAAATAGTACAACCTTCAGTGAATTCAACATTGTTGTTTTTAACGCAAGAGTTGTAGAGACAAGTCTAAAAGTTTTTTGATGTATAGTTTAAGTATACCAACTCTCGTCCCTGAGTTTGGACCCAGTAAAAAAGAGGCAACACAGGTGAAAATTGAAAGAGAATTCAGATTATTGCGTCGTAAACCCTTCAGTATGTTCATTTTAAAGTAAAGAAGTAAATTCAAAGTGAGTGAGACGATAACTTTGAAAATAATTTATTCTACAGTGCAAGAATATTCAGAGAATGTGATTCTTCAAGTGACATTAAAATTCATTAAAGGAATCGTATCGAAGAAAGCGAATAACCTGTACGTGAAACGTATATGGTGAAGATGTACATAATAGGTGTATAGATGAGTACAAACTTTATTAATATATTCTTATAACTCAAAATGCCGAGTCATACGTATTGTCAATCTAATCACTCATCTACATTAAGCTGATTAGCATTTCAGTTCCTGAACACTTCAATATTCAGGATATGATTACAAGGTTGCCTGAACTGAAAGTCCTCTTGTGTGGATTGTTCAGACGAATTCTGGACAGTTAATGACCTTAATTCACTTAGTTACTTTTTAAAAACAATAATATGTAAATTCATCCATAACTACAGTGTAGCGAGCCCCATAAGGAAGCAAAGCCACAAGAAACTAAAACGATCCATTGTTTTCGTCAGAACACAATGCAGATGTATTTGTTTGCTATCAAATAATGTTGAATACTATTTACTTCTATATTAATATTGTGTAGCTTCCAACTTCGCTGGTTAAATATATAGTTCACGACATCTGAACCTTATGGATTTAACAAACATTAAAAGATAACTTCCCCCTCTACAAACATATACACTCAAACTGTCGACACTGGTTTGTCTAAGGTACCCTTAACAGAAAAGGACGATTACTATTATTAATGACACGAGATGATACGAAATTATCTAATCCAGTGTTCGATAAGCGAAAGTTCAATCAATTGGACTTAGTTGGTAATAATATTGAAATACCAAAAAGAAAAAGAGAAGGCTAGATTCTACAGGTGCAGAATCACTGATAAAATAAAACTAAAATATCTTGTTTAATTATGCTAAAAAAATGTCCGTATGCTCAGAATATTTTAAAAAGAAGCTGCTAATATAACGAATGCATAATAAACTAATTTGAATTCTACATAACCTATGTGATTATTATGTTTTTATTTTTTATAATTAGTAAAGCTTTAATTTTATGTTTAAAATAATATGTATGTTTCCCTTTCTGTTTATGAATTTTTCATGTACATATTTTTGTTTTTTAAGGTCCGAGCCTTGCCTTCGTCACATATCCTGAAGCCATTAGCATGCTACCATTACCTCAGCTTTGGTCTGTATTGTTCTTTGCAATGTTGTTTGTGTTGGGAATTGGTACAGAGGTGTGTAAACTAGTATTTCATAATACCAGGTTTAATTTCGAAAACTAATGAATGATGAATTGGTACATTTCAATTGATGAATAATAAAGAAAGACAACATTTTTTAAAAAGAAAGTCAGCTCATGACAACTCTTCACTCAACTGTAATAGTCTGCAAATGTTTTGTCAGAAAGTTTATTCTGGGGTTACTACAGAAAGAGATACATAATATTACTTGAAGACAGGGTCGGCTCTATTATACTTGTGTAATGCGTGCATTTGCGGGGGGAGGCAAGTTCCGAGGGGCGGCAAAATCTGTCATAACTGAAATATATTATTTAAAATAAATATTTCTTGTTGGAAACAGACTTCATGATAATGGTAGTTAAATTTACTAAGCTGACATATTTGAATACTACATTCATAAATCATGTGTAGGCCGCATTAGTTTAAGATAACATGGACAGTACTAAAGCGAATGGTCAAACAAATCCCACCATTAATTGCTGGATTGTTGTCAAATACAAGACTCAATTTTCGAACAGTAGCAAACACCTGTTTCATTTAGTTAGTTATCACAGTTTTAATATGGAAACTAGTCTCGTCTTTGTCACAAACAAGTTCCTTATCATTGAAAACGGAAACGATTAAAAAAAATAACAAATGTAGAAGGAAAATCAAGAAATAAAGATAAAAGAGCTAGTTGCACTGGAGTTGCAAACTGACATATTGAGACTGAAGCTCAATATTGAATTCTATAAAAAGGATTGCCATCTTTCAGCTGCAAGTGTGTTTGCTTTTTTCTTTCACTAATATAATAGATTATTATTTAAAGAAAAAACAGACACTACGAGATTGTATTTGTAGTGTTTAGACCTTTGAGTGCGAGTGCACTTTCCCTCGCCGTCGTTGTTCATGATGGGGTATCATACTTAAAATCGTGGCTTTTAAGATTTGTTCTTTGTGGAGAAAGGGGAGGTGGCAAATTATGCCATTGCACGAGGCGACAAATTGCCTAGGGCCGGCTCTGCTTGAAGATCATATCTGTTCTCAACGGCAATATACTCAATCTATTGAGAGCAGCGAGGGAGGGGGGGGGGCGAAGGAGACTACAATTAATGGATGATATTAAAACAGAAAGATCATACGCGAAGACGAAAAGGTTAGCGGAGGACCGTGGAGCATGGAAGCTTCTCAGCTGCGGCAAGTGACCTGCCAATAAAGGCAGAATACCTATGATGATGATTGAGAGCAGCTATGCTTTCGGAAAATATATGTATTACATATTTCTTTACTGAGTAACTCCGAAACACCCTTATGACAAAATATTGTAGATTTATTATAGATTGGATTAGAGTTATCATAAATTGTTTCTTTCTTATAGGTTGAGTTAGAGTTATCATAAAGTGTTTCATTTTATAGCATAGGAAAAGGTGGAGTTAGAGTTTTCACAAAGTGTCAATTTTTAATAGGTTGAATTAGTTATCATAAATTGTTTCTTTCTTATAGGCTGAATTAGTTTTCTCATAAATCCTTGCTTACAGGTTGAGTTAGAATTTTCATAAAGTGTTCCTTTCATCTTTTTATTGATATGTGTGGGGAAAATACTAATATAAATATACTAGCAGGGGTAAAAGGGAAGAGGAACGCAGGAGGACGTCCTTCCCCCACTTCCTATAAAAATAGTGGGCAAAGATAGGCACGGGGGATGGAGTAACGTCATGCGTTCCTCTACCTTTTCAGATGCTCTTTTACCCCTGTATACTATTATTTCATAGATAATAAAATGCATCATTATTTTGACCTGTAGGCTAAAAGACATATATGCTCCTAAAAAGTGAATGGTTACAGAATTGACGGAAGGATAATAATGAGGTGAAACGGGTGTCCTTCTGAGAAAAACCACAGAGATAGTGTTTTCTTGAGCTCAAACTCCTATGGTTTGGAATCAAATTTGCTAGAAGTAAGCACTATAGCACAAAACCATCGTATCTTAACAAATTTATGAGAACATTCCTGTAATTAATGATAATTGTATTGTTGTACCCATGTTTACACTGAAGTTAGAAAGTATTATTATTATTATTGTCATCTTTGAGAGTTTTGAAATAGAAACGATATAATATACACTATTGTTTGTGAAACTAGCAACACCAAGAAAGACACAAGTGAATATTATGAAATGTATACCACAGATTCGTTACATGATTATAGAGAAATGATTACTGTTTAAAACTGTACAACACATCTGATAAATGTATGGCGTGAAGCCTTGGGTGTTGCAAATCAGTCTCTGACGTGGCATTGATTTAAACAGGCATTAGATGTATACCTGAGAAATCACCTGCCACGCTTCTTATATGTGTGTTCACAGGACGTCTACAAAAGACATACACAAGACATCTGTTCCTTCCATGACATTGATTTTTTTATTTTGTGGCAGACAAATGTTATATAGTATGCGTAAGTAAAGAATCCAAATATTTATTATATTATATTATAATATATATATAATATAAGTTCTGATCTTATGGCACCTTTTGTTCGTTTTCAGTTTTAAAATGTTTTCGCTAATTTAATATTATTTTTATAATATCTCTCTTTCTCCATCGTTATCAGTTGTTTACTGCTGTCGATCTTACTTCTAAGCTTCGGTCATTCGGTAGCCATATGACCTGTTGCGTCTTGGCCATTCGGTAAGCGTTTGTTAAGTAATATTTCTGCAGTTTGCAAGTTTATGAAGTAGATATCTTCTTTCTTAACAGTTGATAAGGTTTCTTAATTTTTCTTCCGATATTTCGTATAGCGTTCTCGATAGATTCAATTTCAATTTTTTTCAATAACCTTTTCTAGTTTTTGAGTTTAGTGTTCTGTAAAACATTCTGAAAATCTTAATTCGACATTCAGTATGCCTCGAGTCTTGTTCCTTTATTTGGCACGTCTCGCAGAAGTACTTTGCACACCGAACCAAGGAAGCTGCTGGGCCCCCAATCATGTATTGTTACTCAAAAATTGTAATTAGTAGTACGCTATATCCTGTCATACAATCCTCTTAGTTCACACACATTCTTTCTTGGTGTTGCAATTTCCACAAACAGCAGTGTACAACTTCTATAGTCGTGTTCACCTACATTTTAAACCTCGTAGGATGATGAAGATCATCTTTTTATTAACTATCAATTGAGGATAAATATAATTTTAAATCTCAAAATATGTCATTTCAATTCGAGTATTTTTACGAGTAATTTATTATTACATTTATTTTTTTTAAATTGTACACTCGGTTATACGGACCGTTATTTAACGGATATCGGAACTAGTACTCAAGGTCCAGCCGATTTAGTTTGAAAGTCCTGATATTAAACTAAAACTGTTATATGTTGAATAAAAATGTGTTCATTTGCGATCTGCGGGAATTCTCGACTGTCACATTATTTAGTGTGCTTGATTAAAAGTACGTTATCCTATTATTACTCTTTCCTTCTTAATGCAATTGTGAATATTAGCCACTGCAGACGTAGTGTCGGAACTTACTGCGAATCATAGCCACTGCAGACCTAGTGTCTAAACTTAAATCTAAAGTTGAAACTTACTGAGAATTATAGCTAGTGCAGACCTAGAATCGGAACTTACTGAGAATCATAGCCAATGTAGACCTAGTGTCCGAACTTATGGAGACTCAGCAACATCGGAAACTATTACCCGCTTTTCATCCGTTAAAATGAGGGATGAGTATAGTTAATTTTAGTTTTTGCGAAAATTTTCTTATCGCGATTTACTCTATACTACATGTAGTATCCTATTGAACTACTAGAATTTGTTACCAATTAAATATTTATATTCACATAGCATTATGTTATACTCTATTGCTGGCCCTCTACGTTTTATTGGCCACACGTCAATGGGTAGCTTTTAGCTTTAAAAAATACATTGTGTTGCGTAATATATACAGTACTTATGCAATGATTAGTGTATCAGATGACAATCAACTTATTTTGATATCAACCACGAAGAAATGTTAGCACAAAGCAAACAAACCCACAAAAAATGTATTACTACTATCAACAATCTACGAATTCTCAGCGAAGGAAGTTCTGTGGCACATACTGAAGATCATCTTCTGGCGTGAATATTATATAAGACCATTTCTACAAATTTTGTCCTATAAAGTGAAGGTAAGAAAGGCAATTAAGTGAATCTTACCCTACTCTATACATGATAGATTTACTTTAACTAAGATATGTATTATCTACTTGAGAAATATTTCTCGTTTTACAGTTGTTACAAGTGGAAGTGGTAGTCTCATGTATTTTGGACGAACATCCTCAATTACGTAAAAAGGAGAAGTGGGTAGCTTTTATATGCTGCTTTGTCATGTTCCTCGTTTCAATTCCATGTGTGACAAACGTAAGTAAATAGCTGTTATGCATATTCAATAACAAAGATTATGATAATTATAATTTCTTACCTTGTTGCGTAAAATTTACTAATCCTTGACAATAATTCATCGGACTATCGGCAGCCATCGAAAAGTCAGTTATTAATGTGCTGATTGAATCCAAAACTTTCTTACATGTCTTCTTTGCTTGAACTACGCATTATGACACAAACACCTTTAATTATATTGTTCTGTACCTGAAGAGAACTTTTATTATATGAAAGTATACATAAATATGTAAAAACTAATATTTCACACAACCATTTTTCTGAAGCTAGTATCAATGTTGTCATGTTATGATTCTGCAAGATTTTCTACGTAGTTTTGATTTTTATTGAATGTTATTTCCATGGTATTTTTGGTGCAAAATTATATCTACAAAAATTGTTTATCATTGTTGGTGAATTAAATTGTTTGTTACAAAATTCCATTTTTTTAAATCTTAATTCCTTGCGTTCCAGTTACATCCAGGTGGATGTCATGATATACCCCGTTGCAAAATACCACAATGAAAACGTATCCATTATTAAAGGTCGAATCAATCCTGGAGGTAATGGAAACTTTTAGTGGACGCAAGACACCAGTTAGTTCTACTGTTTCTTCTTAGGTGACAGCACCTTACTGACAGAAAAGAAAGAAAAAAAGTCTTGTTTTACTAGATGTCTGGCGTAAGGGAGCATTCAATTATAACACATTGTTTTGACGATAAACGATTGGCAACTTTGAGCTCATATTTCGAGATCGGAAAGAAGAAAAATAAAAAAAAAAACAACTTTTTTTTATCTTTGATCTTCGGTCAGTGTTGCCAACCTGAAGTAGCATAAGACCTTTTCAAAACATCAAAATTTCCCTTTTTCAGCCCAAATATTCTACAATGTAAATATTTTTTTTTTATCAGTAATGTGAATGATGTCCTCGTGCGTGCATGTGTATGTGTGCGCGAGCAATTGTACAGAAATGTTACTCATTGAACTTTATATAGTAACTATGCCCTATAAAACAGACTAGTCAGTCTTCTAACAGTAAATGAAAACCTGGTATTATAGCACGCACATAAGAAAAATGATAGGTGGAACGCAAGAAGTTAATTCAACGTTCCATGATTATGCTCCAGAGACTGTGATAATGATAATAAATAAAATTATGGAATAAAGGAAGTGAGAGGAAACGGCTTAACCCCGGGAAAACCCACGCACACGTTGTTTGTCCGCCATAAAGTCCACTTGGCGTAAGCTAGGATCAAACTAGAGATCACGTACACCAAGGTAAGTGCTCTACCATTGAGGCACCACGAGTTTACAAGATTCCATTGCTTATCTAAGTTATCTTTATCTAAATTTAATTTTTAATTCTTTGTTCTGCTGAATTATGATTCCTTTCTTTATCACCTTTTTTCTCTACCGCTATCCTTTTCACCATGGAAGATATCTTTTACAAGATCTTTAGATCTTTAATGGAATGCTTAGACTCGCACAAATATTTTGATAATCCTGATATCTCTGAATATTACCTTTGGCGCTCCTGATATGTTTCTTTATTTTAGTGTGTGTATTTCTCTTTGGCAGGTCGATACAGTACATATTTGATCACAATAATGTATGATTTAATAGATTTTGAAAACTAAATAGGATAATAATAAAAGTAAAGAAACTTAATAAATTGATCTAATTAGCAAAGTTGTAAAAATCGGTTTCACGTCTAACTATAATAAAATATCAATAACAGAAATTCAATCCATTATTACCACACTTTAGTTCGCCAATCATAAAAGCGCCATAGAATAATGACTTGACATGTTATAGGATGAGCACCGTAAATAATCACATACAAATGAGTGCTAGTGTATTATTAAATCTAGTGAAGGTAACGCCTTCCACTATAACTGGGGAATGTGAATATCAAGGAAATTTTTATGGGACAAAATTAATAATATAGATTATGTTTTGGTTCAGTCCACTTTCAGAAGTTGTTGGAAAAGTCAACAAACTGTTGCCGTTCGTATATAAATTGCTTAAATTACACAAAGAAGAGTATATATATATATATATATATATATATATATATATATATATATATATATATATATATATATATATATATATATATATATATATATATATATATATAATATACACTGGTTAACACCGGTACTGTAAATAGCGTCAATTGATACAGTAGATGCATTAAAATATATACTTTTGAGCCTAGTAATTCAAGGCATGTAATGGTTAAAAAGACAAATAAATGTACAGACTTGGAAGTATACAAAACTATGAAAATATTGCAATTCCACCTCCCAACAAATTTCCTCATTTTCAAGAATAAATTCTCCGAACAAGTAGAGGTACTAGACATGGGCTACTCCTTCTCTCTGTAACTAGCAAACGTAGTAGTGATTCATTAAAAAATATCGTTTTATAGAAAGAACAGTTTAATACTACAGATTTGCAGACTACATACTTTTCATTAAAAAAAAAAAAAAAAAAAAATGATGATACACAGGTATTTCTTACTGGATTAAATAACATCTATCCTAAATTTAAGTTTACCACTGTGCTAGCAGAAAATAATGAAAAAAGCTCTGCTACATATGTTTGGTAAAAAGTTGCGAGAACACTGCTCTTACGTCAGAGGGCTACACTACAAGATTTCCGTAGCTGATAAGGGGATGTGAAGCGATGAAGTGTGCCGAGTGGTAACGACTGTGTATCAGTCAGTCAGAAGCGTCGCGACAAAACTCTGTAACTTCAGTTACATTGTTTTGTCGCTATAAGCATTTTTGAATTTCCCGCCACCGATATTTATGTTCACCAGGCCCAGCATTGAGCTGAGTCAAATACTTTTGAAAGTATACCAAAGAGAATTTCGATGTAAGTAGGAAATTAGCCGGTCTGTAGCGACTATACGGCTGTTTTTCTCAGGGCCGGCGCTAGCAGTTTTGCCGCTCTGGGCGGTACTATCACATGCCGCCCCTTTAGTCCGCAAACCTTATATTGACAGAAGACGTTCAAGTGTCACGAAAAAGATGCCCCTTTAAAAGCATGTATGAAATGGAAAAGTAAACAAAAAATTGAACTACTTCTCTTGAATGCTTACGTAATATTTGAGGGACCACGGTGGCTCAGTGGAAGTGTTCAGCTGTGGTACATGTGGTCCATGGTTCGATCTCAGCTCATGCCAAGTGAATTTTGTGATGGACAAACACCGTGTGAGTGGATTTCCTCGGGGTTCTCCTGTTTCCTACCACTTTCTTCATTCCACCATTTTCATAATTTCTCATCATCACTGTCTGCTTTAACCTAGTCGGCATAATCGTGGGACGTAAAACTCAAAGATTTTTTTTTTTTTTAAATTTTGCTTACATACTCCATACATGACACAATATTTCGTATGCTCGATTTCGCTGTGTACCTGGGATGTACAGCAGCACATACAGAAAATAAAATAAAAATGCTTTAGTCACGGCTAAGAATTTTACTTTTTAAGCTTATTTTATATCAAAAGGTGTTTCCAATAGAGTATGGAGCATAAAGATAATAGAGTGAATCAGATATTACGGCAAAACTAAGTGATTATACTTTATTGAAAGAAACTTCTTGCTTTGATACGAGCAAATTCCATTATCACATTCGCGTAGTCCAATGTTTCAGCCAATTCGTGTTCTATTGATATCGCTAGACCACACAAGCGTGTTTTAGATGTGCAAGAACGTAAATAGTTTTTAATAAACTTAAGTTTCGAGAAACTTCTTTCTCCACTTGCCACTGTTACCGGTAAGGTTAACAGAATCCTAAGTCATGGGAGCAAAGTCGTGTTCCTTAATTTTAAAGTCTCTTTTGGTGACCTTTCAGGCTTAATTATAGCGGATAACACTTTCAGTTCGACTTTCAAATCATTGAGGTTAATATCTTTCGATTAGGAGGTGTGTTAAAATGCTGGCAAGTTTAGTCACTTTTCAGACAAAAGTTCAGGTGGCATATCTTTAAGATTACTTATATCGTAAAGAAAATCGAAATACTCGCTGTGATGTTTAAACCTTTCTCTTAGAGCTAACACAATCACGTGTAGAACTTCGTAGTAAAAATCGATCTTGTATCTTATTTGTGGATCTTCAATAACTTCATCCTCTGCCTTTACTGAAACTGTCTCTTCTTTCGACTTCGAGCTTGCACTGTATTACCTATCCATGGATCATCCATATCTAATGTTGATGCCAACTAAATCGCATTATTTCTGCTCCTCTCAAAGTACTCAAATGCATTTTCAAGAAACCCGACTGCATCCAGCACATGACAATCAATGCTTTGGAGACTTTGGCTTACTATGTTTATGTGGAGTAAAAAGTCATACCAGATAACGAGTGAGCAAAGGAAAGTAGCCACGCAGCTGGTTTGCTATACACTAGAACATCGTGGGTGACCATTCTATCTGAACTATTGTCGTTACTTACTTGAAGTAAGGCATCATAAACCTCCCCTATTTGATATCTAACATAAGTTGAGTCAGCATCAATTTGGCTCTCCCACGTTGTGGTGCTTAATGGTTTTAAAATGAGACTGCTAATATATTCCTTTAGTATGGTCCAACGTTGAACTATACAAAAACTGAAACGGCGTACTGAGGTGCTGTGGCTGCATCGTTAACGACAAGGTTTAATGAATGACTACTGCAAGGAACATAGAAGGCTCGGGAATATATTTCTAAAATTCTCTTCTGAATACCTGAATGTTTGCCTTTCATATTGGAACCATTGTCATATCCTTGGCCCCTCATGTTTTCGATAGGAATGTTCATTTCCTTCAAATGTTTATTATTAGTACTTCTGTCAGTCCTAGGCCAGCGGTGTCTGTTCCCGGTACGAAACCAATGAGTTTTCAACCAATTTGTAAATTAGTTAAAAACTCGCTGCTAGAACCTAAATGTCTTTAGACGCTGTAGACTAAACGGCCTGTATCAAGTGGAAGTGTACCTTTTGCATATTTGGAGTGGAGCGTTAGAACATTGCTGAATAGAAAAAATATAAAAGACACCTTGAAAATCTTATGCCCCCTAGCTGAAAATCTTCGTTGCTGCAAGGGAAGTATTGAACGAGATACCTGTGGCTAGTAGTGCGATAATTGAAAATGAGAGGGAATGCTGTGAATTACCTGAGTAAATAATTTCCTGAATGTGAGTGAAGTAAGTTCAATTTCATTCTCAGGTGAATACAGTTTTATGTTCCATTTGTGGGCCTATTACGAAGCATTATATTTTAATAGTATTCTTTTCTCTTTTTTCAAATTTTGCCGCCCATTAGACTTGCCGCCCTGGGCGGTGGCACGGCTCGACCCCCCTCGCGCCGGCCCTGGTTTTTCTCAAAACTGCTCCGCCAAAGTTACAGCGTTTTGTCGCGACAGGGCAGTGCAGCAGTCCCGTAAAGTAGAGGAGGAAAATGGAAGCGCATAGCAATATGTTTCGGAAAGACGAACAACGTACATGGATCAAGATTGAACTGGCACGGAGACGCAGTGCACAACAATGCTTCCAGGGACTTCGTGACGACCTTTTTGCCAAAATGAAGAAACAACTGCGGGTGAAGCACTATATTACAAGAAAAGACATCATCCGTGTTATATGGTAGTCCCTGCAGGACATCGACAAAGATTGACAGTCTGACGATGTACGACGCCTTCAACACGTATGGAAGAAAGTGATAGAGATGTGAAGCGATTACATTGGAGAAATAAAACAGGTGTTCTTCTGTGCATAAAGCTTGGCACGCATTATAAACAATGTTGTCATGAGTTTTATCCATCCTTTGTAAAAGACAGTAAAGAGAATTACATGATTTTATATCCATTTATAATACGCAATCAATGTTTGTTTACTACTGTGCAGGTTGAATAGAAGCTAGAAAATGTCATTATAGATTTTGAGTGGGATATGGACAGCCACAGCTACCTGTAAAAATGTTAACAGGTTGATTCCATTAACGAACTCGACCGAGTTAATTGCACTAGCTGTCCATTGTAAAAAACGGAATTCAAAAATTCGCTTTCGTTCAAGAGTTGTTGTGTGAAGCAACGGTCGGCCGGATGGATGGACGTACTAAGTGCGTGATCCTAATAAATTTCTTAGGCTTGACGGTTAGCAGACTAGGCAATAAACTTATTACTTAATCTATGGAAAACCTAATGTGTGCAACATCTGTATATAAATGAAAAATCTTGACTTTCTCTTAGGGGGTAAATTAAAATGTTAAATAAACATTTTCTTAAGTACATACAGGGCAAATCAAAATGATAGACCCAATGCGAGAAATCTAATAAACAACCTGTGAAATGTTATTGTGAGACATGTATACTAAGAAGTTCTGAGTAGTAAACAATCTTCCGCTCAGCAAATTCTCCTATCATGTCATAGGTTATTAGCACAGGATTGTAAGGTGCAATTCTGCTGGGTTCCGAGCCATCTTGCCATAGCTGGTAATAGAAAACCAGACCGTGCAGCGAAAGTTATTCCCCATGAAGGAAGAGAGCTTCGTCTCCCTATACCGAGCACGGATCTGCGTTCGCTATTAACTAGTCAGTTGCATCAGCGTTGGCAGCTATAATTTGATCAGGCTGTCGACAATAAATTAAAATATACTCAAACCTGTACCTCATATTTGGATCATCAGCTCAAGATGATCTCGACAGGAGGAACGAATTCTAGCTCGACTTGACATTGTACATTCACACTTAACACACTGATTTCTACTTTGTGACAAAGACCCACAATTGTGTGCGGCGTGTAAAGTTAGACAAAGTATTCAACACCTGCAGTAGACTTACCAACACTGCTTGGAGATAAACACCGAACGATTTCTCAAGTTTTTATATTTCTTTGTCACCTCCATGTTCTATCAGCCTTGCGATTGTCCTAGTGTTTATACTTAACTCATTTCTTGCTTCCTCCTGTGTGTTTGTCTCCTGTCTATCGTCAGTAAACTCATTTTTCATTTCCAGTTCAGTTGACAATCCTGACAAGTATTTGACTTATGTTATCTTTTATACTAACTCGGATCTTCTTTACCCTTGCCGCGTAGCCCCGGCAAAAGACGACTAATATCCTCTTGTGTTACTAGTTTTACTCTAATGCTTTTATCATTGTGTTTGGCATATTTTCTATCTTATATTTTCTTTCATGACAGGCTTATTACTGCATTTTGGACATTCACGGGTGCAAAAAGACCTTTACAGTATAACGCACCCACTCAAATTTTTTACTCTTACTCTTCAAAAACTTACATTTAATTATGCATTCAAAGTTACATTCAACTCTAGAAAATCTAGAGAAGTCATAATATAGCTTCAAAACTTGCCATGTGGTTGACGAATGAAATGTGCATATACGAAGACAAGGGTGACTGTAATCAAACACATATCGGAAGGACGAAGAGAAGTAGAGACACTATAGATAAGGAAAATACATCAGTGACGCTAAAGGTAATAATACAGTGGTATTAGGATTATCAAAACATTTCTGTGAGTCATCCTATTAAAGATTTTATATAAGACATTTTCCATGGTAGATAGATCCATTTCGAATCCAATTAAATTAAAATAAAGGGTCCAAAATTACATTTAGCTAGACAATGGGATTGTATAACAAACTATTCAACTCCTAAACAATGATAACTTTTTACCTTCGTACTACTTTGAACCGACAATACTATAGAAATGAAATTCAGTAAAAATCAAACATACGAAGAAAATCTTGCAGAACCACAGTATAACAATAGTGATACTAGTTACAAAAAAATGTCAACCTACAATGAGTTAGTTATATGTGTGCAATAATATAAATTATTTTCACGAACACAACGAAATAATTAAGTGTTTAGGTCATACTACATTGTTCAATCAAAAAGCATACAGAAAGATATAAGGAAATTTTGAAATAAATTAACATCTGAACTACTAATGGACCCGTCTATGACTCCAGATCAATTTGTCCGTCGAAATTATTATCAAGGTAAACGAAACTTACGCAGCAAAGTAAAAATTTATAAACTTCAACTTTAAGTACGTGTACTTTCTGAGTACGTATCTGAACTGGCTGGCTAATACATTTTGTATGTCACAAGTATCAGACTTTGCTGTAAATATGTATGCCTGAAGGAAAATCTTTTATAAATTTGCTATGATAATTATTGTTATGTTTCTGTTGTAATTGACAATAATTTATTCCCAAGCAAACAATGCGTATTTATTTTAAAGTTTTCTTAATAAGTGGATTGAATAGTAATTTTAGAAAATAGACTACATTAAGCTAAAAGAATGTGTTAAATTTTTTCTTCATTCATGATGTCCATGTTTGCCTCAATACTCTCCTAGTAGCAATGTGACCAATATGATAAGTTTCCCTTCGTGGTATACAGGAGGTAGTACTGTTTTTTCACAGATAATACTTTGTTGTTACAAATTGATTTAATTAAATGTGATGAGTATTTATAAGATAATTTGTCATATTAAAAGTGCTCCGAAAATTTTTGTCCCAAGGTCCATGGAATTTTGAGCATTTATCAACGTATTGAATGAATGTATCTGAATTCTGAGATTCAGATTTATGTTAAACTGTAGGTTAACATCTCATATAGTCTCGGTGTGCTAATAGGGGATGTTAAAACTCTAAACAAAGCTTTTGAATAAGATAAACGGATTCCTTCAATTGAATAACATTTTTAATACATTAACATCTTCCGGTCGCGCATTGCCTTGCAGGGGAAAAGTACTAACAACTTACATTCTTTTTTTTTTTTTTTTGTTTGTTTTCTTTATTGAATACAAGTTTAAATGTTTAAAAACAATTTTATACCATTACTAAGAAAAAATTATCGTAACAATGTGATTTTTTTTCAAATTTCGGCCAACTTTAGAGCACATGCGCGACTAGAAGATAAAAACCGATTTTATTTCTTTTTCATTCCTTTTTAGTTCCCCCAATTTGCAACTTTTCTGTGGTATTACAAGTTGAATTTTTTCGGCCCACTCCAGTCTCTCTCTCTCTCTCTCTTTCTCTTTCTCTCCCTCCCTCTCTCTCTCTCTCTCTCTCTCTCTCTATATATATATATATATATATATATATATATATATATATATATATATAATATGGGGTGTCCATAAAGTCCGTTGCCATCCCGTGTATCGTCGAAACCATTGCGAATATGATATGACGAAACGCAAAAACACATCTATAATTATTTTAAGGGGCGTGAGTTTTTAGCTATAAAAGGTACACTCCAGACACCCCCATATAGGAGTACGTGGGGCTCTTGTCGAGTCCTTCCCAACGATATATTACTCGACTCCCTTTACTATTTAAATTTTTCAAGTTGACCCCCGTACTTCTATATGGAAGTGTCTGGGGTGGACCTTTTATAGCTCAAAATGCAATCCCCTTAAAATGATAATGAACATGTTTTTGCGTTTTCTCATATTCGCAGTCGATTCGAAGATAAACGGGGTGGCAACGGACTTTATGGACACCCCACATTATATATATATAATATGGGTATTCTATCCGAAGACATATGTACCCCATTGTACCAGAGCTAAACTATGCTACAAAGCTAATAAACCAAGTATCGTGTGACCAGTTTTTCTTTTTTGGTTTAAGAATATATGAAAAAGCGGAAGTAGAGGAGAGTGAAGAAATAGGTTGAGAATCAAGATTAGGAATGCTCCGTTTAAATAATAATAGCTACATTGCTTAATATCTGATAGACTTATATCAGAAGAAGTCATACTCCTTAACACAGCTGAGTGAATGATATGATCAAATATGAACAACAATTTTATTGCACTGTTCTTGTAGAATTGGACAAACATGTGCGTATGTGAACTTCCCGTTAGTAGTACTAACATCTCTTCCCCGTCCACTATCTCTTCTTGTCAATTGTAATAATGATGTCGGAATAGAAGGTGTATATATATATATATATATATATATATATATATATATATATATATATATATATATATATATATATATATATATATATATATAATATAAAATATTTGAAAATAAGGTGTCAATGCATATCAGATTTCTGCGGGACTTAAAACGCAGTTGGAGATGTTTCTCTCAGTCTGGTATGTATGATTGGTTCAAGTCATTTAAAGATAATTGAAAATGAGCATATTCTTTGTCCAAGAACCTCAACCAAAGAAGACAAGCACATTGCTGTTGAATCACTTGTTCAATGAGAACGAGGAATTACTGTTACAGAACAACAAAAACATCATCATCATCATTATTATCATTATTATTATTATCATCATCATCATCATTATCTTATCATCATTATCATTATCATCATCATTATCATCATTTATTATTATTAAAAATGTAAGGTTATATATATTGAACTGTAGTCATTCAATGTCATTGATTCCCCTAACTCGCATTAATTTGACATGAATACATAACATTTGAGAATTATTCTGAAATTCTATTTAATTCTTAAATACTGTTCTCTTTTTCAGGGAGGAATGTATGTTATTCAATTACTGGATTGGTTTTCTGTATCTCTACCGTTGTTACTTATTTGCATACTGGAAACTGTAATGGTTGCATGGATTTACGGTACGTAGAAGGCATTTATTTTTTGAAACTTTGTTAACATATAACCAGTTATTTCTTGTTATATCCATTTCGTGGCTCTTTCTTAATATATAGATACAATATGTGTGTGCGGGGATGAAAAATTAGAACAAATTACATTTCATACGCTGTGCTATCTGTACTTGTATTTACCGCGTCAAGATAAGAAGCTTATGTATTCAAATCTGTGCAAATATTAGGAAATGCCTAATTTACCTTTTTGTACTTCCTCAGTTAGAAAGTCGTGGAGTAGCACATGTAATACTTCCTAGCATTAAGTATTTCTATTTCAACATACTTTGTATAGTAACATTCAAGGACAAATTTTATCAATTTTTCAACTTCACCTTTTTAATTAACGGAGGGACATTATTGACTACAATTTTATATATATATATATATATATATATATATATATATATATATATATATATATAATATTTAAAAAATGATTCATTTCTTAAGTAATAAAAATATTTCAGTTTATATTTGAGAAATTCTGCCAACAACCGATTTTTCTTGATGTCTAATTTTTACTGCAGGTGAAATTACATCCAATTTCAAAGTGCAATAAACGTGAAATCGGATCGGGATTGAACGTAGGCCTTTAAATTACAGTGGTTGAACATTAGCCATTATAATGCCCAGTCCTTTCGCAGACTAGCTATACTTCAAAGCGATGTTGTACGTCCCAGATTGCTTATTTTAATATCGGTGTCAGTCAAATAGCGTAATTTGCGTTATTTGTGTGCAAGGTAAACTTAGATCCAGAATAGCATTTGAGTAAAGTATTATAATGCAACAAAACAATTAAATTTATAAAACATATTTAAGATATAGTTAATTTTCTTGCAAGTAAAATAAGTAAATGGTAGAATAATGATTAGATAGTCAAAAGAACTGCTTTTCTTAGTAGAATATAATCTTGGTATTTGAGTTGGATGGAACAAAGTCTACTGTACTTCGGGTTAAAGGAAAGAAAAGCGAAATTTTTAATTTTCTAAATTTTTCACAAGCACAGTGGGGCAGATATAAACTCCAGTACATTTATTTTTTACACCGATTTAACATTACAATTCATTATATATATATAATATAATATAATATAAGGCATTACTGCTGTATCGCCGGACCAATTTGAAAATCGAAAAAAGTACCAAAATATACTGCATTCGGTTATATTTGGTTGGATTACATTAAGTTACATTAGATTACGTTATTAGGCGTGCAGTTTTACTATACGGATCCATAGTATAAGTAGTAGTAGTAGTAGTAGTAGTAATAGAAACGGGTTAGAAGCCCCGCAGGGGTTTGTTGGGTTCTGTTCTCGACATGAAAGGGGAAAATTAAAGACTTGCCCAATTTTTTTGGTGCATTTTACAATTTATGGATCTGTATAGTAAAACTAGTGTACCTCTCCGCGAAATAATCCATTCGCCTCCATATACAGTGCCGCTTACATCAAAAACAACCAACAAATGCAACCACTTCCTTATCTTTTACTATTTCCCTTACCTAACTTTCACTCATTCTTCCTCACAAACTTAAATAAATTCTCCAATTGACCCGGTAAATTTCCTAAAGTTGGTCCGGCGATACAGCAGTTAACCCAAATATAAGGCTACAATAATATTTCCTTTCTTTTTTAAATTGTGTATTTATTTTTCTTTTAAGTGCCAATGTCGGGTATACAACATTGTATTATGATACTGTATCATTTCTTTAAATGTTGCCAGACACATTCCGTAAGTCAAGCGAGAAATAACTGTCGAGTTAGTAATCTCCGGCTTTCCGGAACGTATGTGAGTGAAAAGTGCGCACTATTTCCTCTTCTAGTTCGGGCCGATTTGATCGAAGCGAAATTCGATTCTGTGTAACTGTACAAAGCGATCTTAAAGTATCAATGCCAATAAAATCAACTGAGTATAATAGTTGCAGCAATCCTTTCATGTTTCTTTGTTTCACCTTCAACAGGTCTCGCTTCCCTTTCAACAGGACAGGTCTAATCTCCGGAGATATATATAATATAGCAAAAATTCTTTCAAACACTCAGTGTAGAGCTTACTATTATGAAACCGGAATTGTGCAGATATCTCAGACAATATGGAATCGATAGAACGATTAGTATCAATGAATTGTTCGTTCTTGCTGTCAGTTAATTATTGTAAGATCATAATTGAATAATTCTGAGTAACAAAATGTTCATCGTCGTTAGAACTTAAACTGAGTAATCCCAAGCAACGAATGATTCATTGTTGATCAACTTAGTGTATCTAGTGTTGTTGGTGAGACGGATTTTAACATCTGCGCCAGTATAAAACACCTCTTTGGAGGTGAACTTCAAAACTCAAGACTCATAACTGAATAATCTCTGTTAACGAATGATTCGTTTTTGTTAGTGAGAAGAACTGACTTTAATAGTGCGCTGAAAATGGATTATCATTTGCTAGTGTTATATCCTCTATTTTAGGTGTGTTTGGATGTACAGAACATCAGATTTCCAAGTTTCTATTCTTTATAAATATGGACATTTAGAGCGCATGGTAGAGCACGAGAAGATGAATGGTTCTCCACTTATATATTGGTGCGGGAGACCAATGTTCGATTTCCGATGGGAGCTCATGTGGTTCGGATATCACGGTAAACTGTAAATCCATTTCTGACATAGCTCTCGGTGGTGAAAGGAATAATCTCCAGCCTACCAATATATAGTGTGTTCGCAAACAATACCAAAAACTTTGGAAAATGATATATGCATTTAGACACGTAAACATGCATATATATGTACCAACATAATTTGATAAATGCCTCACTTCAAATTGATCAAAATGACAAAACATACATAATAACCCAAGAACGAAATACATTAATGTACCAGCAGATGTAGAACAGGGGCTGTCCTCGAAGTATAGGAAGAAATCCATGAGGTTTTCTAAAAATGAAAAATGATGTATTAGGAACTGAAAACTAACATTCTAGGAATAACCTGTATATTTCTACTTAATCTTCTTCTGGCATTTCGTTGATTTACCTTCTTTTTATATCATTTCGAGCGATTTTTGGCAGGCTATGACTGAAATGACGCATTTATGCACCAAAGTTGGCCTAGCTTTTTTTTTTTTGTGCGACAATTCATTTCCCAAAGTATTTTGATGTTTCCGAACACCATATATATATATATATATATATATATATATATATATATATATATATATATATATATATAAGAGTGAAAACTAATTACAAATTGTTATAACCTAGAAAGTAAATTCAGAAATCACTATATTTTTATTCTGTCTCCTTTTCATTCATATTTTTTTTATTATAATTATTTTCATAGGCTGTGACAACTTTGTTCGAGATGTTGAATTTGTAGTAGATCAATCTCTATCCTTGTGGTGGCCTTTTTGCTGGAAAATTGTATCTCCAACTGTTTTACTGGTAAGTATAAAGAAATATTGAAATCCTCTTCATCATATTTTATAGACAACTCTGTGTTCTTTGATTTGCTGATACCGTTACCTATGTAATTTATCAAGTGATCTGTTAGATTTTATGAGCCAGAAATTTACATTTGATGAAATCTGGCCATCTTGATCCAAAGATCTTAATTCCGATAGTTCACAAATGGATCTCTGAACTATCCAAATCTTAGTAGATTTTCATTTGCTTAACAATTTTTCGTACCTTAGGTATCCATCAAGTAAGTCACATTTCGAACTGTTCTTATCACCACTAGGGCCTAGAGACATAGGCGGCGCCAGGATTTTGGTAATGTGGGTGCGGACAGGGAAACGATAAGACATAGTAAAAAATATTAACATGGTACGCAATAAAAACTTTTATGTTCATATTTAAAAAAAACTTCATACATGGACTTAAGGATTTATCACAGAAATATCAGAATTTTTAAGTGTATAAGAGTACTTTTTTTTTTGTAATGACATCAATTACAAGAGCTTTTATAAGCACATTTTTCTGTTGAATGAAACCGTGGCTTTAATGACATGGCTTCAATGTCTATGCTCACTGAAATCGACTTTTCAACAGAAAGCAACTTTATGGAGTTGAGTCTCTGTTGAAGCATAGTCGAGCTTAGTTTGAACTTGTCATAATTCATCTTAGAGAAACTCCGTTTACTTTAGCAACTAGTAACCAAAGACGCTCTGCTAACACATTCTAACATTGTTGCCAGAACGCTCTGTACTATTGAACTTAAAATAACCCCTAAGTTCTCAAAAATAATCCCTAAGTTTTACTAAAAATATTAGAAAAACACTGTATGATAGCAAGTAACTTATGAGAGACTTAAGTAGTCACTCAAATATATCTAAACATAGGAAACAATAAAAATACAAAATAGAAAGGATTATTGTAGGAAATCTGAAAATCGAAGTTAATGTGGGTGCAGCTGCACCCACTGCACCCACTGCACCCACTGTGGCGCCACCTATGCCTAGAGAAGAATGGTATTCACCATGTTATAGCTTGTGCTGATGTAAATCTGATCGGCAATGATAGGAGAATAATAGAAAGAAATGCAGAGGTTTTATTAAACGCTTCCAGCGATATGGGTTTAGACGTAAATACATAGAAATTCGCCGGGATCGTAATACTGCAAATTATGGATACGTCAAAATATCAAATAATATTTTCCACAAAATGGACACGTTCAAATATCTAGGATCAATCATTAACGAACCAAAACCATATCTACGAAGAAATTTAATATCGACTGAAAGCAGGGAATTCGTGTTATTCAGTTAAAATCTTTTGTTTTCCGAATGCTGTCGAGAAATTTGAAGCTTAAAATATACGTATATAAAACGATGATCGTCTGGTGTGCTTATCTGAGGGTGTATGATTGCGAAACAAGGTTGCTTATCTGAAGGAGGAACGTAGACTAAAAGTATTTGAGAATAAAATCCTGAGGCGATTATTTGGACCCAAAAGGAACGGGAATGAGGAATGGCGGAAACTTCAAAATGAGGAACTGCATAATTTATACCGTTTACCAAACATTTTTAAGGTCATGAGATAGGCTCAAATGAGGAGGTCGTGTAGCCAGAATGAAAGAAAGTAGGAATGCTTTCAAAATTTTAACTGGAAATCCAATCGGAAAACGACCATTAGAAAGACATAGGCGCAGATGGGAGGACAATATTAAAATGAATCTCGCAGAATTAAGAGTACAAAGTAGAAACTGGATTCAGTTGGCTAAGGACAGGAGTCAATGGAGAGCTTTTGTGAATGTGCCATTGAGCCTCTGGATTCCATAGGGCCATAGAGTTAGTTAGTTTAACGAATAAGTTAATTATTAAATAGATGTACAATTTGTGAGGGTGCATGTCTTATCATTAAGATGTATCCATTTCAGATCATATTCATCAGTACCTTGCTAACTGACAATTCGTCTGTGTCGTACAAAGGAGTTCTTTTCCCCACCTGGGCCATTGTATTAGGATGGCTAACTGCGGCTGCCTCTGTTATTTTAATTCCAATATATGTTGTGTACAAACTACTTCATACTAAAGGATCATTAGCGAAGGTAAGGAAGAAGTTATTACTATATTTAATATTAATCTCTGTTTAATTTTATGTTTGTTGATTTCTTCTGACGAAAACACGTCGATAATTTATTCAGGTGCTTATAAAATTCGAATATTCTCCTCTGTAGTATTATAAATACTACATTGATAAATGAACCGCTTGGATGCCAAGTGGTCTAATTCCAAAAAGAATCACAAATGTTGTTATTCACTTCTGTAGATGGGTAGCTTTTAAAAGATCTTGTAAACAGAAAATTTTCAAAACCATAAACGATATAGCTATTGTTTTGGTTGCCAATAATAGAAATATTAATTGTTCATGAGATGTTGAACTTTTAAATTTCACTCTTAAAAATCTTTATATATATTCCCTATCTTTCCGATGTATTTTGTATGAAGAGACAATATTCAAATAGATGGAAGTATATTTTCCTTATCTTTCCAATGTATTTTGTTTGAAGAGAGAATATTCAAAATGATTCAACCAAATTCATGACAACATTTCAAAATTAGTCCAAAGACAAATTAAATACGTAATCAGGAGACAATTCGTGCACTCTTTAATACTTATTGTTTTCTCATTGCTGTGAACACTTAATTTTACTTTTCAGAAATGCACTCCAAATAATGAAATTGTACAATGAAAGACATATAATAGAAAACTGCACGAATTTTTCTGTGATCAATGATTCAATTTATTTTGGAGTAATAATTGAATATTGATCTCTTGAATTTGATTGTCATTCTTAATATTGTGGCTGCATATAAATTACATTGGATAGATAGGGAAAACTTGCTGCCATCTGCTAGTTATCAACGTTCCTCTGAACTCACCTTAAACATCTATGGCCTACATTATTACTCTTCATAAGCATAACCATTCTGTTCTCAACAAAATAATCACAGCTTCACTTTTCACTTGCCACTTGTGAGGAGCTATAGACATCTGTTCATCTATCTTGAAGTCTAGTTGCTTCCGTACTTCTCATTTGCTTTCTCCCCAGATCATTACTTCGTCTGTGAACATGAACATGTACTACTTTTATTTCTTTTAATCAAACTGACCATTAAAATTACTGTAATATTTAATCATTCATAAACTTCCTAAGCATGTTTAACATGCTTTATTTTTATTTCTTTTAGCGCCTTCGAAAGAACCTATCAGTTGATAAGGATTGGGGACCAGCCAAAGAAGAGAATAATGCTCAGTGGAAGCTATATTGCTCTCAATATATTTCACGGACCAATCTTCTAACATATTGGTTTACTAAGAAACAAGGAATATTCAGTTAAATTGGTATTTATAGTATATTAACAAAAAATAAAGAAAAAACTCAAATATTCAAGTGTGAATAGAAATATGTAAACAAACTTCGGAGACTGGTTCGTTACATTTAAATAGGATTTACATATTTTTTTTTTTAAAGTCTTCATATTCACAGTCACAAGTATACTTCGTTTAGAGCATTTAGAATAATTAGGAATGGACAAATCCACTCATCTTAATAACGTAAGGTATTTTCGACACCCTCTAAAAATCTTGCGACATAATATGAGTAGTATTATGTGATCTAACACTTCTTCCAGGCTGGTAACACAACTACCCCCACGACCCAGTTTATTCTGCTGGGAACAGTCAAGGTGGGTGTATTGCTCAGTAAAATGTTTCTGAGGACGTATTTAGTACGTGAACATTGGTTGATATTAGCGGGATCGGATAATAGGCAGATTGGAGTAAGGCTAAAAGTAGCGACAGGTGTGTCAAAATTAGAATAACGGCAATAGCATAATCATGTGACTGAAGAAACGACTCCAATAAAACGGAAATATTATGGAAAAGCTCTCTCATGTGCCACAATCTAAGCTGAAGATCACTAGCTTGTACTGGGCTTCATCGTATCACATTGATAGGGACCTTGTAACAGCAAGTGAAACACAAGTCTTCCGATGTACTTGAAGATCGTCAGCTGAAAGAGGTTGCTCTATATTCAATGCAACCCGTGAAGTCCTACATTTCCTCACATAACAGCAGCTCTATGTTCATCTAATTTGGAGTACTACACACTTTACTTGAATTTTAGAACCGTAGAATTGTATATTCTTTACAGACGTCTCGTGTCGGACTGATGAGTCATTCTCAGCATCTGTTCACCTGCCTGTTCTGACCCTAGGGATGTTCACTAGTCTTCATTTGAAAAGAGACCATGCTCCAGCAGGATATTAAGAATGGCTTGTTCTGTGAGTCATCTAGCAATAATGCAATATAGCCCGTATTGCCAATGTATCTGAGTTTAGTCTGATGGCCCATAATGTCCGACCCTGCAGGGACTATATGAGTCTCCGGATAAGACGATTGTTTCCTTTCTTAGATCTCAATCCTGTTTTGATACACACTTGATCGCGAGATATCAGCTCTAAACTCTGTCACCATCCGAAAGGCCTTGTTTAGTACTACTTAACAAGCTAAAGGCCTGTCAGGGAACTGCTGTGTGACTATGTAGCCATTTGAGCATTGAAGGTATTCCAGTCTTCGTGCCCTATGTTACTGAGTCGTTTGAAAGTCACATTGGCCGGAATGGTTTAGCCAATACGTCTGGCTGCCACAAACCGGAATATATCATGCTTTTCCTATGATTAATTTGTTTCGGTGTAACTAGTTGCAGTGACCAACGGTTAAACGGTAGAACAAGGAATTGTTCGTATAGATAATCAATTTTTGACAGTTCACGTAGTGTTTTTTATACGTAACAATTTATTTTTTCTTGCTTACTGGGAGTGTGGCATATTAGAATAAATCTAGTTTTTAATGAAATCCAAACCGCAAGAACGCCCACCGTAATCAACCCTGACAACGCGGTCCAGCACCACGTGTGTTAATCCGTAAGCTACTTAAACCCACTTTTTTACTAGTTATCAGCTGATATTTCTTGAAGTAAGTCAAATTTATATTATATTAATTCAGAAAAGATCAGAATGAAAAGCTCACCGAATCCTTCTGATAAATTTCTGATCATCAATATGTATCGATTGTGCATATTGTGCATTTAATTTTGTTTTCTAGATTTTAAAAAAAGGCAGGAAATGCCTGGTGTTTGTATCCCAGCTCTTATAATAATGTCTAAAATTCGGTCTTTTTGTTTAGGGTCGGAAGCTTATCAGTCGTTCCTCAGAGATCAGATGTAATGAATACTTTTCTACGAAGTTTGTTGTGAACTTTTTCACACCTATCAATATTAATGAAAAAAAAACGAATGAAGACTGATCTTATTATAACTTCATTACGCATATATGTGTGTGTTGTTACTATGTGTATTATCGTAACCGTTTGTTATTCTGTAACAGTACTTTTTTTATATATGCTGTATATTGTTTATAATCATAGTTTGGAGCCAATTTTAACCCAAAAAGCATACGGGTGCCCTGAAATCCTAATTCAATTTTTTATTTGGAATAAAAAATAAAAAAAATATAAGTGGTAGCTTTATTGGAGGTCCAGATATCGATTATAGCTCTATTAATACCAGTCTTGAGAAGTAACGCGTTACTTTTGAAGTAACGTTTCCTAGTAACGCGTTATATTTTTTCCAAAGTAATGGTAACGCGTTACGTTACAAATTTTTAAGTAATGTACCTAGTTTGCGGTACATTTCGGATGAGTAACTTCAATATATGTATATATATTTTTCGGAAACAAAAGTTTCTTTCCTGTAAGTGAATTTCTTAGAATGGAGCAATGGAGCATGAACTACGTCAGTGCCCGACAGTCACCGACACAAAGAGAAATAGATAAGATCTTACAGTTAGTGCCACTTGGAAGATGAATCTAGCCTTAGGGAAATAATGTGTACTGTTTGCAAGCACCAGGAAGATTTTGTTATAGATTTTGACAGCTCCAAATCAATGCGTTCACTGAGTGAACTGCGACTGCAATGGTAATCTAGTTTCCTTTGGTTGATGTTGCTTTCATAAAGATGGAGAACGAAAATAAACTTATTTTACCGTTCGAACATTTGAAAAAATACTTTTTCTTAAAAGCTGAGGATGATGACGGACATACTTTAAAAGTAAAGTGTTTGAAGTACTCCGGCGAGAAATATTTATCAACATCCAGAAATTCGTTCGCAAATTTGAGGAAGCATCTAAAGGTAAGGTTTTTTTTTTTTTTTTTTTTTTTTCTAGTAGTTAAATTTCTAATGTAGACCGAAACACACACACACACATTTGGGATCAAGCTAGTGTCTAACTGATAATAACTTATTTACACATGCTCTTACTAATATTATATTAATGCTTTCTTCAATACAAGAACTAAGATCAATTTGTCAGGAGAATTAGACAGGAATTTGGAAGATCTGCTAGCATCTAACTTTACGAGTACAGAGGTACTGTTCTGGTAAAAGTGGGGGGAAAAAACACGAAATTCCAAGTGGGACGGCCAACTCCAAATGGAACGAGACATCTCGAATACGAAGAACGCTTTCATTGCACCACCTCGCTTGGTATTCGTGTTATTTGTGAAATATATGAAAGTTATATAGTGGTATTCTGTTTATAATTATGGACACATCAGAAGTTGCAATTTCGTGGGGAAAAAGGTTTCAATTGCAACAAAGTAAGAAAAAATATAAGATTCCATTTTCTCGAGAGATTAAGGGTTTTAGTATCAGTGACCGGAGGCTAACTGAGGACAGTTTAGTTCAAAATACGTATTCAAGTAATGTTTTCAGTTCCGACAAGGAGAATTAATTTATGGGAAACGGGTCCCTAGCCCTTCTCTTGACTATAGATCTGTTTGTTAGTGATTACTGCGTTTTATATATATATATATATATATATATATATATATATATATATATATATATATATATATATATATATATATATATATATATATATATATATTATTATTATTTATTAGGGTGGTCCTTAATTACATGGCGAATTTCTTTGCTCCCAATCCCTAAATTGGTTCCATGTCGGACCCAATTTATCCATGACAAAAATGGGCTCAATCGAAGAATATTTAACCGACCCCCAAGGGACCTAAAGTTTGAATGCATATCCAATATGTTAATATATAGGAAAAGTCTGGAATAAACCCTCCTTACTTTAAAGCGACTGAAGGGAAAGGAACCAAATCTTGGATACAGGGGTTGGAAGTAATCCACATCTGACTCTGAGAAATAGCATGATGGCGGCCATTTTGAAGTCCGCAATTTTGTATTCGGACCCAAAATTTTAAATTGAAATGATGTTTTGTGACATCGTTTTTGGGTAACCTTTCATTATAAAAACATATCTTCCTATACTTTTCAACTTATCTCTGGTCATTTAATTCTTTTTAGCTTTGAAATAATAGTTTATTATCTTTCAATATTGTTTATTTCTCTATAGGTTACTGAAATATTAATAAACTATTACATACATGTAACAGGGAAGTAATTATATATGTTGTTATATAATTACATCCCGTCGAAATACACACCAGCCTATATTGAAATTATTTTTATGTAATGAGATTACATAAATAATATAATGAATGTTTATAATTATAATAAAAGAGAGCTGAATGCTGCGGATAACTAGCCAAATTCTACTGCATCATTAAGCCAATTTTTGTAGCATCTGGATACTTTTTTCTGTGTTCACTGACTATCTGCAATATGTATTGTTTCTCTGTTTCGTCCTTTGTTAAAATGTTCCTGTATTCTTGTATCAGTTTCACATCTCTCTCTGCAATATCATTTACCACCATAATGTTTTTCAATGTATTCAACCCACGTTGAAAGTTCATATCTTCTTTCCACGTAGATATATGGGCATGTGCATTTCTTTCTTTACTTTATGGTTTAATTCAAATAAGGAAAACTATTCAGCAATCTTATAAATCTGCAGCCCGTACAGAGATATAAACTTACAGAATATTAAGTTTTATTACTTCGGAGCTTTTATTTTCCATAGTTGATAATTATTACATGTTCAGAGATAAGTGGAAAATAAAGACAGACGTCTGTTTGTCGTCAAAAGCTACCTCAACATGATATATCATACGAGGTCATTTCTATTTAAAATTTTGTGCCCGAATCCAAGATGGTGGACGTAAAGATACGCCTTATCTCGATCACTACTCAGTATCAGATATGGATCTACTTCTACAACCTCTATCCAAGATATGACCCTTTCCCTCAGCCATTTTTAAGATACAAGAGTTTATTACAAACTTTTGCCATATACTATATACATTGTAAATGCATTCAGATGTTTAGGTCGCTTGGGGGTCGGTTAAATATTCTTCGATTGAGCCCATTTTTTTCACAGATTAATTTGGTCCGACATGGAACCAATTTAGGGGTTGGGAGCAAAGAAATTCGGAAATCGAAAATTAAGGACCATTATATATATATAATATATATACAGACTGTTCCATAATTCGTGTTATTTTCTACAGCGCTGGGAGAAGATGAAGTTTATACACTATTAATGTAAAATTTGGCACTCTTATTGAGAAATATCTGAATTTTTCGAATTTCTAAAGAAAATAAGAGAAAATTGCTGTTTAGCCCCCCTTTTAGGGGTGTAAACACGAAAGTTCATTTTCCTTATGGGAGATTCAATGTTAAATTTTAGAAGCAGTTTTCTCCAATAATTATTCGTGAAGATTTTGGAGCAAATGAGTTGTATTTGTTACAAAATGCAAAAACACTCATTCACAAAGCTAGTAAAGCCGTCTCAAACATTATTTTGCGAAGGTCCCCCTTTTGGGGGGCAAGGGTCGTAAAAAGGTGGTGGGTGATATGTTACCAAAATCCCAAAATTTATTTTCGGAATGCCAGTAAGCGTGAGATTAATCACAAATGTCACAGAATAATGCTCCAATGTCCTTACATGTAAGAGTGACTGATAATGGGGCTACAGCCCCTTTCAAAAATAATAAAAAAAAATCACCATAAATATCCTTAGTAGGGACATACGAGAAGAAGGTATCTTTGTTAATTAATGTGAAATTTTGCGTCATTGTATCAAATGAGTATGCGTTTTTGAAACCTGGAATGTTATTTTGATAACGCGCCGCCTTAGGGGGGCACAGGGGGCGAAGTATTCGATGATGAATCTTTATAAAAATTCAAAATTTTGTTCCGGAAATGCCAGAGAGCGTTAGATTTTCACCAATGTCACAGAATTAATATTCTAATGCTCCTTGCATGTGCCAGTGACTTATATGGGGCTATAGCCTCCTTTCAAAAATAAAAAAAATCACCATAAATATCCTTAGTAGGGACATACGAGAAGAAGGTTTTTTTTTTTTTTAATTAATGTAAAATTAGGCGTCATTGTATCAAAAGAGTATGCGTTTTTCAAATCTGGGATGTTATTTTAATAACGCACCGCCTTAGGGGGGCACAGGGGGCGAAGCACTCGATGATGGATCTTTATAAAAATTCAAAATTTTGTTAAGGAAATGCCAGTGAGCGTCAGACTTTTCAGAATGCATGCTAAGAGATGTGTGTTTAAGAAGCACTGGAACACGTCCGAATCTTTTGTTGGCGTCCCACTGTAAGCTGATTTTAAGCAATGTCAACAAACTTTTCTTTATAAAACACCCTCTAATTCCTGACTCATCTTCTTGTTCATGTGTACTGACAACAGTTTCAGACCTTTTCTTATCGCAATACACCAACAATTTACGAGTTAATGTGTTGACAGTTCAATAGGATTTCGTGTCTGTAATCAACACCTGGGTTAGATTGACTTTTTCGGAAATGGACATTATATAGCAGGTGAATCTCGGGGATAGACTGGCTTAATCATTTGATAATTACTTGTCGTTTCCAGTATACTTTAAGAGTGCATTCATATTGTAGTGTCCTTCGATCATGCAGTCTTTAACTCAGGATCAGCGTGCTAATGTAATTGAATGGTATATTTTATCAGAAAAATCTGCAAGAGCAACAAGATCCCGTATAGTTAAAGAACTCGGATTAAAAGTACACGATATGCAAATTCACCATTTGTACAAACAGCTCCACAGGAATTGTTTTCACACTGCCCATCTTGCATCTAGAAAAAGTGCCGGAAGATATCCAAGTGCATCTACAGAAGAAACAAAAAGACAGGTGTTGTTATCTGTTACTAGTTCACCGCGGAAATCCCTTGCTCGTCGAAGCTTAGGCTTAAATATTAAGAAAACTACGCTACAAAGAATTTTAAGAAACTTGAAGGTAAAACCATACAAGGTCCGAATGGTTTCTGAATTGTGTGCAAGTGATTATGGTGATCGTGTTTATTTCTGTAACTGGTTTATCGAGAAGTTAAATGAAAACCCTATGTTCTTATTTCAAGTGATGTTTTCCGATGAAGCAAAATTCTTCTTAAATTTCCTCATCACATGCAAGATATTGGTCATCGATACAGCCGAACGTGAGATCAGAAGTGTCAATGGACAAACGAGGAATGGTTTGGTGAGGTATAACTGCGACTGAGGTGATAGGACCTTTCTTTTTTGATGAAAATGCAATAACGTCATCATACCAAAAGCTACTAAGAGAAAAAGTATTTGCTGAACTTGATCGTTTAAATTTAGGTCAAAGTGATGAATTATGTTTTATGCAAGATGGAGCACCAGCGCATCGCTCAAATACGACTATAAATCTTTTGAGAGAGAAATTTTGGGAACGGATTATTTCTATGGGGTCAAGTGTCGAATGGCCACCAAGATGTCCGGACCTTACGCCATGCGATTTTTTCTTGTGGGGATTCCTAAAACAAATTGTCTACCAAAAATCATGTAACAGTGTAGAGGACTTGAAACAGAGGATTGTCCACAGTATAGAGATGATCACTCCAGATATGTTGGAGAAGGTGTTCACAGTTTCTTTAGTAAATCGCATTAATTTATGTCTTGTTCGTTCAGGAGGGCATGCCGAATAAAAGTAAGTTGATTTTATGGGTTTTACACTTAGGTTAATGATCTTTTTAAACAATTAGTGATAGTAGAGCCAAAAAGAGTTGTTTTAAACAAAGAATAATTTCCAGCAACTGATTCTTATTCCTCGGGAAATATTTGTTTCTATTACAACCGTGTGTCCGTGTGTATTAGGTCTGCAGTACATACGAGTAAGTTGTTATATGAAAAGTTGGATAATACGGTTATTGTGTAAGAAGTAATGAAGGTACATGCTTTTTCTTTTTACGAATAAAGCAAACAATATTGAAACTTAAAGCTCACTTTTAATTTTTAAGATCTTACTTTTCATTATTTTTTTTCCTGCTACGTTTTTCATTGTCATTTTGTGTTCTATTTCGAGATGGTTCTGCTTAAGTGTGTAGAAAATACGTAGGTGATTTGTGTGTGAGATTTTCTGCTATAAAAAGAGCCCTAATTGATATTTAAAAATATAAAATTCTTTGATTATATTCCAGTGACACCATAACAACAATGCTATATGCATAATCAGTTACGCTGACAGAAGTTATTCATTTACAGTAATTTCCAGGTTTATTGTATACTTTTTTTTTGTTTTGCAATAATGACAACTTACTTATTAATTATGACATACTTATTGTGAATTTTTGTGATTTTTGGAAGGGGGCTGTAGCCCATATAAGTCACTGGGACATGCAAAGAGCATCGGAATATTAATGTTGTGACATTTGTGACTAATCTCACGCTCATTAGCATTTTCAAAATAAAATTTGGAATTTTCATAAAGATCCACAATGTTATGCTTCGCCCCCTTTGCCGCTAAAGGTGGTGCGTTATCAAAATTATACCGAATTAAAAAAAAAACGCCAGCGCCAAATTTCACATTACTTGATTTTAAAAAAATAGCTTCTTCCGGTGTGTCCCTGTTAAGGATATTTATCGTGATTTGTGGAAGGGGCTGTAGCCCCACATCAATCACTGGCACATGCAAGGAGAATCAGAATCTTAATTCTGTGTCATTTGTGATTAATCTGATACTCATTCACAATTCCAGAATAAAATTTGGATATTTTTAAATAAAGATTCAAATGCTTATGGTGCGCGCCCTGTGCCCTCCTAATCCGGTGTCACCAAAATAATATTCTATATTTCAAAAACGCGTACCCTTTTACTAAGATAAATTATTTTACATTAATTTGACAAGAAATAATGGTTTCTCGGATGTCCCTGCTAAAATATTTATGGCTAATTTTTTATGTGATTTTTTGGAAGGGGGCTGTAGCCCCATATCAATCACTGGCACATGCCAAAAAACATCGGAATATTAATTCTGAGAAATTTATGATTAATCTGGTGCTCACTGGCATTTCCAGAATAAAATTTGGAATTTTTATAAACATCCATCATTTTATGTTTCGCCCCCTGTGCCCCCTAAGGAGGTGCGGTACCAAAGTAACATCCCATATTAAAAGACACATAGCTTTTTAGCACAATAACACAAAATTTAACTTAATTGATTTTAAAAAAATAGTTTCTTACGGTATGTTCCTGCTAAGGATATTTATGGTGAATTTTTAATATGATTTTTGGAAGGGAGGCTGTAGCCTCATATCAGTCACTGACACATGCAAGGAGCATCGGAATATTAATTCTGTGACATTTGTGATTAATCTGACCCTCACTGGCATTTCCAGAACAAAATTTTGAATTTTTATAAATATCCATCATCGAGTGCTTCCCCCCTGTGCCCCCCTAAGGCGGTGCGATATTAAAATAACATTCCAGATTTGAAAAACGCATACTCTTTCGATACAATGACGCCTAATTTTACATTAATTTAAAAAAATACCTTCTTCTCGTATGTCCCTACTAAGGATATTTATGGTGATTTTTTTTATTTTTGAAAGGGGGCTATAGCCCCATATAAGTCACTGGCACATGCAAGGAGCATTAGAATATTAATTCTGTGACATTTGTGAAAAATCTGACGCTCTCTGGCATTTTCGGAACAAAATTTTGAATTTTTATAAATATCCATCATCGAATACTTCGCCCCTGTGCCCCCCTAAGGCGGCGCGTTATCAAAATAACATTCCAGGTTTCAAAAACGCATACTCATTTGATACAATGACGCAAAATTTCACATTAATTAACAAAGATACCTTCTTCTCGTATGTCCCTACTAAGAATATTTGAACCACTGATTGGAAAAAGGGAATAAGTACAATTTTTTGCGATTTTAATCTGAGATAGCAGATGTGTTCCTTTAAGATAGTTGCATCGTTGAGTAGAAAATTGGAATGTTTGGGCAACTCTATGTGACCAATGTAGAAGGCAAAATCTCTTGCTGATTAGAAAAAGGGAATAACTACGTTTCTTATTTCCTTCTTACAGTCACTACAGGACACGACCACAACTGTGAGACTGTGTGTAAGTAGACAACCACCAGAGCCCTCTGCTTTCGTTACGATACTTCGACTTCTTTTTGCATTGCACAATCTATGGAGAACTTTTTGCTCCAATCAGTTACAGATTTACATGTTTTCAGTGATACAAGTGGTGGTCAAAACTGCAATCATTCAATGACATGAATGCTTTTCAGCCTGACCGTATCATAACGGTTCCCACTATACACCAATATTTGCCTGTCAGAGGTCACAGTTTTTACCATGTGACCGAAATTTTGCTGTAATCAAACCAGAACTCAAACGACACAATCGCATTTATTTACCAGCACAGTATAACCACATGATTACGAATGCAACAAATACTGATCCTCCATTTCAGGTTTACGAAGTTGTCAATGGAGAAATCTTAGATTTTAAACATTGGTGGTAACCGCTTTAGAAATCTTCAGGTAGCATTGTGGACAAAACAGTGAAATTCCAAGTAAGTAAATAGAGACACTGTTTACAAAGCAGAATCTCCAGGTTATGTCCAAGCTCATAAGTTTATCAATGGACTAAGAACTGATATTTTTCGATTACTCAAAAGTAATGTCACAAACGTTGCACTGCCAACGTCAAAGGCATACGATTGGCAAGTCTCGATCAATCAGAAAAAGATCAACGATTCTTCACAAATCATCAAACACATACCTGACCAATACAAGCAGTTTTATAGGATGATTTGTTCATGGAAAACCACTGATCAAGAAACTGTAGAAAGATGCAGACGGATAGGACCCTATGTAAACCCATTCTAATGTGACAACGTATTTTGCTACGTATTTTGTTCAGTTGTCTATTGTATTACTTTTCTTGCTGTACGAATAACATGTGCTGTACAGAAAAACGAACGGTGACAATAAAAGTGTTAGAAGCCTAATATGCGTGATATTTCGAATACATATATCCAAGATTAACATACAACATTGCATTCAACATGTACATTTTCATAGCTTTCTATCAAACTGCACATTACATACCCTACACACAATTACAATTGCACCCAACTTTAATTGATTGGAAAAAGGGAATATTTTTTCCATTTTTAAGCTTTTCTAACCAATTCCAGGGCTGCAATACAAGATTCTTCTTGTTGTCTTAGTGTTTGTTAGTTGTTTTGCTACAAGTAATCAATTATACACTTTT
This sequence comes from Thermobia domestica, assembly GCF_964235325.1. Lineage (NCBI taxonomy): Eukaryota > Metazoa > Arthropoda > Insecta > Zygentoma > Lepismatidae > Thermobia > Thermobia domestica. Next base: position 52,595,782 of record NC_137455.1, on the reverse strand, counting down.
TGCAACAAATACAAACAACGCTTCTAGAAGGTTTTTTAACGTTATTGAAAACTTAGGTCTGATGCACTTATTCCCTTTTTCCAATCAGTGATTCATTTATGGTGATCTTTTTTTTTTTATTATTATTTTTGAAAGGGGCTGTAGCCCCATTATCAGTCACTCTTACATGTAAGGACATTGGAGCATTAATTCTGTGACATTTGTGATTAATCTCACGCTTACTGGCATTCCGAAAATAAATTTTGGGATTTTGGTAACATATCACCCACCACCTTTTTACGACCCTTGCCCCCCAAAAGGGGGACCTTCGCAAAATAATGTTTGAGACGGCTTTACTAGCTTTGTGAATGAGTGTTTTTGCATTTTGTAACAAATACAACTCATTTGCTCCAAAATCTTCACGAATAATTATTGGAGAAAACTGCTTCTAAAATTTAACATTGAATCTCCCATAAGGAAAATGAACTTTCGTGTTTACACCCCTAAAAGGGGGGCTAAACAGCAATTTTCTCTTATTTTCTTTAGAAATTCGAAAAATTCAGATATTTCTCAATAAGAGTGCCAAATTTTACATTAATAGTGTATAAACTTCATCTTCTCCCAGCGCTGTAGAAAATAACACGAATTATGGAACAGTCTGTATATATATATATATATATATATATATATATATATATATATATATATATATATATATAATGTGTTTTGCTGCTTTACTTTTATTTAGGTATGTGTAACGAACAGGCTGGTAGCCAGCCCAAAACTCTAGGGGGGGCCCGATCCAACCATATTATAGTTCATCACCATATTATAGTTCATTTGCAAGCCTACCGTGAAAAATTCAGGGGGCCCGGCCCCCCCAGACCCCCTTGGATACGGACGTGGTAACGAACACGATTCTTTTGATTTATAATACGTGTAAACACAAAAGAAAAATATAAGGACCTCCAAATCAAAACGAGCTTTGTGCACATGTGAACGAAATTAAGTATTTTACGGATTCCTCACAATGTGCATCGATCTGCGAAATCAGTTTGGTAAGAAAAAAATTTACTACGAAAAACTCGTCTGAAATATCACGTTTGCATATGAAATGATTGATTCCACACATAGATTTTGGCTCTCCTGAAAAATTCTAGCAGATAAAGCATGTTTTGGTTCAGAGGTCCTCAAATGAAATAAATGGAAATTGAATACTTACTTATTACTTTAATTTAATGTGCGAAATTAACGGGAGGAATGAGGGAAATTCCCTCTGTGGTATTGGATATCTCCTATAAGCTTTAGATTTTCTCATGTTAATTTCTGTGAAGCACACTTTATCCACCCTTTAAAATGCGCCTTAATTCGGGTACTGCTTAATTTAATTATTGTTTAAAAACAAACTTCGAGTTTGTAGTTTTTATTTGATTGCAACCTAGTGATTTATTGGGTATGATCCCAATTAATCTTTGCGTGATCCTTTAGCTCGGTTTAACCGCATAACAGCAAGGTAAGGTGTGTTGCATACACAACAGTTATTAATAAAATTAAATGTAATTGCTCAATATTTCCTTTGATTAAAAGATTATTAGGTCAACATTTTTCCTGGACAACTCTGATGAAATTCATAACGCTAATAGAGCTTTATGAGTAATCTAAGGTAAGGCGCGCACACACACACACACACACACACACACACACACACACACACACACACACACTCACACTCACTCACTCACTCTCACTGAAAACACCAGGATTAGTCAGGATAATCAGCGCTCTACTGTACTAACTCACTCACTCACTAAATCACTTTATGGCCTATGGAACCCGGAGGTTCAATGCCGCGTTCACAAAAGCTCTCCACTGACTTCCATCCTTAGCCAACTGGATCCAGTTTTTACTTTGTATTCCTATTTCTGCGAGATCAATCTTAATATTGTCCTCCCATCTGCACCTAGGTCTTCCTAATGGTCATTTCCCGATTGGTCTTCCAGTCGAAACTTTAAAAGCGTTTCTACTTTTTTCCATCCTAGCTACATGACCTGCCCACCTAAGCCTCCTAGACTTGATGACCCTAACAGTGTTTAGTAAACTGTATACATTATGTAATTCCTCGTTATGAAGTTTCCGCCATTCCCCATTCCCATTCCTCTTGGGTCCGAATATTCGTCTCAGGATCTTGTTCTCAAACAGGCCGGTAGCCAGCCCAAAAATGTAGGGGGGGCTGAAGTTAGGGGGGGCCCGATCCAAAAATATTATAGTTCATCACCATATATAGTTCATTTGCAAGCCTACCGTGAAAATTTTAGGGGGGGGCCTAGACCCCCCTGGATACGGGCCTGTTCTCAAATACTTTGAGTCTATGTTCTTCCCTCAGAGTAAGCGACCATGTTTCGCAACCATACAGAACAACATTCATGATTATTGTTTTATATATTTTAAGCTTCGATTTCCTCGACAGAATTCGCGACGACAAGAGATTTTGAACTGGATAATAACACGATCTTCATATTTTATTTAATTGAACTTGATAAGAACATTATTTGGTTTCTTTCAGAACATCCATGGATTCCATACAAAGTTGAAGGACCAAAGAATTTGTCGAAAAGAGAGCAATCGGAATCGGTTAATTCAACGTGATCAATGAAGCAAATGAAGCTGGCAGAGTGTGAAGGGAGACGGGCTTGTACGCAAGAAACAGTTGATAAGCTTATTATTGATTTTGTTACAAAAGGTCTTCATCCCTTAGCACAGTTGAAAAGCCAGAGTTTATGGGACTGATTAAAGTATTGCAACCTATTAAAACTGTAATGTGTCGAAAGATTTGTGCAAGGATCGAGAAGGGAATAACTGAACAAAAAGAGGAGTTAATGCGAATACTTGTGGATGTTCCTTACGTAGCTACTACTGTAGGTTGCTGGAAATCCTATAACAGATGTTTTCTCGGTATGACATACCACTGGATTGACCCAACTACTCTCTCAAGAAAACTGTCAGTTCTAGCTTCCGGACTAATCAAAGGCCATATAACATTTGATGTCGTGTGCGAAAGAAATTGAGAAGATACACCAAGAATATGCTATTCGCAATAAGGTTGTTTGAACAATTACAGACAATAGCTCAAACTTTATAAAGGCATTTTTCAAATTTATTCGTCCTGCTTCGAACAGTGGGAAAGAGGAGGAGTGCGAGAGTGAAGATGAGGTCATGGAATTTTATTGAACTGCGTCCAATTTTGAAGAGGGCAGAACGGGAGACATTATTTTGCCAAGCCATGAGCGGTGTGCTGCTTATACAATGAACTTAATAGCAACGAAGAATGTAGAAAACTCTGAAAGTGGTCGTAATCAATAAATTACAAAGTAGATCCACACAACCACTGTTACGCTTTGTGGAATAAGCATAGCAGTATCCCAATATCTCATGATGATCTTGGAAAGTATTTACAAATTCTGAATGCAACTCATTGGAATTCCTTCTACAGTGCGTTCCTGTGCCTAAAGACTCTTCTTGTTTAAAAAGAACGAAACGATGAATGTCATTTGCGATCGCTTAGGTCTCTCAAGGTTTAGAAAACACGACATAAAGTTTATTGTTGAGTACTGCAGTAGCGTCGTGGGTCCTCCTGCTCAGATTCTTGATGCCATTTAAGGGGAACATAATGCGTATATGGGTTTATTGCTTCTCATGTTCAGTCTGCCAAGAAGACTCCTCAAGAAGAAAAAAGAAACAATGGAGTATTGCACACCACTAGCGCAATCATTAATTGGTGCAATCGATGAGAGATTCAATTCAGTATGGTGGAGAAGAGATCTGATATTGGCTGCGTGTTTGCATCCAAAGTTCCAGCATTCATGGATCCTGGACCCTGAAACAGAAGCGAAAGCAAGATCTATTGTGATGGAGGAAATTCAGAAAGCAAGTCTACAGGGGCCTAAAGACGGAAACCGGGCTACTTCTTCCCAGAATTGCAATGAAGATAGTACAGTTGACTTGCAACAACCAGAACCGAACAATGTTACTGATTTGAATGCTGCAAAATGCTGCCCTCGCCTCACACAACAGTTGATTCTCTCAAAACGTGCTGGATGGAGCGGAACGAGCTTTCAGTGTTCAGCAGGTGACGTTTTCCGCAATAAACGTGGCCGTCTTACGGACAAAACATTTTGACTTTCTACTAATTTTGAAGTATAGTGATCCATAAGAACAGGTTTTGCAGTGAACATTTATTGATTGCAACATGAACACGTTCTGTATATAATGATAGCAGTATATCTTCAAAATTATGTGAAAACTAGGGCTCATAGTATGCTAAAATAGTGGAAACTAATCTTACAATGATTGATTTACAGTGACAAGTGCGATATGATAAACCATGTTGATTAAACTCACAAACTGCAATGACTGCTAAGTATAATAAAGAAATGTATATTGAGTGTGGAGGTGTAATGTGTTGATTGGTTATCGTGACAATGATATAATTATTTTCTATCACCATATTCTTTCAACTATACATTATTCAGCGTAAGCTCTAAACTCCGATAAACAAAATATTTGTATCCTTCCGCTTGTCACAAATACGATTGGCTAGTGATGTATCACTCCCACCTCCACGGGGAGGAGCAAATTATACACGTGCATTTTGACAATACTGTCTCGTGTTGTCCAGATACAGCAGCAGCAGAAAAGAAAGAAAAGAAACTCGAAAGATTTTTTAAAATAGTATTTGAATTTAGCTCGTAAACAATTGTTGCTTAGTGAGTAAAGGTTTGCCTTGTTGGTGTTTCACCACAACACTCGTGGAACCGGGATTCATGCCAGTCATCTTTCAGACTTTAAAAGCAGAACACCCGTCTACAGTTGAGTTGGCGTCATAATTACTGCGCATGCGTAGTGTTTATTTCTATTGTTTCATTAGCCACACTCGATTGCAGTATTATTAGATAATCCGTATTATATTTTTGTCATTTATAATAATATAGCAGTTTTATATGAAGCTTCATAGTAAAAGTAATAATGAAATCACATGAACTATTTTGCGGAGGAGTACAAGCGTCGGTAGGACAACAGCAAATCAGCGAGATTTAGTTTCACGTGGCTTTGTTTATCGCAGTTTAGAGCTTACGCCGAATAATGTATAGAATAAGTAGGCTTTTAATTAATTAATGAAACATCAAAACTTCGATGTAAAAACTATTGCAAACTGTTTCACACGATATGATTATCCTTATAAATCAATAATTAAGAATAAGGGTTAATATACAATTTTTTACTTTTCAAAATATTCTTTTATTTGTCAATAAATATGTTTACATTATGCTACAGCAACCAGGGGTAAAAGTGAGAGGAAACGCGGGGGGACGTTGTTACCTCACTTCCAAAAAATATCTATGGCGTCCTCCACTTCCTAAAAAAATTACAATGGCCAAAGATTGGCACGGGGGACAGCGTGACTTCATGCGTCTCCCTTACCCTTTCAGATTCACTTTTACCCCTGACAGCAACCATGAATAGGGCAATACACACTGTAAAAGATCCTACACTTTTTTTGTACGAGTAAACTACAACGAGTTTTGATCACTTCTTTAAAAACACAATGCAGAGTAAGTATATTTTTCACTATTTACATTAATGGTAAATAATTATTTAACAAATAGCATCAACCACTACTGTAAAAGTAATTCCCTACTGTCATTAATCAATTAATCGTGTACATGTATCCATAAGTGGGAGAGCAGGCCTACCCAAAATTAAAATCTTAAAGCCTCCCTTGCTATCTTTCGTGCAAATCTAGAAATCTTTATGATGAGAGCAACTTATCCTATAATCAAATATTATTAATACTTTGAAATAGTTTAGACAGACGTTTCATTCTTTCTTTTTGTTTGTTTTAATCAGTGCAAATAACGATTAGATGGGCAAGTAGGCTCTACAGTAATCTCGATTTTCATTGCCACATTAGTATATGTGGGTGTTACCGTACTGTGTTTAAGTCAAATTTAAGTAAAAAAAGAAAAATAAAAAAAGAATAAATAAAAGAAAGAGTGTATCGTATTGTGTTGTTAAGTGTACATTATGGATTTACAGAAGTCGACATAAAAAGAATAACTCGCTGCACTGTTGCCAGGTATGTGCTAACTACAGTAGAAAGCTAGAAGTGTAAATATAGTTGTTGTCTTATGAGAGTTTGTTTCATTCAGCAGTGAGGCCATATGAGTCATAGACCTGCTGCTTAAGGTAGAATTCAAACCATATGAACTCCAAACCGGAAGTCAACCCCGATCTCCCGCGCCGAAGGTGCGCACGCTGACCATATAGCCACGAGGGTACTCCGGTACAAGCATAGTATACCATTCTTTTACAAACACATATTTACAAACAAACAAAAAGAAAATGAAATCTTTCAAGTTTACGTTCCCTCCTAACCCTATAGACTTAAGGTTGATTTAAAGGGAAAAGTTTGACAATAGATGTCACTACAGTCTTCGTATCTCTCATGTATTTTTTACCTTTCACGAAAACTCACGATTTCTCTTACAAATTTCAATCTTAGAGACTTCAAATTTTTAGAAAAGGAACTTTGTAACCTATCGAAGGCAATAATTCGTGCCAATTCTTTATTTAGAATTTTCGTCATTGTTGGAATGGCTTGATTGTTGAAATGGATATTCAAGCCTTTACCAATATACGGTGTAACTGTTTCAACAATGAAGAAAATTCTAACTTAAAAAATCGGCACGGATTGTTGACTTCAATAGGTTATGAAGTTTCTTCTCTAAAAATTTGAAGTCTCTAGGCTGAACCTTGCAAAAAAAAAAAAAAAAAAAAAAAAATCGTGAATTCTCATGAAAGATAAAAACTACATGAGAGATACGAAGACTGTAGTGATATTTATTGGCAAAGCTTGTCCCTTTACACCAACCTTAAGGAGACAGCTAATTAATATAAATAAATGGTTATGAAGGAATTGGTAAAATGAGGTATGGAAGGAAATGGAAGACACCCCCCACCCAAAAAAAAGCAAAGACACTCTTGTGTGCCACAAGCTTACAGTTTTCATTGAGTGTTTCCAACATATCAAATGAGCGAAAAAGTTTCCATATCTTTCTGGATACATTAGTCAGAGATGTATTTCCTCCCAATTAGGTGGTGCATGATGGCACGGTGGTAGAACGCTTATACCTCTGGTGCATGGGGTTCTTCGATCCCCGGTCAGGAAGTTTGTGGTGTACAACATCGTGTTCGTAGTTTTTCTCGGGGTGCTCCCTTTTCCTCCCACATTCGCGTTCCACCAATTCTTCCATCATTCATTTGCTTTACTCACGATTCTCCCTTAGCCCAATGGTCATGAACGTGGTACATTAAACTGAGAGATTTCATTTAATTTCTCCTCCCAGTTAGATAAAACCTCTAAGAATCTGGTAGAGTTTCTGTGTCACGTGCCGATCCTGGATGTCAGGTGGTATCCACGGGCGCCGATCCTGGGCAGATACGGGAGCCCGCACCCGCCACAGTTTGATTGGAATTTGAATATGCTGCATTCGCTTGAATTTTTTTGCTTTGTTATATGACATATCCAGGGACGTACGCAGGGGGTGGGTCCTGGGGGTCCGGATCGCCCCGAAATTTCGACTTTTGTGTAAATTTAGCCTAATTTTAGGGGCAATTTTAGGAATTTTAATATAAAATATCCTCATATTGATTTGGACCCCCCCGGAAAAAATTCCTGCGTACGCAACTGGACATACCTGATGCTCTGCGGCCAAGAAATCGGTACCGATAGTCGTCTCCAATTCGATCAGAGAAATGGGTGACAAAAAGAAATATTTTCGAGCTGAGTTTTAAGTATGTAAATGGCAGCAACATAATATTCAATAATAATTTTAAAAAAAGTAAAAATGTTTGCAACAATAAGTGAAAATATCCTAATGTGCATGAACCATTAATTAGCCTATTCCACATGAAGTACATAAATAGGAACAATAAGATTCAAAAGTCAACTTTAACCTAAAGAAGAACATTTTGTCAACTAAACTGAAGCCCCAAATAAACAATTAGCTACCCAGAAGAAAAGGTACACAACGATTAATATCGTTATCTCTTCTACAAACGCCGAGCATCGTCTGTCTGTGGCTGTGCGCTTCTCTCGTTTTGCTCCTGTAGTGATGCAATATCACCAGCCTATTTAGCATTATTTTTGCGATATGATCTAACCTTATTACTCTATTAACCTTGAGTTCATTGTTTTTAAGCTTACTTAAGTGAGGCAAATAGTAGTTACCAAGGTACCGGTATATGAGTAGTTACTAATGCTTTAACTATTTTTTTCTCAATCCTACCCCTTCCCCCTCCATTTCAATGATGTACTTTGCATCATGGCCCGTCATGCGGAAACCACAGTACTATATTGCTAGTTTTCACGTGTCTTTGGTATTCACTATTTTTTTTTTTTTTTTAACCAGATTCACTCATATTCGTTTAATCTCAGGCGCAAACAAAATGAGTCAGTGCAAAAGAGGTAGAAAAAAAAAAGATAAAAACTACAGTTTCGGTTCTGCATTATTTTAACCGTAGTCTTTTTAGTCGGTTTTCTTGCATTTTGAAGTAAGTTCGTTCTTTGGTGGTATGATGCTATTAGTTTTAACAAGATCCGTTCATAAATCATTTGTTAATCTTCTCTGATTGAACAATGCATATTTTCCTTTTCCACGTACAAAGAAACATCCTACGAAGTGGTGAAAAATACTAGTTCAGAGCAGCTATACAAATATAGACGAGCATAAAATGTCAGGGCCTGTCTGAATGATAAACAACGTGTTATTGAACTTAATCCCACAAACATAAAACAAGCTTCTTGCATTTTTATTATCTAAAAGGGTAGAAGTAGACGATTTGTACGTATGGAGTTGTAGTTACTCAAATACTCAGTGGAAAAATGTTGAAAAAGTCGTCTCATTTTTAGTTTTCGCATTTACTGTAATTTAAAACGCAGTAAGTATGAACTATATGTTATCTTTTATTAGTTCGTTATACTAATTAACACTTTGAGTTCTGGTTCATTTATGTCAATTGTTCTCTGCTCCTGACCATATGTTGACAACTTTTAAAAATTACTGGATTTATATTTACTAACATTCCTTAATAAAAGTTTTGTTGAGGCAAGGAGATGTGATCGACATTTTACAAAACAATACAGAATTTGTTGAATAGTATTTTAAACAAGAATTTTAGGAATGATCAAAAAAATAATGGATCAAAAAAGATTGCGATCTTGGCCAAGAATTTTAGGAATGATCCAAAAAGTGCATTAAAAGATTGCAATCTTGGCCAACAATTAGTTTTTGGATCAGGGGCCACAATTTTTTTGAACTGCCTCTAAATCGAGTTTTTGTATTTGGCTCGGAATAAGCACATCATGCTGAATTAAGTGATAGTTTGGATTTGGCTACACTATATGTAGTTCTCCAGATATAAGGCGTACAAGAAAATTTTTGGTTGCAATATATTGGATCTTTTGACGTATTTTTGGATCAGGGACCACAAAATTTTTGAACGGCCCCTAAATCGAATTTTCGTATTTTTCTTTTTTTACGGAATAAGCATATCATACGGAGTTAAATGATAATTTGGGTTTGGCTACACTATAGGCCTATGTAGTTCTCCAGTTATAAGACCTAAAAGAAAATTTTTGTCTGGAATATATTGGATCTTATGATCCAAAAATATTGTGAGCCCTTGCTGCTGGTTTAGTGGCTTGCATCTAGCTAGTGCATGGAGTTCCAGTTTCGATTTCTGGGGGAAGGGAAGAGTATTTAAATTTGAACGCATTATGGAGGTATGAATTCCACTTTAATATGTTGGTTTACACCTTGTGTAGTCAATGTCCCTTCCAGGCGAACATCCAAGGAGGGCGGCGGGGGGAACCACACTCCAGAATAAAGAAACATTACATGTTACTCTTGTACAGGCTACGTCTTTTTCCAAAGGGTGTCCCTTGGGAATCTCCCTTATATTTTTATCCCCCTCCAGGACATTTTCTGAAGAAAAAAAAACTGCATGTGGCTTTGATACTGAAAGAGACACAAAACTGCAATCCAAGCAATTGAAATACTGAGTACATGTGATAGTTATTCTTACATTTTATTACAGTAAAAGCTCCTTATTCGCGCTTCCTTCATTCGCGTTTTCACTATTCGCGGATTAAAAAAATGCAACCCAATTCCTATATTTGCGGCTAGATTTCTTTATTCGCGCATCTAATCAGTACATACATAAATAATAATAAAAAGGATTCCAATAGGTATCCAACCCAATATCCTTTGTAAACGCCGTCAAATGGACTAATAAAATGTAAAATAGACCTTATTACAACTTTGCCTAAAGTATGTTGTTAAATGATATCGCCGCTGTATTGGCTCGGACTTTGACATAAACTGCCTTCGCCGCGATCGGTGTTTTTGAGAATGTAAACAAACAGAATGAAAGCAACCTTATTACTCAATGAATAAAGTATATTTTTTAATGCAGCCACATTATTAGACGTTCCGTCCTTTGGTAAGAGCCGCTTTGCGTGTTTTATTGTTTCGTCTTTCTATTCATTACAAAAATCGTGATCGAGTAACATGTCTTTACCGCTGTCTTCCTAATTTATACAGTAATGTCAACTAAAAAAAATGAGAAACGAGTTTCGACACGAAAAAAATCTGTGTTACCGCTTAAAGTGAAAATAGAAATGCTTGATCGTTTACGCCTTGCAGAGTCGTTTGCATCCATATCACGCTCATTCAATGTCAACGAATCAACTGTACGATCGATAAAAAAATCCGAAGATAAAATAAGGTCGTCTGTAGCTTCAACTTCACTGTCAGCGAAAATTGTTCGTGATCCAGCAATAGAAAAAATGGAAGTGGCGTTGTCATTATGGATCAAAAACCGCAACCAAAAAAGGGTGCCCCTGAGTGGTCCAATGGTCCGGGAGAAGGCAAAGCGTCTTTACGCTCATTTTAAAGAACCTGATGGTAGTTGTAGTGGTGAATGTACAGATGGAGGATTTCAAGCATCGGAAGGTTGGTTCAATAAATTTAAGGTGAGACAATCATTGCATAACATTAAAATCGTTGGAGAAGCTGCATCTGCAGACACTGCTGCAGCAGAACGATATCCAGAAGAATTTGCAAACTTAGTAGCTGATGGAGGATACAAACCTGAGCAAGTATTTAATGCAGACGAAACTGCATTGTTTTGGAAGAGAATGCCAAACAAAACATTCATTTCTAAAAGCGGAAAGTCTGCTCCTGGATTTAAGGCAGCAAAGGATAGAGTTGCATTGCTGCTATGTTCTAATGCATCTGGAGATTGTGTCATTAATCACTGATGCTTTACGGATCGTTAAATCCTCGGGCTTTAAAAGATCAAAACAAGGACGACCTGCCAGTGTTCTGGCGTGCTAATAAGAAAGAGTGGGTTACAAGCGCTATTTTTTGTGACTGGTTCCGGAATTGTTTCGTTTCTGAAGTTGAAACTTATTTTAAAAAAACAGAATTTAGACTTTAAGGCAGTTCTAGTTTTGGACAATGCACTAGGTCATCCTCGCGAACTTGAAACTATGCATCCAAATATGAAAGTAACATTTTTACCTCCCAACACGACGGCTTTGCTTCAACCTATGGACCAAGGAATAATCCAGGCCTTTAAGCTCTATTACATTAGACGAACCTTCAAAATCGTATTGGATAATATGGAATGTAAATCCTGATATGAATGTTATGGAATGCTGGAAGAAATTTGACATAGCAAAACGCATCGTAAACATAAAAGAATCATTGGAAGAACTGAAGCCACACACATTGAAGTCATGCTGGAAAAAACTGTGGCCTGCTCTGACTGCGGAAAATGACGAAGAATGTGTGCAAATTCAAACTTTGACTGCAAACATAGCCGAAATTGCGAATGGAATAGGACGAGATGGGTTCGAACAGATATAATCAAGTGACATTCAGGAATTGCTTGAATCGCAAGATGAAGATTTGACTGAAACCGACTTGGAGGAAATGTTAAATTCACAGCCCATTGAAGAAGAGGCTTCAACAAGCACTGGAAACGTGACATTTAATTTGAAAAATCTTAGTGAAGGTTTAAGAATGGCAAATGAGCTTTGTGATTTCTTTATGAAAATTGATCCATCTATGGAACGAAGTCTTATTTTTAAGAGGCAAATTGCTAATGCCAGTGCTGAATATCAGTCTGAATTGAAGGAGCTTTTAAAACTGCCAAGCAAGAAAAAATTACAAAATTCTTCAAACCATTACCTAAGCCTGAAGATAATAATTAATCAATATGGTCAAAAACTTCAATTACAGTAAATTGATTGTTTTATATATGTATTTGTTTTTTTTTTTTTATTTATTTTGTCACCTAGGAACGTATCCCCTATAATCCCATATAAATTACCATTCCGTATTCACGGTTTCTGTATTCGCGGCATATTTATGGAACATATACCCCGCGAATGAAGAGCTTTTACTGTACAGTACTTATTTTTCACTTCAAATATGAACATATAAGTAATGGAAGGGCCAAATAGTTATTTGTGCTATGAAATAAGCGAAATAACAAATAATCTTATACTTTTTACCCATTTAATTTCAAAGCAAATCCTGATTGAGGTTTCCGAGGGTTTCAGGAAAAGAGATGGAGTATATAGTCAGTTCTCTTTCTTGAAGCTTCATGTAAACAAAGTGAAAATACTTCTGAATAGAAAAGAAAAATGTAAATAAAATAACCACAAGATTGTTTTATAACAAAAATTATAGGCCTACTTAAGGTTCATTGTAATAAACTATTTTTTTTTTTCTTAGTGCTCAACTCAAAGATTGGTACTTTTGGAATTATACATAACTGCAAATGCTTTACAAAATAGTTTTGAAATGTTTGAAAGCACAAGTTAACAGTATTGTTCAGTATTTTTCAGTTTTTCAATATTTTAATTAGTTGCAATATGGCCATTGCTGAGCAGGGCAAGGGCGCCGATTTCTCTATAAATTTGGGGGGTCCATTCAGATGCAGAAGGCATATATGAGGATTTTAAGACAAATTGCATTCAAATTATGCCAAATATTATATATTCTTAAAAATACAATAAGGGGAGTCCACATCAGCTTTAGGGGGCCCGGGCCCCCTCGCTCCCTCCAGGATCGGCGCCCTTGCTGGAGAGCCAAGTTTTTGAGGGTGTCTAGCCCCTCCAGGGTCTTCTTAACTTCACCACTAACAATTCATTATTAAGTACAACAAAACAAGATATTGTTCAATTATTGCTTCGTTGTTCGTTTGTACTGTACAATGCAGTAGATGTAGACCTACATTCAACATAGAATAGCACTGACCTTCATTGCGTTCTAAGCAATACTTTTCTGATACAATCCTTTCACAGATTTTTTCACGTGTATATTCTCTTTGACATACCAATTATATACATCAATACTAGGAGTTCTTTCAAGTGCATTGTGGAAAGCAGCTACCATAAACGTGCCCACCAAAAATTTTCTGGGGGGGGGGGGAGAGGCAGTACCTTTGCTTTCACTCAACACTGTGAGCTGAATTTAAAGAAAGGCTTATGGTACTACAACCATCCCCAAATTTTCAAAATGTCATATGAAATTAATAAAAGTGCTGTAATTTGGGTTACATCCTATCAATGATGGGTAACAGGTTCTATTCCAGCGGCACGAAAAATCTTATTTATGGTTCTGTTGACAAAATTTATTCAAATTGATGGGGTTTCAAGGACAATGATATTGACTTGTATGTTTCGAGACAGCACAATGAATTTAAGGTCAGTGACTGAGCATATTATTCAAGTTCATGTCTTCATTTATTGGTTGCATTGTTTCCCATTTTGACGCTGAAAGTGGACCTGGAAGTGTCCTGTTAAGAAGCTCCTGCCGGGGACGAGAGAGCCTAGGTTTCCCCAATTTTCTTAGTGACAAAAATAATAGAAGCTAGAAGCTCTTATTTCTAATTTTTGAAAGTTTTCAGTAAACTCATGACTATCCTTTGGCTGGCTGGGGGCTCCACCCTCAGTCCCTCGCCCTTGCTCGGCTAACAGCCTCGCACCTCTTAAACCCAAAATTCTACCGAATTTCTAGTTTCTTTTCCTATTTGAACTATCTAAAAAAAAATAATAATAATAAGATTTTGTTTCCCAAGAAAACGCCCATTTAAATAACATGGGACCCTTTAGACACCTTAAAAATAATCACTTTTGGCAATTTTCCTGTCAGTTAGTCCCGGAAGGTTACAATGATGCCAAGTTTCATCATTCTAATCCTGCCAGAAGTGCCTAAACATTTTGGGGTGTAGAAGACGTCCCATATAAATAACATGGGAAAGATTTTTTAGTTCTCCATAAAACCACTCTAAAGTTGGAAATTTTTATTTTTACTGATTTACTTCGGTAATGCTAACGAAATCGTACAATCATACCGAACTTCAAGTTTTTACTCTTATCCCAAGTACCTAAAACATAGGGAAATTCTTCATCCCCCCTTACCCCCTAAAACTTATTATGGCAATTTTCCTGCCAGTTAGTAACGGAAAGCTACAATCATGCCAAATTTCAACTTTCCACTTCAAGCGGAAGTATCCCTTTAATTCATGTCAGTTCATGTAGTTCTATATATATTTAGGATTAGGGCCGCGGTGGCTCAGTGGTAGAGCGTTCACCTCTGGTGCTTGAGGTCCTGGGTTCGATCCCAGATCTTTGTGGTGGACAAACACCGTGTGCGTGGGTTTTCTCGGGGTTCTCCCGTTTCATCCCACTTTCTTCATTCCACCATTTCATTCATTACCGGCACTCATCATCACCGTCTCCTTTAGCCTAACCGGCATAACCGTGGGACGTAAAACAAAGATTTCATTTCATTTCATATTTAGGATTAGTCTGGGTTCTGGCTGCCCCCAGTTTTTATCTTCTAGATCCGCCACTGATTGTGCCATATCTATTGCTATTTTATTCTATTAGTATTAAATTGAGTTCGTTGATGGAGGTTATAGCTATTCAGTCCTGAAGTGGTAGAAATCAATCCTTTCCGGCTTTAACATTGATCGCTTTGGAGTAAAAATTTACAATAGATAGCGAGAAGCGGTTTTCTGTAATCGATTAAGTGTTCCTAGAACACATATCATTTTCATCCTCCAATCTCTACTGTAACCAGAAGTGTTAGAAACCACTACAACTTCTGGTTTCAATATCAGTGGTGCCCACTCCCCTTTATGTCCATGACGCACCCCCCGCAATTGTCTATCCATAGGTATTCTTCCATGAAAAAAAATCTTTTCGATTAATTTTACCCCCCCGCCAAACATATTTATATAGATTTTTAACCCCCCCAAATATTTCAATGACGCAGTTTGCGTCATAGCCCCCCTTGTGGGCACCCCTGTCAATATTAATCTACCCATACAGAGCACAACAATAAGACATAGCGAGAAACGGTTTTTAATCGATTAGCGCTCTAAAAGAAGGTACCATTTTCTCTCTTAACCTCGGATGGTGAAGCGGGGGACCTTAGACCCCCCACCGGCTGCTTTTTCGTTATTCACTCTAACAAATAAGTTGAAAAGTATTGATATTCTTGCTATGTGTCGGGGGCCGCGGTCGCTCAGTGGTAGAGCGTTCACCTATGGTGCATGGGGTCCTGGGTTCAAACCCTGCTCCCGCCAAGTGAACTTTGTGGTGGACAAACACAGTGCGTGGGTTTTCTCGGGGTTCTCCCGTTTCCTCCCACTTTCTTTATTCCACCATTTCATTCATTACTCATCATTACCGTCTCCTTTATCCTAACTGGCATAATCGTGGGACGTAAAACTCAAATATTTCATTTCATTTTTTCTAGCTATGTGTCGCTTTGTAAACTACTGTCTTTTGGAATCCTTGTGCTTACTTTTGGCTCGGCCATTTAACGACGAAATAACATTTAATCGTATTGGGGTACCTTAGGTACCCCGCTCTTCACGTATACGATACCAAAATTTTTCATTCATAATAAGTAAGAACGGGGAGCCTAAGGTCCCCCAAACATTTCAACTTAATTTATAAACTTCTAGCAGAAATTCGTTGCATCTAAATATGTTCCAATTTATTTTTTTTTAAGTATAATAATGTAATTATTTTAAAATTATGCTCAAATAAATATTGTGAGATTCCTTTAGTGTTAAAATTTCCCACTCATAAAAAATCTAAAATACGTGGAACGTATGAGGGAAAAGAAACGTAATATTTCAAAATAATTTTTACCAGCACGTTGTCGCCTTCTCAGTCAAGTCTTTTTGGATTCAATGGAGATACAACGCTAGTTTTATACGTTCCCGGTATAAACATATCTGTAACAACATACATCAGGTGAAATTTCAAACATAAGTGACATAAAACAGTATTGCTCTACAATTTCACAAAATATGGTGCTGACGTTGGAGGCCAAACGGCACAAGAGTATACATGTGTTTACATTAATGGTCTCTCGAATAAGAATGAGACGAAATATGAACAAGGATATCAAGAAAGATATTGAGGCATTTCTTCCCGAAGCACTGTTAAAGGAAGGAACTGAAGAAGGGATGACTTCGGGTTAAAATCAGGGTAGAAATGCAAAACGAGGAAGGTGTTTCTTCTGCACAATGAAAGAATACAAGAAGTCCAAAATGAAATGAGACTTGTGCCATAAGTAAGTGTGTGCGAAACTCAAGTGTTTTGGGTGTGACAAAGCACAGTTATAAAGGAAATAATTGGACCTAGTAGTGCCCGAAAAATAAACTAAGGTAACCTAAGCTTTGTGTTATTAGGTTATAAAAAAAATTTGTAGACAAAGAAGGATAAAATGATTTAAAAAGATGTCTATATGTATATTTCTAAAGAGATATTATAATAAATGTGTTTAATATTTAACACAAAGATTGGGGTCACTTAGATGCCCCACTTTAACGTTCGGGTAACTTTCAGAGTTTGGCCGTCTGAGGGTTAACCTTCTATTCAAACCGGAAGTAGCAGCAATGAACTACTTCCTATTTTAACGTTGATGGCTATAGAGTAAAAAAAGGGCAATGAATAGTGAGAAGCAATTTCTGTAATGAGCTCCTCCGTGGCTAAGTGGTTAGCATACGCGCCTTCGGCGCGGGAGACCCGGGTTCGATTCTCGGCGGGAGTTCATGAGGTTCGGATTCCACGTTAATCAGTCGGTCCACGTCTCATATAGCCTTGCTGCTGAAAAGAGACGTTAAACTCAAAATCAACTCGTTAGTAGTAGTCTGTGACATACAACGAGAGATCTGTTTGTTGTAGTGACTCGCCTTACAGACACTTGGTCGGTCTGGGAAGCATAGCAGATAACTGTTTTGAGATTACATATGCAACTGACCACATACCCAGAACACGTCTGATCTGTTTGTGAATAAGGAATATTTTGCTTCAAATATAATTACTTCTGTAAGTTGGTCGCTTTTCAATGGAGCAGACGATATGATTGATTATATTGAACTATTGATTACAAGTAGAACTTTTAAGTAGGACGTAACGACGATCCTTATCAAATATTTCAAGATTGAAGCTAAAGCAGGTTGGTACTGGAACTGTGTGATTTGTTTATCAACTAGAAAATATAACGAAAAAAGGAAAAAAACTTGAAAATTTGTGGTGAGTTAGTTGTTATTGCTCATTCTTACTTTAAAAGATGTTCATTTGTGATTTGAACGCATAAATAATCGGTTACTTAATGACACTGTAGTTTGGTAGATAGCATTGTCAGATTTATTATATTTCTAAAAACAAAAATAACTTAGTAAAAATTAAAAATAAAGTTAATTAAATGAAAGGAGTTTCTCTGAAAGGATTTAGGAGAAAAAAGGAAGCTTTTCAGAAAAATAAGTTTTGTAAAGATCCTGAATTTTACCTTCCTGAAATTTAATTCAGTTACCTGCAGCTGATGTTGAGTATAATTCATGAAAAATAATTTAGTGATTCTAATGTTCATTTCTGTAATTTCTGTAATCAACTAATGGTCTCAAGAATATTTTTCATCTCCACCCTAATATCTCTAGTAAAACCGGAAGCGGTAGAAAATCTACTACCATTTCCGGTTTCAATATTAATTGAGAAAATTATCACGATATTCAAACCAAACTTCTTCACATGGTGTACACAAAAATCATTAAAGCTGCTCTAAGAAAATTTGTTCTAAACCAATTCTGCCAGTCAACTACCCATACTATCCAAAACATGAACCCCTCCCAAAACTTCACAGGGAATCATTTTAAATATGATAATTTGTAATTATGGTTAAGGTTGTAAATAAAACAAAATTTGACATTGGGTTCTCAGATAACATATTATTTTCTAAAATACATTCGTTTTCCTTTACGATTGCGACAGGATGAATTAAATTTTGCCAAAAAAATTTATATAAATTTGACAGTATACATCTTATGGCTTAAATTATAACAGACTCACTTAAAATTTGGCAACGAACCTCTTACAACTTGACAGCTCTTCAAAATTGTTCATTTAAATTCTGGCTATAGATATGTATGCTCTAAAATTTTGCTGGCCCTCTTAAAATTTGAAAGGAGAATACATATAAATCAAACATTCTCCAGTCTCCAGTAAAAAGTCTCCAAGTCTCCATGTCTCCAAGAAAACTCTAACAATTATATCTCTCGAGTTATATGGGTTTAAAGTCACGCGATGTCATGAAAACTGCGTGAAATGAAACTGCAATCTGAGCTTATTCCACTGACATTCCGCGTGATACATTATTCGCCAAAATACTACTTCGGAGGATACAAAGCCAGTTAGTCAATGACATCAAAGCTAGGAAAAATGAAAATGAACCTACTTCAATTACCGCTACAGATTTGAATGATTTTTTTCATTAATAAAATAAATGAAATAGTAAAGAAGATTAAGGCAAAAACTCATAGTAGAAATTTTTATAATTATCTGAATTCTATTCCTCAACCATCTTGTACTTTTAGCTTCAAATTAGTAACTGTTAAGGACGTTGAAAAAGCAATTTTGAAGATGAAAAATAGTTGTACCTGTGATGTATATGGTCTTAATTCTATTATACTTAAAAGTGACATACATTTTATTGCTGAACCTTTAACACACATTGTCAATAGTTGCATATTAGAGTCGATATTTCCTGATATGTTAAAGTAATTCCAGTACACAAAAAGGGCAATAATTCAGAATGTGACAACTATAGACCTATATCTATAATCCCTGTAGTAGCCAAGCTTGTTGAAATATTACTCAATGATCAAATAGTTAAATATTTTGAGAGTAATTCATTGTTTAGTAGCTCCCAATTTGGGTATAGAGAAGAATTAGGTACAATTAAAGCAACAACTTCTTTAGTTAAAGATCTTTTAGACAGTTTAGATAGTAAATACTTTACTAAAGTTAGATTTTATGACTTGTCAAAAGCGTTCGACACGGTATCTCATAAGATTATTTTAAGTAAATTAAAATACTACGGTTTTCAACATGATGCGTTAAACCTTATAAAATCATATTTATCAGACAGATATCAAAAAGTAGAATTCCATAATTCGAACTCCAAATACTTACAAGTGGGTTCTAGGGTACCACAGGGATCTGTTCTGGGTCCCATTTTATTCCTTATTTATATCAATGACCTTCCCAAAGTAGCTACTATTCCCGCTAAAGGCTATCTTTTCGCTGATGACTTTGGAGTCTGTGTAAGTTCTAAATCAACTATCGAAAGAGAACAATTAACCCAAAATATAACAACCGTAGTTGAGGATTGGTGTACCGCAAACCTTTTGTGTTTAAACCTGAGTAAAATACAAGATCTTAATGTTACATATAACAATCTAGATTACACAGAAAAATATTCTACAGTTAAATTTTTGGGATTTGAACTTGATTCAAAATTAAACTGGTATAATCACATTGAAATCACGGCAGCTAGTGTAACAAAGGGTATATACATGTTGAGAAAATTAAGAAGTTGCGTTAGTTTGAAAATCTTAAGAATTGTTTACTTTGCCCAAATCCACAGCTTTCTATCATATGGTACTATTCTTTGGGGTGGACCTAGTAACATTTATAAGCTTTTAAAGCTGCAAAAGAAAGCTGTCAGATTGTTATGTAGTCTTCCTTCTCGTAGTCACTGCAAACCTAGTTTCAAGCTACTCAAAATAATGACTCTTCCTGCTATTTTTGTTTTTCAATGTTTAATGTATGTAAAAGAGAATAGAGATAACTTCCCTGAACATTCCAGGTATCATTCATATAACACAAGATACAAATATAATATAATGGCAGGTACAATTAAAGGGTACAAGGTATTTACAATTATACCAAAACACAAAAGAGTTTTATTGGCACGTCTGCAAAATTATTCAACTCTCTCCCAAAAGCACTGAGAGAAACCTTAGTGGGTACTTTTAAAAGTAAACTCAAATCACTCTTATTGGATAATCCAATATATGATATAGAAGAGTTTTACGAAATTACAAAGCAATTAAAGTGAAAAATTGAAGAGCTATGAGAGAAATAAATAGACATGTATAGTACGAGTAGTTATCTATTGTATTGTGTTGTGATCGTTATTCTTTGTATTGGAATTACAATTGATATGTATTACAGTTATATCTTTATATATTTTTTTCTTTCTTTCTTTTCTGTATCCATATTTGTAAATATTATGTATCCAATTTTTTCCTTTTGTAAATATTGTATATGCATTTTAATCTGTAACTTTAAGATCTGACGATCGTAATGCTTTAGATGTCCTCTGAAGTTTCTGTAATAAAGACGATATGAATATGAATATGAATATTGATAATGAAGGTTTCTTTTACAGTAATTTGTGAATCAAATATTAATAAGTCAGTATATAGAATCACTCCCCCCCCCCTCTGTGGATAGTATTTTAGTATAAACATATTTCTTTTATAAAATAAGTATATTTTATACTCTTGATAATTTCCACATAAAACGCCACATTGAATTTGGGACTATTAGCAATGCTCTGGGGGGTAGCTACGAGGGGGGTCCACCGGGTTTGGACCTCCCAAAAATTTCGAAACTTGACTAATATTTTCTTAACGAACTATACTTGTTTAACAGAGAAACGATTGATGTAGGCTAAATATTTTATTTTACGCCTCATCATGTACTCTTCTTTTCTTATAAAAATAATCGTTCTATCATTTTTTCTAAAAATATAGGTGACAATAAGTAAGAATTACTTATCGTCTTTTCGGGTACAGTATAAGACAGGTTCCATATTATGTAGACGTATTGGACCTCCCTCAAATACTTTGGAACCCTCCCAGTTAACATTTCTGGGTGTAGAACTGGCAGTGCTGTTTGTTTGGATGTTCTTTGATTTTTGGCTTCTGTTACATGCTGATCCTTCATCTGGCGGGTTTCGAGGTTTCCTTTCCAGAACATATCACATTGGTAAGCGTTGGTTCGACTCATGTGGAAGTATATTGTGTTCATCGTGTATTGCGTAACAACCAAGACGGATGATTTGGAATGTAGTTTTTTTCTTTTATGTATGTATGTGTGTATGTGTGTGTGTGTGTGTGTGTTGATGTATGAATATGTTTTATTCGGAACTCATATACCAGTACCTCTTTTGTATCAGCTGGTTTGGTTTTTAATTATTAGGTTTAATTTTATTGTGTGTGCTTTAATTCTGTAAATAACCAACAAATTCTGAATGAATTGTATACCATGACTTCTGTAAATAACTTACAAAAAATATTGACCAGCTTTCAACTGAGGAAAAATTTACAATTAAGGCTTAGACAAAATAAGCAAAGGGCAATTCAGGAGAGTGTTCGAAAAAAAAATCCAGTTTAATTTTACAGGATACCTTATGGCAGTAGTGTTGTTTGCACCAGATACATTTCCTCAATTTATTTTAAATTTTCCCTGGATAAACTGTGAATAAACTGTGTTCAATGTACATTTTTTTATAACACTGATCTCTGCTACGAACTCTCTTCAGTCAACGCTGAAGAGGAATTCGGATCACTGTCAGGGACTGAGTTTGCTAGAATGAATCGTTCGCAATAATAATAATAATAATAATAATAATAATAATAATAATAATAATAATAATAATAATAATAATAATAATAATAATAATAATAATAATAATAATAATAAAATAGTGAATCTACAAAGCTTCTGAAATTAATATTAACTGTACCTATGGCGTCCGCAAAAAACGAAAAGTTTTTTTCCACATGAGAAAGAGTTGACACTTTCAAGGAATTGAATATCCCAAGAAAGGTTATCACCATTGGTTATGCTTTCCTGACAAAAAGACCTGACAATAAGAATACCAGAGTTCAACCAGCATGTATTAGACAGATTTTCTCCAATCAATGAGAGGACAATGGACTTACTAATTAATTAAAGTGATTAATCGAATAAAATGTTCTGCGTTTTTTATTATTTAAAAACAGAATTTTATTTAATTTAACATGTCACATAGCATTTGCATCTAAAGTTATGCTGATTAGTCAATGAGTCCACTTTATATCTTCTGTCTCTTATCGTTCGTACTGCAACACCCGAAACCACAATCCATCGGCCGCCACTGTTTAAAACTCCTGAAATAGTAATTATGAGGATCTAGCATAATTTGACCGAATCTAGCATAATTTCAATCAGGTTTTGGAATAATTCCGAGCTGTCAGTCTGGCAACGCTGACACGTGTCTTAATTCTTATCTCCTCGATGTATTTTTACACTTATTTGTTGCTTCAACCAAGGCCAGTTCAAGAAGTTTAATTGTTGAAACTTCGCATTCAAAAATGATAACGCAAATGTAAAGTAAAAAAAGAACCATCAGACAATAACAGCAAAATATAACCTTATGGAATTCACCAGGTCTCACAATTTTAACATTCTCGGTTGACATTTTTATCGACAGCGACGAATTATATTTTAGAGTAAAAAATACATTCGGGAGATAGAAAGATGCAGGAGCGACGGAGGAACGCCTATAGGTTCCTTTTTGTCTTTATTGGATCTTTTTAATTGGTGTCCAACAATTCCCCAATATCCTGAATAGTATAAATAATAATTGAATTATATTTTGCTTCAAATTATTTGAAATTCTTTGTTTATCGTTAATAATTGTCAAAACTCCTTTGTCAGTTTGTTGTCCACGTCCTCGTCCCACTCGCCATATTGTCCGCCTCCTTAATTTTCCACCAATTAGCAGGAAGCTTCTGCCAACACAGAATACTGTACTTTGTAGCCCCAAAACGCCTGACGTGATTTATTTTTTTTAACAATAGCTATAGTAAGAATAAAAAGAAATTGCTTGTTCTTAATGTAATTGTTTTATACTTATAAATGGTTATTCAAATCCACTTTCTCCCATTTTTATTCATAGAGATTTTGATTCAAAATCTGCAGGAACAGAATGAAGCAAATGATATTCCTGCAGATTTTGAGCCAATGCTGTGAAACCTCTATGAATAAAAATGAGAGAAAGTGCATTTGAATACCCATTACTTCAAGAGCAAGCAATTACTTCTTTTTATTCTTAGCTATGGTTGCTATAATTCAATCACATCAGGCAATTTTTGGGCTACAAAATATGGTGTTCCATGTTGGCAGAAAAAGCATCTGCTAATTGGTGGAACACAGCGTTTCGTCGCGGCGGGACCGCCGATTTCTATCACTGATGGGCCACCCAACAGTAAAATTGGAAAAAGGAAACCGGGCCGCCTGCGAGCGTCGCCACTGACCCACCAATTTCTAGCGACGCGTCGCTGGTGGGCCACCCAACTGTAACATAACAAAAATATATAAGCGGGCCGATGGCGATTGTCGCGGCGGGACCACCGATTTCTGTCGCTGGTGGGCCACCCACCAGTAAAATGGGAAAAACGGACACTGGGTCGCACGCGAGCGTCGCTTCCGGGCCACCACTTTTTAGCGACGTGTCGCAGGCAGCCCATCAGTGGCCCACCGGCGTTTACGGCAAGGAGTCTGTTAACAATTCAAGAAATAACTTCGGAGAGGGGAACTGAAAAACTTACAAATACCTTTTAAACTAAGAAACGGTTAACTATTAATTCTTAACAACAACTGGAAGTGCATTAGGTCTATTTATTAATACGAGGGCTCTCCAGAAAGTAGCAGACGTTTTTCCTTATCACGTCAGTGGTCGGGGCTTAGAGTCGCCATTTTGGTGTCAGAACGTTGCCACTCAGTACGCATCCAGCTGTGGTACTGTGAGGACTGTGACACTCTTACTGTGCTTTCTGCAGCATGTTACAATGTGTGCTGCATTAGAAGATACTGCCTCTTGTGAGATGCGTTCTGTGATTAGGTTTTTGTTGGCAAAAAAAGAAAAAAACAAGCTACCTGAAATCCACCGTGAGAAAACTTAGCACGAAGGTGATTTTTCACGACAACGCACGTCTACACACGGCCAAGCGTACCCGAGAGCTTTTGGATGGTTTTGGGTGGGAGATGTTCGATCTCCCATCATACAGTCCAGATTTGTCGCCGGGCGACTACAACCTTTTCCCCAGCGATGAAGACATGGCTCGCTATACAATGCTTTGATACTGACGATGAACTACAAACCAGTGTAAGGTAGTGGTTGAAATTGCGGGTGGCAGATTTCTAAGGAGACGGCATTAAAAAAAAATGTACCAGGATATGATAAGTGCTTTAATTTGCACTATCACTATCAAGAAAAATATAATACAATTTATTTTTATTTATTCTGTTAATTTTTTATTTCAAAACATCTTTTACTTTCTGGATAGCCCTCGTATTTACGTGCATATATGAAATTAATTTAATCTATTACTTGCATTATGTATTGTGAGCTTTTCAAGTCCGTAAATATAAATCGTTCTTTTAATTTCACACGTGTTCTTTATGATTCCTCTTGAATTCACAAGGATAACAGCTTCTTACATAACATGCTATCAGACGACACCAATCAATTTATAATGACTTCCATCCGGTTCTGCAGTACAAGGTAAAAGGGTATGGAATGATAGGGTAAGTCAGACCTTGTGACTTATTCAACAGCTATTCAATGAAGTGAAGAACTTAATGATTTATACATGCTTTACAATCAGTGTGAAACATTCATCTTGTACTGTTAAAATAGGACGATCAGTATTTGATGGTATCTGTAAGTATTGACATTTTCTTATTGTTAAAAGAATGATTTGAAATACAGGGTGTCCGAGAAGTCCTTCCCTGATTACAGAAATTGATAACTCAGGCTAGAAATAAGATAGAAATATGAAACTGGTGTTGAATTGTTTACAAACTATAAAAGTTTTTGTCTGTGTTAGGTTTGTTCTGGGACATTGTGTTAGGACATTTCCTGGGCGATGGATTGGTCGTGATGGACCAACAGCTTGGCCTCCACGCTCTCCTGACATAACCCCATTAGACTTCTTTTTATGGGGTTATGTCAAGGATGAGGTCTACCGAACACGTGTACCATATCTTGAAACCCTGCAGCAACGAATAACCACAGTCGTTGCATCGATCCCTCCAGTGATGTTGGCTAATGTGTGGATGGAAATTGAATATCGCCTAGATGTGCTACGTGCTACCAAGGGTGCTCATGTGGAAGCGTACTGATGTGACCAAAACTTTTATAGTTTGTAAACAATTCAACACCAGTTTCATATTTCTATCTTATTTCTAGCCTGAGTTATCAATTTCTGTAATCAGGGAAGGACTTCTCGGACACCCTGTATATTCTGTTGACAATGGCGTATCTAATCCTTTATGGAAAGCACCTATGTTTCCAATTTGTATATATTTTACTCCCCCCGCACGAAGAGAAAAATCGACCACATTTAGAAGGAATTATACAGGCGGTTTTCCTGACGCTGTTCCTGCTACGTCAGGAGAACTACAATTTGTGTTGTGGTGCAGATTTTTTGTAGTGCGTTGAAATCGGGTCAGCCCAGTCTCGTATCGACTGGGGGTCTAGGGGGACCGACCCCCTAAATTTTTGCTGGTCCCCTAAAATTTTCACGGTAGCCTTGCAAATGTGTGACTGCTAAATTATTTTCTAAAACACTCACTAGTACTTCCCATTTTCTTTCTATAGGAACAACCATTCGTTGCCCTAAGAAAACTTTAACTTTTATATAATTTGCATTTCGGACTTCTATTACGAGTAGCACCAGTAGAACAGGTCCGGATATCAAGCGTGGAAGCAGATTCACAGCATTTAACAAACATAACCATAGTTATACAGATTCCAAATCTCAGTTCCAAAATTTTAATGTTTATTTCTATTACCAGGATACAAGGGCAATATTACAGCTGTCTGCTTTCTAACGATCCGGATTATAGGATACATCCGTTATCTCATAACCATTTTACTTCCTACACCAAGTACCTTGATTATTTATTACAAAGCATTCGACGTATATACTTCAATTATAATATTTAACTCATTAATTATTTTAAGACAGCGACGTATTGGTACATGACTGCGGAGCTTTGTATAACAACAGTTAAGAATATGTACTTAAATCATCCATCTCGTATTTTGAACATAAGCTGTAATATTAGCATTCCAGATTCAGGAAACTCCTTATTATTTAATAAAATAGTTATTTCATGTAAAATCTAAAATAATAATTTAACATTAGGAATCATCTGGGATAAGGAAGTAGGCGGTGCTAGGCTCTTAGCAATTCATATTATGGTACATTTCAACGATATTCCACAAACACGTCTTACCATTTATATTTAGTTACTGCACAAAATAATATACTTTTCAATATTTTATGGCAGTTTCATTAAATAGCACTTAAAACTTGGCTTTAAACGTCAAATTAATTCGATTTTACGTTCATCAACTTTCACTGTTTATTCTTGTATATCCATCAATCGATCAATAATTAGAAAAAGATAAAAATGCATGTCTACAGAATTTAAAGCACTTTCCGCCCAGTGATTCATTTAGTATCCCAGAAAACTATAATTTATCGACTCGTTTTAATAAAATTTGTTTTGTAGATTAATGGTAACGTATTAAAATTAATAACAATAAGCTTAAAATTAAATAAACAAGTATTTAGAATAAAATAAAACAATCAATTAATGACAATGTAGATCAAACAAAATCAGATTTGTAACGATCGTTTTCAGATCGTTACAAATGTACTATAATTTGGTGATGAACTATAATATGGTTGTATCGCCCCCCATAAGTGCAGCCGATCCCCCCTACAATTTCGGGCTTGCTACGGGCCTGGGTCAACCTCTCCGTATCTTTGAACGTATGTTTCGTACAGATTTTCTATACGAAGGACATATTCAATTTCTTAACCCGCGTGTTTACTCGTATTTCCAACCAAGAAGGAATTTCTAGATCGTGCAAAAGAGTGATACTGTGTAGTGTCCGTTCCGTACAAAACCAGATATTTGTCAAAATGCATAACAGTGATTTACTGTACCCTCCACGTGAAAGATACAAATAAGATTCCGTCTATTTGCAGCTATACAGGTTGGCCCTGGCTAAGCAATAAAACCTGCACGTAGCCTAATACAGAAAAAACACCGTGTGCGTGTTTTTCTCGGGGTTCTCCCGTTTCCTCCCACATTCTTCATTCCAACATTTCATTCATTTCTCAACATCACCGTCCCCTTTAGCCTAGCCGGCATAACTGTGGGAGGTAAAACTTGAACATTTCATTTCCTAATTCAGAAAATACCGTGTATGATACAGAATTCTGCTAAATTTCGCATCTCCGTATTTTCTAGAATAAAAATAAGTTTTTCTTTCTCAGTATGGTTCACTTTGTGAAAACGTTACTAGTTTACAATTAACAGAAATATTGCTACCTTAGGACCTTTGTTTCTTGCTCCGCACAATTAACCGTTTGCGTTCTAGGTGTCATTTTCCTATATGCGTACTGTAGTAAAGTTTTCATTTGCTGTTAGAAGATTGTCTAGACTGTTATATAGAGCACAGTTATTGTGCACGCGCGAGGAGAGTATTCAAATTACTGATATAAGCATTATGGAACATTTGGACTGAAAAAGGGAAATTCTGATGTTCTGAAGGACTTTTAGGCTGCTTCAAGTTGGCAACACTGACCAGAGATCAAAGACAAAGTTTTTTTTTCTTTTTCCAATCTCGGAAAACGATCTCGAAGTTGCCAATTGTTTATCTCGAAAACAAACACATGTGTGTCGTAATTGAATGCTCCCTTAGGCCTGGCATCTTCTGAGACAAAACTTGTGTGTGTGTGTGTGTGTTAGTAAAGTTCTGTCACCTAAGGAGAAATAGTAGAAACTATCGCTCCTTTCATCCACTAAACAATTTCATCAACTCCAGGATTAATAGGAGCCTTATTAAGGATACGTTTTCATGACATCCCCATGGATGCCACTGGTATTTTGCAACGGAGTATTTTAAGACATCCACGTGGATGTCACTGGTATTTTGCAACGGAGTATATTATGACATCCACGTGGATGCCACTGGTATTTTGCAACGGAGTATTTTAAGACATCCACGTGGATGTCACTGGTATTTTGCAACAGAGTATTTTAAGACATCCACGTGGATGCCACTGGTATTTTGCAACGGAGTATTTTAAGACATCCACGTGGATGCCACTGGTATTTTGCAACGGAGTATATTATGACCTCCACGTGGATGCCACTGGTATTTTGCAACGGAGTACCGGTATTTTAAGACATCCACCTTGATGTCACTGGAACACAAGGGGTTAAGAATGAAATGAAATTGGAATGTAATAAATAAAAAAATCAAGTTGACGTTGTCTTATCCTTTTTTTTGGCCCGAGTCTGATAATTAATAAAAGTGAAATGATTATGAAGGAATTGGTGGTCTGAAAATATGGGGAAAAAATGAAAGAACCTCAAAGAAACCTCACTAATACGATTTTGTCCACAACAAACTCCATGGCCTGCGGTTTAGTCTTGAATCCCTCGCTGCAGAGGCCATTACTCTATCACTAAGCCACAATACTTTACTCAGTGTAAATTTTATGCTATCCAGTCATATCTTATACAACAAATTATAGTTAAAAACTATTTTTTAATGTAAAACTCTTGATTTACAATCAAATATATTGTTTAAGTGTTTGCTCATTTATTTTTTCTTTATGTAATTTCAGTTTAATGGAGGCCCAACCAATACCATTAACAGGACCCCTAGTCTCTAAAGATGAACCATCACGAGCACAATGGGCATCTAAACTGGAGTTCCTTCTTACTTGTATGGGTTACGCCATAGGACTTGGAAATGTGTGGAGGTTTCCTTACATGTGTTATAGAAATGGTGGGGGTAAGTTTACACACGAAAAGAATGAACATTCGCAACTCATTCATTTCATATGAGCCTCATGCAAGGAACTTTCTTCATGAGATACAGATCATTAATCCACGTCGCCTTTATCTTCGACTTACGAGGAGTGGTCAGAAAGTAAGGTTACAAAGCCTGCAGTGAAACGTGTATATATTATTTCATACAACCAATACAGCCAACAGATGGTATATATACTAGGAATGCAATGGATGTACCCGATTGCAATGAAATGAGCTGAGCGAGCTTAAACTACCGGTACGTAATCATTCCTGGCCATTATGCAATAATAAATAATAATAATATGCAATAATTTTTAATTGTTGACAAAAAAATCACGTGAAAACTTTTTCCCCATGTTAAGTCTATGCAAGCGTTTTTCGGAGATTATTCCTCGATGGTACATCGGATTTTTTATTTCGACCTATGTTGTCACTTAGCACGACATACTCTATCAGCGTGCTAAGTTTGGTTGAGATCGGCCAAACGGTCTAGGAGGAAGCGTTTTTCGGTGATTATTCCTCGATGGTACATCGGATTTTTGATTTCGACCTATGTTGTCACTCAGCACGACATACTCTATCACCGTGCTAACTTTGGTTGAGATCGGCCAAACGGTCTAGGAGGAGTTTGCGGACAACCAAACGGCTAACCCGAGTATAAGAGCTTCGCTTCGCTCAGCTCAATTAAGTTATTTTTCGACATAGTCTCCTTAACGGTTGAGGCACTTGTCACATCGTGGGATGAGTTGGAAGATTCCCTCCTGGTAAAAAATCCTGTCCTTGCTCGTTCAGGCACATTGTCACGAAGTGTTTCATCTCTTCGTCTGAAGAAAAGCGACGGCTTCCTAGGTGCTTCTTCAAACGTGGGGACAGGCAAAAGTCGCTTAGAGCGAGGGCTGGGCTGTAGGGAGGGTGGTCGATGATGTCCCAGCGAAACTGCTTCGACAGCGTAGTGGTCTACTGGGCATTATGAGGGCGCGCGTTGTCGTGAAGGAAGATGACGCCCTCGGTGAGAAGTCCTGGCCGTTTCCTCCTGATTGCTTTGCGCAATCGTGTCAAAGTCTTACAGTATCGGTCAACGGTCACTGTGCGCTGTAGCAATCGAATAACTGAACGGACTTTTTCGCGAGATCAGTTTTTCAAACGAGTCGACACTTGTGTTTAGCTAGTACCCGCGCCATAGGTAGCAGGTGGCTGAAACTCTGCATAGTTGCCAACTCAATGTATAAAAATTACCCTATACTCCTTATTCCTCTATAATAGACGAAACTCCAGAAATATCGACCTTAAACCTTAGTTTCTGATACTCCCTGTGATCTTGAAATTATATTTTTTCTCGTATTTAGGAACAAAGAATACAAGACATCGTATTCATCGTATTCTATAGTGTTAAATCTTTTTAGGTATTTTTTTTAACATCAACTTTGATTGTTAAATACACATAGATCCATTAAGTCCAATAGGATCATAGTGTACAGTTTAGATTAAATCAACAGTTGTAAAGTCAAGACAGAAAAAAAATCATAAGACTGAACTAAAATGATCCACTGCGGTAATTTTTTAAAATTCCAAACTGTGTTATTACATAGTCGAATCCATAGTTTTCGGGGTCGCTAAGATGAATAGTGACACTTTTGATGCCGTTTAAGCCCAAATTCAGCCCACAATAGTAATATTTAATTTTTATTTATATAAATTTTTATTATTTTCTGATTATTATAATATTTTCTTTATTTTTATCGATTTGAGATAGCTTCAGTAATGGTAAAGAGTGACTGACTAACGGAATATATTACTAATTTTTCTTATTTTAACACAGCGAAGCGGGTGATTGACGCTAGTACAGGGACGGATCCAGGACCGACTTCTGGGGGGGGCGGTGGGTTGTCATACTGCTACTTTTAAGGGCTCCAAATGTTGGGATGGGTTTTATTTATATATGTAAAATAAGAAAGTTTCATCTTCTGGGGGGGGCGATCGCCCCCCCCTGAATCCGCCTCTGCGCTAGTATATAATAATAATAATAATAATAATAATAATAATAATAATAATATATTAACTGAAAGTTTTTAAAGTTCTATTTTCCTGTATGAGGCAGGAGGATCATATATATTAAGTATAAAACTCATAATTTTTCCTTTCTTTTCAGGTGCCTTTCTTGTTCCGTACTTCATTATGTTGTCTCTCTGTGGCTTTCCCTTGTTTCTACTGGAAATCTGTTTAGGACAGTTCAGCAGTCTCTCCTGTATCACCTTATTTGGAAAATTAACCCCAATATTAAAAGGTAAGATAAAAAAAGGAATTCATAAAAATAGAAGTTGTCTTTTATTAGAAATAACATGTGTATTATTCTCCCAACGTTGAGTTACCTGTTATTGATGTTAGGTATTGATATTAGGTATCCAAAAACGTTCTCTGTTGGATTTTAACAATAGACAAACGTGGAAAATCAGAAATAGTGTCCATCAGCTGAAATAGTCTGTCTCCATCGATCGACTGGGAAGATTATAACTCAGCGGAACGTACATCAAATAATTTACCACGTTGAGAGTACGGAACCATTGCCCTCGCAGATAGTAATCGAATGAATGGAAGGAGTGGTAATACGACGGTGCAGTGTGAAGGGAATATGGAAGGTGTATTTTGCAGGACGCTAAGTTTCCGGTCGCCAAATATTTTAGTTTGGCGGTTTGCATTGGGCATTTCCTCTGTTTACCAAATTGCAATCATATCCTCTGATCCGACTACTGGATTCAGACCTGAAATTTTGTGACTTGAATTAGAATTTCTCATTCAATGGTGTCATTGGTGCTTCGCGCTGTTCAGATGCAGAATAACTCCTATACTACTCACAAACACTAGCTCCACTGTTTTCAATTTTTTTATACACACAGTTGCATTGGATTATCTAGCAAGGTGACAGCAGTTCGTAATGCGCAGTATCCCGAACAGTTTGCCAAACAGAAAATTGTTGTCGGCTCTGTTGAAGAAGTGGTCATTTTAGTTGTTGAGAGTTAATTCACCTTGTGCTAACCAATAATGATATCGCCGTGAAGGATCGTAAAGAATCTGCTTGTCAATGCTGTCTACAAACAAACCCTTTCCCTGACTAAACAACAAAGAAACATAACTATTTCTAATATCGTTTTCTAAGGCAACTCTTCTTCATGTGAAACCCATTGTCACATTTTGTCGCAACCCAAATTGATATAAACGTAGGTTAACGGCTACATCACTGCAATTCATCAATTCATCTTTTATATGTTTAGTCATTATCTTCCCCAATAGCTGACTTAAATACCTCGCGTCTACAGATGAACGTCTCATATATGATACATGTGAGTATGTGGGGATTTATTCCTGTTTTTAAATTTGTTAAATCACCATTGTATTGTTTGCTCATTTAACACATCTTCACCAAATGCTTATTTTTCTTCCCTTTTTATTAGTATTTGTTCCCAGTTTAAACTCATAGAGCATACAGGTATAGCGCACTGATATCCTCATCAAACTGTATCGACCACAACCAATAATTGACAAGAGAATAAACTCATTAACATTGTACCTTTATTTCTCTCTCTCTCTCTCTATCGAAATGAAATGTGTAAGAAGCGTATGTTATTCTTAATACATTATCCTGACATAAGTGAATAGATATCCGAAAAGTAAGCCTGTTGGTATTGATACGTACCAGTGCACAGTAAGAGCCACTCCTGAACCTGGAGTTAATACTTAGCCTATAAACTACGGGATATTTTGTTTCAAAATACCATGTTTCTTGTCTTAACTATGGATATTTCGATTTCGAAATGGTACTACAATAACTTTTGTAACACGTTTTGTTTCATGTGTCTTCGATAAATATGAGTGAAGAAATGGACTTCTTTGTAAACCCTTACAAAAACGCTTTAAATGTAGTTTAAAGGTTAAAGGTAATTTACCTCCGTAGTTTAAAGATTAATGGGTCTAACTTCGGCAATATGTAAATATTCAACTCTGCGTGGCATTGTTATCCACTGACATAGGGCTGGCCAAACAATCGATCGCTGTTGTGAAACTTCTTAGAAACAAAGTGATATTATATAAAAATAAATCTTACACACCAATCCCTTTTTTCTTTTAGGTAAGTTTCAGTTGAGATAAAATACTTTCACATAAAAGGACTAAGACACGCTATTCATATGAAGAATGATAACATTATTTTTCCTTTGTTATGTCAAAGAATAAATGCATATGTTCGTTGTATAACTCGTATGTTGCTTTGGTAAAGAAAGACAATCTGAAAAGGGGTTATTCCACTTTGCGAAAGAAGAAACATAACTCCGACTTCCCCCTAAAAGTGAATTAAGAGTCTTCATCCCGGCGAAATTAAAATACCGCTAATTTTACAGTAATTATGTGATATCTTCAAATAGATAAAAGATAATTGAAATGTGGAACAAGAGCGCCCTAGACAATATTATTTTATATGAGAAACCGTTATCACGACTCACTTATCTGCTTTCGATTTCGAGCCATTTTGAAAATTGGCATTTATTTTCGCGTTTCTAAACGGCTGAAAACAGAAAGCTACTAGGTGACTTGTGGTAACGGTACCTCACGCAAAATAATATTGTCTAGGGCGCTCTTGTTCTATATTTCAATTATCTTTTATCAATTTGAAGATATCACATAATTACTGTAAAATTAGCGGTATTTTAATTTCGCCGGGATGAAGACTCTTAAGGGAAATGAAAATGCAGTTCCAGACACAATTTGGCAATAGGTAGTAGAGGTCTGCACGGGCCGGAATTTTTAGCCCGAGCCCGGCCCGTGAAGTTACAACGTGAGGCCCGACCCGAGTCCGAAATAAGTTCTAACATTTAGTCTTGAGCCCGGCCCGACATCGTGTGGTACTCAAATGAGCAGGAAATAAGCCCGAATTACAGAAACTTAATAATTAACGCTAAATTGTATTTTTATTTATAGCAATTAGAGGTTTAATTTCGTAGTTGTGCTTTAAAAGTTCTCCAGAAATAACGATACAATATATATCGTTGTACAGTATATTTACAAAGTTAGGCCCGAGAAATATGGTTGTATATTTAAAAATTTACGACCCGAGCCCGGCCCGGGCCCGAAGTGATATATGCTTTGTAGGCAAAAGCCCGACCCGCGGGCTCGGCCCCGAGCCCGTGCAGACCTCTAATAGGTACATCGCCAAAGATTTTTATATCCTGAGGTAGATCATTTAGCCATCCTTGTCACTCAGTAAGAAATCGCTGTGAGAGGTGGTACTAGTCATCACAGGGTGCCTCAAGTAATTGTCGTTTGTTTGTGGGTGGTATTCGTTTGTCATATATATATTTGTTGTAGGAGATGACAAATATTGTCCCCAGCAGACTTTGAAACCCATTTTGTATCCATTTTGTATCTTGTCATCCATGAATTGTGTATTGATTCGCATCAGTTGGCCTATTTCAAAGGGTACCAATCCATCTTGTAGTCCATGAACGATTGAAAAAAATGGGATGCAGAATTAAGTCCTTTCGTCTGAATAAACCCCAGGCTATGTTGCTTCAGCACTATATATATATATATATATATATATATATATATATATATATATATATAGCGAGAGAGAGAGAGAGAGTACATCAAAATAATACATTGGCTCCCACATCTGATCGTAGTCGGATTTGAATTGGCGTATTTAGAGGGTTATCGGGCTCAACCCCCCCCCAAAAAAATTTGTTAGTTTTTTGCATTCCACGTACAACAATAATCCTCCTTACCATTTCTAAGAATTTCGTTGACTTTCCATTTTTCTTATGCTCTTTGTGCAGAAATAATACTGTATTTGTCAAAATTTATTCCATGTAAGAACTGCGTTCTTTTTTTCTTTCTTTCGTCCATTCTACTCCTCTGTTTCTTTTTCTTAGTTGTTACTTTCTTTCGTTTCTCCTATCATACTTTCGACCGTTGTTAGTTCTGATTCAAGTCGGCCGTCGTCAGTAACACTAAAACTAAGAGGAACTGATAAGCGAAACTGGTGTTCCACATCAACTTGCACGGATATCAACATAACGGGACTTTAGTTATTATAGCAAAGGAATATTTATATCGTTTAGTTATAAAGAAAAGGAAAAGTTTGAATTAAAGAAAATCAAGAGGAGGGAATAAGTAGCCCGGGATATTAGGTAGGCCAAGAGGATGCTTTCTTTTTCTTCTATGAATAGAATAAAAGGTTAGATTCACTGCTAAATTTTTGTATCATATCACATAAGATTCACCAGTCTGCAATTCTTGCCATTAAAACTATACAATTTATGCATAAATTAAAAATATATTTAAATCTCAAACTCAGGGTGCGCAATTGCACCCTTGCTTCCCCGTTTTATGCATAGCCCCCCGAAACAAAATCCTAAATTCACCACTGTAAACTACTATATCCAACTAAAGTCGAATTTGAGCACGCACGATGATTTTATCTTTTTAGAAATCACACCAGATAACTTAGGTCGTTCTAGGCATTCAAGATGGTAAATGTTTTTTGTACTAAGCAGTCACATGTTTTCAAAGTATTGGGAAACCAATTACAATATAGTGAAGATACAGGTTATTAAAACATGTTAAAATAAGTTAATTAATATTTCTTCATTTTTTTTCACAGGTGTCGGATATGCTACGGTTATCGTCAACTTCTGGTGTGCCGTATACTATAATGTGATTATTGGTTATCCACTTTACTTTATCGTAATGTCGTTTGCATCCGAACTTCCTTGGGAGAGCTGTAACAACACATGGAATACAGAGAATTGCGTTAAGGTATTTATTATTTATTATAAAATTTGATTAGTTTTGAAGCATGTCAGAATCTGAAACATAATAATTGTAAAAGGCGAAGTTGCAAAGGCAGCCAGGCACAAAGCAAGTGTTTACTTCTTTTATAATTTCGAGGATGTACTAGATATAAGTATATTGTTTTAAATATGTCTAAATAGATGAAGAAGGTGATAAATTCATTTTCTAAAACTCAACCAAATGTATTCTAAAATCTTATATATATATTTAGGATTGTTTAGCTTTTTCAAAAAGAAAAATACATTGCCATTATTTTACACACATGATCCCAAGAAAATTTTGCGCCCTTTACCTTCTCTTTTGTTTGTATTCAGTATCAGCCTAAATGGCAAGGATGTTATAAAATAGAGGATCTGCCCATTCGTATCTTCAACATATGAACTCTATGAAGAAAGAAAAAAAAAAAAAAAAACGAACATCGTCTGATCCGGCACGTTTGATTGGCTACTCTCGTTTCCGCCATGATTGTTGGCTCGAAACATTGCGATGTTAGTGGCGCGGAGTGGGCAGAGTAGGTGTGGCGAAGCTGTGACGTATGGCTTCACGATTTTGTTGTGTGGGCAGATCCTCTATTTTATAACATCCTTGCTAAATGGGGACACCGTAGTCTAGTGGTTAGAGCTTGGACTCATGTTTGCGTGATACCGGATTCGATTCCCGGCCGATGTTTCACAATTTTGGGGCGTTCACCGAGCGTCGTGAGGCAAACTGGGGAGTCACGTGAATAAAAGACGTAACGGCCACTAGATCTAGAAAGCTCCTCAAACCCCTGTTAAAGACAAGATGATGCAGCGCGCTGACCACGTGATCGTTGCTATGTTGGACGTAATTGAGCAAGTCGCTAATAGATGGCGTTGGAGTGGCTTAGTCCTACAAAAGGGCTCTTACGCAAAATGGTTTGGTTTTCTTAGTCTAAATAATACGGCCGCTTACATTAATCCACCAGCAGCTTAGCGGAGCGTACAGAACGAAATGAACAGACTACGCTGGCAAACAGTAAGCAATAGCCTCAGCCCCTTCTAGCGCCAGTAGCGTCGTAACAAGTAAGTTCTTTTATTTTTGTGATATTAAAAACTGAAGTATTTTCTTAATCTGTCGGGGAAACCAAACAATAAACTAGTAAAAGTGAAATATTTTAAATAAAGTATCGAAAAACTTCTTGGTAAAAATAGTGAAAGTTAAAAACAAATATTATAAACACGAAAGACTTTCACAAAGGAAAATAAGCCATTTCATAAACAATCCTATTTTCTTAAATCCGAAATAGAAAATGAAAGTATGAAAACGTATGCTCTAGAAATTTTACAAAAATCATCACTTCACATTACAACTCAACCTCAACGCATTCGCACAACATCATTGTCAATGGCGCTCTACTTAGCGTTAGTGGTGTACAAACTCAGCTGTCAATTAACCAGGGGTGCCCACAGAGGGAGGCTATGACGCAAACTGCGTCATTGAAATATTTGGGGTGGTGGTTAAAATCTATATAAATGTATTTGAGGAGGTGTAAAAATTAATCGAAAAGAAGATTTTTTCATGGAAGAACACCTACGGATAGACAACTGGGGGGGGGCGTCATGGACATAAGGGGGGTGGGCACCACTGAATTAACTGTGCCTAATCATAAACTTCAACCAAGTATAAGTACGCAACCATAAACTCTGTTTGCTATTGTAATAAAATATGCATATGGCAATCTTAACATAAAAACAAAAATATGTAACCCCATGTAAATCAAAATATTATTTATTATTTTCTCCATTCCCTTATTTACTTTAAATATTATTCATTTCTCTCTTATCATTTTGGTAACGGTCATATATTATATACGCATATGCAATAAGCCCACGTTTTGTATTATTCTTTTAAAAATCTATTTGTCTCCTTTCAAGCACTATACTACCTGCCCTATGGCAATCAATCATTTTTTTTTAACGTCTTACAAGGAAAGCTAAGATGCACTCTGGTATCAACATTGTTTTCAATACATATCTCTCTTAAATTCATCTCGTGGACAGCCTGGTTTATATGTATATAGAGTACCACACTTATTTTTTAATGTACCGCCCCTAGAAATTTGACGCCCTGGGCCCGGGCCCGTGTGTAAATACGAGTTTGGTTGCAAGCAGGTAGTAATTTATTTAGAAAATTTGTATCTGTACTAGTACACAGTCATATATATATATATATATATATATATAGAAGTAGATATAGATAGATAGATAGATAGATAGATAGATAGATAGATAGATATAGATAGATAGATAGATAGGTAGATAGATATCAGTATATATCAGCGTTTTTCAAGCAGTATCACATTGCAGTTTGCGATACAAAAACATGGAAATGCGATGCATCCTTGCATCATTCATTATTACCACGGAAGCTAAAATAAGGAGTAAGCTGAAAAAATATTATTATTTCAAGAAACTTTTCTTTGAAGAATTAGTTGCTGAAAAAAAAAAAAAGCCTTGACTTTGGGTTATAAAACAGTTTTCCACTCTGTCTTTCCTTGCCTTTGCTGGTTTGTTGCTAGTGGGTCATCCTCCAGACCTCAGGTTTCGGGGCATCCTATCCTTGTTCTTGAGTGTGTAATAATAAAAAATGTGCCTTGAAGAAAAGGCACATTGGCAGCAGAGGAAACAAGTTCAAACTATATTGAATCTAGTTGATATGTGTTGTAGCATGAATGGGGCTTGGGTATGGTTAGTAAAACGCAGAAGTGCGTTTGCATTTTAGTTTCCATATATATTAAGCTTGTAATGAACCGACCAACCGTTTGGGATTTACCAATTTTTTTTATTTTTATTGCTGCGTAACTATAGATAATAATAATAATAATAATAATAATAATAATAATAATAATAATAATAATAATAATAATAATAATAATAATAATAATAGATTCATAAGAGAAATCCATTAAATACGAAAGTAATTCACAATTCCATTCATAATGAATGGAATTGTGAAGTACTTTCGTATTTATTGGACTTCTTTTAAGAATTTATAATTACTCATTATAGAACAGAAAATGCGATACAAAATTTACAAATTACGATACAAATTTCAATTTGTATCGCAATTTGCTACACAAAATGTAAATTGTAAATAAAAACGCTTATTTATATATATTGGTAGTTTAATTTTCGTAGTACAAATAGTAGTATAAATTTAAATATAGAAGACAGACTTATAGCTATCTTTCTTTAAATAACAAGTTGAATTTGGAAAACAATTGAGCACTGATTACATAACACTTAACTATTATGTGCCCTGGGAATTCTGATTGGATTGTAATAGTCCTAATATAATTTCGGCAATCAATCCTGTTGTCTTCAACGGCTTGGTAGTAATAAAAAGCTTCGGCTTCACAAACATTTTTACATTTTATTGCACATATTCTTTTTTTTTTTTTTTTTTAACTGAAAACTCTAAAGACAGCAATAAGTTACTGATATGTTGGTGATCAATGCATATACTAATTCATAAAGTAGTGATACCAATATAAAAACAGTCTAAGATATTACATTTTACATATGCTTCATACAGTTTAAAATATTTTACTTTACTTCACTTTTAGTTACTCTCTTCTTGTTCTTAACCCATACGAAAATTACATCAATGTCATCGCCGTAGATTACACTGAAACTAAACACTCAATGTTAAATTTAGACAAAGGTGACCTCGATGACAATGGTAAAATATTCATAAATACTAACCTCTGTGCCTTTAACTTGTATAGATGATGTAACTCTTCAGATTTGTGTAAATTGAT
This sequence comes from Thermobia domestica, assembly GCF_964235325.1. Lineage (NCBI taxonomy): Eukaryota > Metazoa > Arthropoda > Insecta > Zygentoma > Lepismatidae > Thermobia > Thermobia domestica. The sequence goes on along the minus strand of NC_137455.1, from coordinate 52,555,784 downwards.
GCAAATATTCTATGGGTTAATAAAAAAGTAGGAAGCAACTGAAGTGAAGTGAACTGAAATATTTTAGAATGAAACGTGTGTAAATAGTAAAACACCTTACATTTTTTATTGTTATTAGATATATTGGTACGGCTAGGTTGTGAGTTAATATGTGTAGTGATCACCAACATTTCAGAGCTCCCTAGTTGCTATTTGGTTAGTGTGCACGTTATTGGTGTGAAAGATCCGGGTTCGATTCCCGACGGGAGCTCATGGGGTTCAGATCCCATGCTAAGCTGTAGGTTCACGTTTCATATAGCCTCGCTGCTGAAAGATACGCTAAACTCGATTACAATCCAACCAAGATTTTAGTAATTTATTGCTGATTTTAGAATTTTTCTGTTAGAGAAGTGAAAATACAATAAGTTGTAAAAATATTTGTGAAGTTAAAACAGGATTGTTTGCCAAAATATTATAATGAATATTATTTAAAATTAGGATATCTAGCACGCAATAAGTAAATAATCAGTGCTCAATTTTTTTGATATTGCTTTATACTTTATTTCAGTCGGTAAACAGGGATTTGAACAGTACAGTGAACGATTCGATAGTCCATAATAGTTCTAAGTTATCAAGAACACCGGCAGACGAATTTTTCCAGTAAGTATTATGTTCTGATTACTACTACTTACATTAGCAAACAATTATTTTAAATTCACAAAACAAAACCATATTTTACAGTGATGAAAGTTGAAGTGAATCAAGCATTTTTGTATCATCCTCTTCCTCTTTTTGAATGAATTTTCTTACGGTATTGTTTTAATTTTAATTAACCAATAAATACGGAATATTTTCGACCAATAAGGAACTGACTGCAATATAGCCTGACAAAAATGAATAAATCTCTGAATAACGTAAAATTGTAGCTAAATGTGCCATGACAAACTGTTATATTGTCCAATACTGAAGACAATAGCTATGAATTCTGTTCTAAGTACGTAGATGGGTCAATCCATCTGAAGTCGTCTAAAGATGGTGGAAATGGTTGCTCGCCCATCTCTGAAAATTATAAAAATTTATGTGTGACGAACTTTGTGTATAAGAAGGTCAATAACATCATTCACGTTGTCGTATGTACAATTGTTGCTGAATGGCGGCCATCTTTGTGTTGGTGGAGTGCCAATTTTTGCGTCTGCAAACGTTTACGAAAACTGGGTCATTCCATATCAAATCACCTAGAGCACTGTGCTTCAATGTCTCAGATTCTCTTCAAATTTTTTTCACATATAAATACCAATGAAATTATGCTAAATTAATTTTCTCTGATTTTTTGGATGAGAAATGGGCCGAGGAGAAATTTTTGAAAAATGTGAATTTTGCTTCAATTTCATTTTTTTGCACTCAGCATCATGAAACAAAATTTTCATAACTTCCTTATTTTTCAAGTTATTGGGTTCATCCAGGTGTCAAATGAAAGCTTAGTTTTTGTTCTTTTAGTAGATCTTAAGTAACCTTGCAAAAGGTTACACTGTTAATGCACATACAAAGCAAATTTTATTATTTTTACAAATTGTGCCATTACTCAAAAGTTACAACTATGAAACTTTTAAAACCATTTTTGTACATTCATCTTAACACGAATATGGTATGGATAAAAAGTAAAGAGTTTTTTTTTTTTGTATTTTTGTAATTAATATTTTTTATGTACGGAAATATACAGTTTTAAGTTTTGTTACAAATTGGGTCATTGCTCGTAAGTTACAACTATGAAACTTTTGAAACTTTTAAAATAAAATCATCTTAGCACATACATTGCATGGTTAAAAAATAACAAGGATGCTTTTGGTATTTTTGTAATTATTATATTTTTGGTATTTTACATGTACGGAAATATACAGTTTTAAGTTTTGTTACAAATTGTGTCATTGCTAGTAAATTACAACTGTGAAACTCTTGAAACATTTTTATAGGATCATTTTTAGCACATACATGATATGGTTTAAAAAATAAAAAGTGTGCTTTTGGTATTTTTGTAATTATTTTTGTACGTCAGAGTTCAATTCATGAATCGCTCTGGGCCTTCTATATTCTACTGGCTAGAAAATTAAGAATTTTGTTGGATACCTTTTGAAAATATCATCTGGTAAGAAAATACCATCTCTTATAAGCCAATCAGCCCGGATTTACGCAACTGAAAGCAAAATTAAAAGAAGACATCATATCATCAATGAAAAGAATAAGCTGTGAAATATAGGACACAACATTTTGTATGTAAATCTATGTAATTCTAAGAAGTATTACTGGTATGTATGTTTATTCTTTTAATCTATGTACATTAGTCTATTATTTCTTATTTCTGTTGATAGGGTTTGTAATAATCACTCAACCCCTTACATTGCTAGGCCTATATTTTCCATTCACAAAACTGCAAGATTATTACAAAAAAGGTATCCCATTTTGTTATTTAATACCTAGTAAATGCAAACTAATCCTATAAAAAGTTGCAAAAGATTGATAGTTGTAAGCGATGGTATAATTGGGAAAAAAGTTGAAAGTCATAGTTAAAGTACAAAAATATATATTATTGTAATACAAAAACTACACATTGCACCTGTTCTATTTTTAAGCATACCTAATATTTACTATGATGATTATTTGAAAAAGTTTTAAAGTATGACAGTTGTCACTTCAGAGTAGGGATGGCCAAAATTTACCTAAATCGGAAATGTTACTTTCCGGAACTTTTCCGAATTCCAGATTTTTCCGAAACCGGAATTTTTCCGAATTCCGAATTTTTTCGATTTTACTTTCCGGAATCCGGAAAGTAAAAATTCCGGAATTGGCCATCACTACTTCAGAGGAAAGGCATAATCTGTTAACAACAGTAAATCTGTATATTTCTGTACATTTAAAACACAAATAATAATAATAATTGCAAAAATACCAAAAGCACCCTTTTTATTTTTTAACCATATCATGTACGTGATAAAATGATTATATAAAAAGAAGCTTCAAGAGTGTCATAGTTGTAACTTATGTCCAATGACACAATTTGTAACAAAACTTAAAACTGTATATTTCCGTACATGTAAAATACCAAAAAAAGCACCCTTTTTATTTTTTAACCATATCATGTATGTGCTAAGATGATTCTATTTAAAAAGTTTCAAAAGTTTCATAGTTGTAACTTACGAGCAATGACACAATTTGTAACAAAACTTAAAACTGTATATTTCCGTACATAAAAAATAATAATTACAAAAGTACAAAATACACCCTCTTTATTTTTTAACCATACAATGTACGTGTTAAGATGAGTGTACAGAAAAACTTTGTACTTGTAGTGTACTTTGTTTGTACTTGAGTGTACAGAAAAACTTTGTTTCATAGTTGTAACTTTTGAACAACGGCACAATTTGTAAAAAACTCTAAAATTTTCTTTGCATGTCCAATACTGTTTTACAGTGAAACTTTTTGCAATATTACTTAGGATCTACTGAAAGAGCAAAAATTAAGCTTTCATTTGACACCTAAATGATCCCAATAACTTGAAAAATAAGTTTGTGATTTTGATGCCATTTTTGTGGCGTAATATCTCGGGAGAGCAAAGTGCTAAAATTGCTGCTTAGGCCACAAAGAAATTCTGTATGTGAATAAACTATTGCAAAAAAAAAAAAAAAAAAAAAAAAAAAAAAAAAAAAAAAAATCAAAAATCATGACTGATAATACATAGAGAGAAACTGAGGACATGGTTAAAACGCGAAGAAAACACGTGCGAGACGATGGTCGCAGCCTGGAAAAATTTAAATGTTTGGATATGTTTCATGCTAGATCTTAAAAACTACGCATGGTGCAGCAATGAGGCTCGCTTTGGTTGTGTTTAGTTTTGCAAAAGCTTGCGAGTGACGTTTGTTCCATCTTTGTAGCTCCATGATCATATTCACTTCTATATGGTAAGGGGGTTAGCTTCCTCTTGCATCAGCGACACCCATCGTCAAATTGGACCGCGATATTAAGACACTTAATGTATCAGCAAAGCGTCATTGAAATCCAATCCCAGTTACGGAAGTTAATATGTTCACAAGGTTGCATTACATCTGTCCTAACTATATTTAAAACCACATGAGCTGACATAAAATAAAGGGATACTTCTGGTTGATGTAGGAAGTTGAAATTTAGCATGATTGTAGCTTTCAGGTACTAACCCACAAGAAAATTGTCAAAAGTTAATATTTTTAATTTTTAGGGTGTCTAAAGGGGGGATGAAAATAATCTCCATGGTATTTTAATAGGGCCTTTTTAGGACTTATAATCTCATATTTTAGGTACTTGGAATTGGAATAAAAACTTGAAATTCGATACGCTTGTACGTTTCCGTTAGCGTTACCTATTAAATCACCAAAAATAAAAATCTTCAACCGTAGAGAGGTTTTATGGGGAACTGAAAAATCTTCCCAATATCATTTATATAGGATATCTTCTACGCTCCAAAATGTTTAGGCACTTCCAGCATGATTAGAATAATGAAATTTGGCACGATTGTAGCCTTCTGGGACTAACCCACAGAAAATTGTCAAAAGTAAATATTTTTAGTTTTTAAGAGCCCTAAAGGGGATCTGAAGTAATTCCCACGTTATTTAAATGGGTATTTTTTTGTGATATAAAATCTTATCTTTAGATAGTTGAAATACGAAAAGAAACTTGAAATTTGGTAGAATTGTAGGTTTTACAAGTTCGAGGCCGTAGGACGAGCAAACGCATGGGTCTAAGGGCGGGACCCCAACTAGCCAAAGGCTAGTCTATCCTATATAAAGCAACTGTGTGAACATATTAACTTCCGTAACTGGGGTTGGATTTCAATGATACTTTGCTGATACATTCAGTGCCTTAATACCGCGGTCCACTTTGACGATGGGTGTCGTGGGTGCAAAGGGAAGCTAACCCCCTTACATGTAGACGTGACAATGATCATGGAGCTAGAAAGATGGAACAAACGTCACTCGCAAGCTTTTGCACAACTGAACACAAACAAAAGCGAGCCTAATTGCTACAACATGCGTAGTTTTTAAGATCTAGCATGAAACATATCCAAACATTTAAATTTTTTCTGGGTTTCGACGATCGTCACGCACGTGTTTTCTTCGCGTTTTAACCGTGTTCTCACTTTTTCTTCATGTAATATCAGTCATGATTTTCTTGCAGTAGGTTATTCACATACAAAATTAGTTTGTGGCCTAAGCAGCAATTTTTAGCACTTTGCCCTCCTGAGATATTACGCCCCAAAAATGGCATCAAAATTACAAACTTCAACTTTCGGACACCCATAAATCTATGTTGCCATTAGTATCATAGCTGTGGATATTTCTGCAGACTCTTTACATGCAACAGTATTCAGCACAAAACTTATGAATACCCCACTTTATGCCATTCCAAAATACAGCCCCTTTAAATGTGTAATTTTCTATAGTTTTTCTGGTGATTTCATGTATTGGGTTTGCAACCCTGCATATTTGTTTAGAAGCAAAAGTTCGTGTACGTCAGTCGTTTCTTCGTGTATGTCAGTCTTTCCTCTAAATATTCGTTTTTGTTTGGTGTTCGTCTGGTTCGTACGTCCTGAGCAACTGTAGTTTTCGTAAACGCTTGCAAATGCAAAAATTGGCACTCCACCGACAACAAAGATGGCCGCCATTCAGCAACAGTTGTACATACGACAACGTGGATGAAGTTATTGACTTCTTATACACAAGATTCATTACACTCCAATTTCTATAATTTTCGGAAATGGTCTAGCAACCTATTCTGGATCACTTCGTATGAATTGACCCAGATGTCAGTGTTTTATTAGTTTATACCTTACTCCGATTTTGAGCGCCTCAGATATCACTATAGCTGCCTTGCTAGATTCATAAAACTCTCAATAAACAAGGCTTGTATATGGAAGTATGGTAACAGTTTCTTTATGTATATTAGTAATATCACTGTATTTATGTTTCTCTCAGAGCCTAATTTAAGTGGTTAAGCACTCCTTGGCTAAATTATTATCAGTGTCTGTATCCAAAACAAATTCAAATTATTTTTCACACTGTTATACAGGGACGTGGCGTCAATGTAACCAGTGTTACTGGCGGTAATAGTAAAAAAATACTGAAATTGACAATAATTTAAATGACACATAACAATATTCTAAAGCAGTGGTTCTCAAACTTTCCGATAACGCGGACCCCCTATGCATTCGAAAAGTGATCCGCGGACCCCCTGTTCATTCAGAACGTGATCTGCGGACCTCCTTGAAATACTATCTGAAATTTCACATTGTATTAAAAACTATACTGATTAGAATTACCACTGACAACAAAAAGATTAAGAAAAATATTGCAATAAGTAATTTATTCTAAAGATACATCATTATTTCCTAGTGAACGAAATTTCAATTGAAAATACAGTAACTTTCAAGACTGATTTTTGTTTCATGGATTGATATGTAAGTTTTTGTTATTACCGGGAAAGAAAATTGTAACAAAAAAAAAAAAAAAAAAAAAAAAAAAAATAGACGACGTTGACTCGTGTAATTCCATAGTTTTGCCGCGAATCAAAACATAACGCCTACTCGGAAGCTATGTTCCTGTTCAGTTGCAGTAAAATACCAGCTTGTTGTGTATGGGGAGTGCCAGCCAGCCTTTGTACTTTTCTTATGCATGTTCGTCGAATGCTTACTATGATAGAAAGAACCGCTTGTTGAGGTGGCTAGTTTCTGTTTCAACGTCGTGACACCGTGTTAGATCTATTCTTGCAAAAGAATCGATGACTGGAACCGTAATTCAAATAATCCACAGTGAAGAGGTAACTCTGCACGTAGTTATTAGTTTATGATTATTAGTATTGTGGTTGCTGCTTCGGCTAACAATAAATTCTTCTCTGTAAATAGTGACTGGTAACATTCGTGTACTACACACGCTATGCTGCTGCTTATGCGTACAAAACCTACCATACTTAACACTTGAAAATAACTTTAATTCCTTATTTATGATTCTTCGGAGATTTTCAGAATTCCATACAATTTTCTATCTTTGAATATGATTATACTCTATGCCATAACTGAATAATTATAAGATAAATTAAGGAAACAGCCATTTTTCTACCTCGCCATATTCTACAGTCGCGAAATCAATGAAGACTAAAGAGTGTACGACTAGACCTAGAATCGAACTTGGCTTTTCAGTATACTAAACTTACTGGTGCAGTATGCCGAAGATCCATGTTAGATTTCTGATCCAGTCGTATAATTTTCTCTCTTTGAATTTCATTATAGCCTGGTGAGCATATTTAGAAATTTATGTCTGATACTCCTTGCTAACTGTTGCTATTAACAATAAAATATCAAGTTATTGGCACGCGCAAGTTATTAGCACGTGCGATTAGAAGGTCCTGCTGTATTGACATATCTCAGTGGCAATAGTACTTTGAAAGGAAAATACTCTGTATTATGAGGTCTATGAACAGTGTAGTGGTCAAGAAAACATCGGAAATGTGGTTTTCCAGTTATAAAAGCAGAGATATGTGCTTTCACTGGAAGCACTTTTTAATATTGTTAGATACGGACGTGACTGTTTAGTGAAAAGTTCACTAGTTCTCAAGACTCTAATGTGATAAAGGTGAAACGGTACACAAAATCAATTTAACTGTGAAAATTTTATTTTCTTTGTGTATAGTGAAATTTTGTATAGTCTGTGAAAAATATATTCCAATAAATTAGCAGCCATTTGTAATCACATACTTTCCAATTCTATGAAAATGAGCGCTGTCAACTCACTTCGTTACAACTTTAAGAGTTCACTCCCAAATTATGGTTTTAGGAAAATCATATTCATACTAAAAATTGTTGATTGTGTATTTATGTCAGAATATAGAACTGTAAATAGTATTTATGATTTACAATGGAGGCTGTATTTTATATCACTTGTGAAAAACTACAAAGAGAAGTGAATTCAAAAATGGAAGATGCCTTCACGAAACAAATAATAACACATATGTTAACTGAAGATATTTTACATAGTAGTGAAGGGCAAAACTCCTCTCAAAATATAAACAAAATGTAAACAAAACACTCACTATAAAGTGAGGTTGTTAAATGTAATCGTGCTGTCCAGCTCAATTTACAAGAAAGCAATGTATATCTACCGGTGAAAACAAGCAATGTCCATCAATCAGTGGAAGCTAATAGTATCAATCAACGTATAGGTCAAGACTCAACAGAATATGTCAAGAATGTTACGCACAAGAAAAACAATGTAAATGCAAAATACAATAGCAACAATTCCCGAATACGGTTCTTGGAGAATAAGCGCAAAGTTGCAACACAGAAAACAAAAATCAAGACATACCGGTACTTTGAAATCACAAGTTCTTGCGGATAATATAAATAGTAAGTCATACCATCTGGTAAGTGTACGACAAGACATAAGAATTTACAATAGATTTGAAGTGTTTGAAGATGAAATGAATAAAGAAAATTTTGGAAGTAGCTCATCGGAGGACAAGGAAATTATTTCGGACTCTGATGGATATATATTTAATAACATGACAGCTAAACTCTCAGAATGAGTAAAAGTGAATAACTCCAAATAAATCGAAAACAACAACAATGCATTTTAGTGAGGGAAAACATTTTTTTAAAATTACACATCAATTGCACCTAACTGGGCGAACTCATACACGTATTTGACATTTCTAAATAACCTGGGATGAACATGTCAATTATGTGTGAAGGAAACTAAGTACGAGAATTTATCTTATGCGCAAACTCCGTAAGATTCTAATTTTGGAAACATAAAAAAAAAAAAAAATCATTTACCTTGGCGTGATCCAGTAACTTATATCGTAAGGAATTATATTTTTGGCCATTTACAAACAAAGCCATTTACAACGCATATCGTCTTCAGAATAATGCTATCAGTTCCATTTTACACGTAGGAGACCACTGTTTCGAAAGCTAAGAATATTTCCTTTACCCTGTATCTATATTCTCGAAACAATATTATTCATACATATGAATAAATGAAATTTTCCAATAAATTCGAATCTACAGCAATACAACACTAGAACCATATACAAAATTTCCGATTAACAAAAACTCAAAACTCGTTACACCACATAGAAATAAAACTATATAATAAATTACCAGATTCTATCAAACAAATGCCAAATTTGCAGTTTAAAAGATATCTTAACTTATTGTTTCATAATCGCCTATTCTATAGCATAGAGAAATATCTTTAAGCAGATCTTTCTGTGTAGAGACATTAAAATTTATTTGTGTTGTCAAAATATATATGTTATAAGCACCAATTAATATTTAAAAATTATCAAAATACATGCGTTGTAAGCACCAATTAATATTTAAAAATTATCTTACTATTTTAGTATTATTGTTATCTTGTACGAGGGTAAGTCAAAAATTATCCGCAATGTAACTATAACTTTTCTTACATTGTTCGTACTGGCCTATGTCCTCGTTTATTTTATTGTTATGCTGTGATGGTCATGCTATGAAAGTTTATTTATGATTCCTCCATTTGTCTTTCTTCCTTTGCAGATAGATTATGGCCGCTCCATTAGAAATGTGCACCAAAAAGGAACAACGTGCAGTGAATGTGACATGGTTCTATTAGACAGATGAGTAACTATTGATGAAGTGGCATATCGTCTGGAATTAGTCATGGTTTTTGCGTAAGAAATCATCCACAACAGACTTCGGTTTCATAAAGTCACTTCCTCGTGTATAACACTTGTGCAACCATTTTTGAAGTTTTCAATCCATTTGTAGACACTTCGTTGGGTCAAGACACTGTTCCGCCGATTTTGATGTACTGCGGCCTCTGATACATCTTCAAAAAAAAAAAAAAAAAAAAAAAAAAAAAAAAAAAAAAAATCATTGCTCGTTGTTCCTCTTCGGTGCCAACTTCTAATTCTGCGGCCATGATCTATTTGCAACAAAAGTAAGACAAATTTAGGAATTACGATCAAATTTTCATAGCATGACCACAATAGCGTAACAATAAAATAAACAAGGGCAGAGATCAGTATGAGAACAATGTAAGAAAAGTTATAGTTACATTGCGGATAATTTTTGACTCACCCTCGTATCTTTGAATTTGTCTGAATGTATAATATCTATAAAGTGTATTTTGTTTCATGTAAACATTTTGTATCTTCTAACGAAGCCATGAACTCAGAGTTCCTAAGGCGGAAAAATAGATAAATAGAATGAAGGTATGCTTTTTAAGTGTAACTATTTCAATATGCTTCAAATGTACGAAATAAATATATATCAGTCTGAGTCAGGGGCGCCGGAACCGGGGGGGCAAGGGGGGCAGTTGCCCCTCCTGAAATTTTCAAAGGGGGCAAGATACTCGTTTTGCCCCCTCACTTTCAGAGTGTAAAAACATCACACAACACTGATTATATGAACTAAATTTTGCTTTTTATAGTAATGTGAAAAAAATTCTGTATTCCAGATTCATCTTTCTCTTTGAAACAAGGGACCGGGCGCTTTTTCTGCCCCCATGTTAGACAGAAAGAGTTAGGAAAAAGAATTGAAAATGCTTTTTATTTCCATTGGTGTACATTCTCGAAACACTGTAAATTCTTTTAAAATTGTTGTTTAAGTAATCATAAGTCTGCAATATGAAACGAGTCGTCGAGCGAGATTTTAAAGTTTGAAAAATATAAAGTTTAAATGAGTAACAGGACATTTAGGGCCTAAATACATTTTCCATAAAGTTAAATTAATGTTCTTACAAACAATATGCAGAGTACAGTAAGTTTTATAGTAAGGAGGAAGTATAAGGTAGGATTAATAATTCAGAGCATATGAAAAATGCGAACTCTATTGTAGTTCCGTTTGTTTAATCCTTTCACTACCATTTTTTACGGAGTAAGAAACATTAATATATGGCTATTTTAAGTTGTTTTCAAACGTATAAATATATATAAAAAAACATTTTCCACCGTTTCGTTTTTCGACGTGGAAAGAGTGGGACATTATGTATCCCTCTGATATTTTTACGTGGGACCTATATGTCCCAGTGGTATTGACATGCATGATCATCTTGTATTTTCAATTATGAAACATATATTGTCAGAGAAACAATTGGGTCATATTTATGATTACAAATATTTTACATTTCGGCATTCTTTTCCAAATTACAGTACACGCAACCACTGCTTTATCACTAGCACATTGTTCCTCACTTTCATCTGTTCCATTATCACTTTCATTGTTCACGTTCACTTCCACTCCTGTCTATTTTATAATGTTAATAAGAATTCTGTGAACCATTAGCAGGCTTCTCTTTACCAGTGGAACATCGATTCATAGCAATAAAATGTGGTAAATTACTAGGGGTCCTCTGAGAATGTATCGTGGGACACATATGTCCTAGTGGTAGTGAGTGCAGAAACAGAACACATTCTCTTCTTCAGACCAAGTTTGTAAACAAGAATAAGGAAGACAGTCACTGCTTATAATAACTAGTAGTGTTAGATATTTAGCTCGCAGTGGTCAAGCAATCAGTGGACATTTGCAGAGTACGGGTAATTTGATGTCACTTCTGGATGAAAGAAAATGGATGTGTCTGTTCTTAGCCAATGGATTAATCGACAAGATAACTGGCTTACAGCTGATTGAAAGAATGAAATTTTAAAGATTATGGGACATGCAATATAGAGAGACTTGGTAGCAGAAGTTAAAGAGTCTCCATTTTATGCAATCATAGCCGACTCCACGACTGATATTGAAAGAAAGAACAGTTGTCTCTGTGTGCGCTGTATTGACTCTGATTCGTCAAACCCAACAAAATATTTATGGAAATGATCACCCCACGCGGCACAAAATCGGAAACAGAATTCACGATCAAAGATATTCTAACGAAACCTAACCTGAATGCAGAAAATATACGCGAACAGTGTCATGATGGTGCAGCTATCATGTTAGGACGAGTGAATGGTGTGCAGAAGATAACTTCGACTCAACATCCGAAAGCTGTATACATTCATTGCAATAATCATGCATTAGATCTTCCATTGCAGGAAGTAGCAGGAAAATGCGAATCTTTGTGTGATGTGCGGGCCATAGTGAAAGACGTTTGAAACATTAACCTGGATTCTGCAAAACGATAGACAACATACGCACGCCGACATTGTTGTTGAACCCTGTAAAACTATCAACGAAAGTAATCCTAAACATTTGAATAAAGAAAAACACAGCTTTCTTACAAGGCTGGCTAGAATATTTGTTTTAAAATAAAAAATTAAACTAGAAAAGTAACGGTTTCGGAAGTATAGCACTTCCTTCCTCAGACAACACTCCTAATGATCTCCTTTCTTTATTGCATATAATTTTATTTCTGATTTCAGTTATAGAGTGTGTCTGGAGAGTGTAGTCTGAGGAAGGAAGTGCTATACTTCCGAAAATGTTACCTTTCTAGTTTATTTTTTATAATAAATATTCTAGCCAGCCTTCTAAGAAAGCTGTGTTTTTCTTTATTCAAGATGGACACAAGGCCATATTGTCATAGTATCTAAACATTTGCTGCCTATTTGTCCTACTCGCTGATGTGTTAGGCGAAAATCTCTAATCAAATTTCAATCTACTACAAACGAATTCAAATCACGTTGGAAAAGAATCATCAGTAATACAAGTGGTCCAAATGATGATCAAAAAGTAATTCTAAAACGGTATTTGAATAGAATGAACAAATTCGGAATGATATTTTTTCTGATAGTCAGTATACGTGCTTTTGTACCTTGCGGACAACTGGCGAAAGTGCTTCAAAATTCTGAAGCTTCTGCTTTTGGAGCTAAAAGAGCAGCAACACTGAGAAACCTACGAACGGACAGTGCATTTGAAAACATCTATAAGGAAGCAAAGGAAAATGCAGACATACTACACTTAAAATTGCCCACTTCATCAAGATCAAAGAGAACACCAATTAGATTGGAGGAAACTGATAATCCTTTTATAGCAGCTACCCTAGGACCTGTATCAGATCTTCCAAGAATGTACTTCGAAATCATTGACTATTTGTTGAATGAAGTGCAGCGTCGTTTCAATCAGCCAGGCCTCTTAACAACTCATAAAACTCTAGAAGATACTTTCTGAAGGAGCTATATGAGCTGGCGGGCCTCTCTCAAGAGAATATTTGAAGCAGGAATTGGGAGTTCACTCGTCGGATTTCAACCTGGATAGATTATGAGCTCAGCTCAGGCGGTTTCCACTTACTTTGATGACGACTGAGCCACTGACAACCATCAGAATATTAAAAACTATTAGTGCTGAAACCCCAACTGTTCGCAGCCTTCTCGACCAAGTTGTTCGTCTAGGGACATTCGTTCTCACAATGTCAGCTGCTTGATCATTTGCGAAAGATCATTCAGCTATTTGTGTCGTCTAAAGACATACTTGAGAATGTGTAGGACGCAGGAAAGATTGGCTCATCTGCTATTGTTGCATATGTGTAGCGACCAGACTTGCAAGAGAACCACCACCATTGCAAGAGAATTCATATCAAAGACAAGCGAAAGAAAAGATACTATTGGTCAATTTTGAAAAGAAATAAATGTAGAATTACGTAAGTGAAAATATTATGCGAATTATAACCAATTATTTAAATTACAAAATAACACTTAAAATTCAATATAAACTTGAATTATTTCTTATTAATTGTGTCGTACTTTATTAGTGTGAAGTGAAGTGAATATAATGAGATTAGGAAGAGAGGTGAATGTAATAACAAACTGGATATACTAAAGTAAGTATAGTAAAAAATACAAATAACTGGATAATTAGTATAATTGAATTTTCTACATAAATTTTATGAAGTCTTTAGTGAAAATTACATTTTTCCATTTCTGGTACGAAGTCAAGTAGATAGAAAAAAATATATTTTCTTATTTTTACTTAATTATGTAGCCTGTTTTATAATGAACAAATTACTTTCTACTACAAAGTGCTACAAAGTTTGTAGTTCTAAATAGCAATTTCTAATATTACAGTGTACTGCAACACCAGAACTGGATTTTTAAAAATATAATTTTAATTTCATCATTTCCAAGTGATTTAAGTAGCTTTAAGATTCTTTAATAGTGTCCGTGTGACCATATCCAATACAGTTAAAAATATGTACCAGTATATGAAATGGTAAAATTTGTACTTACAAATAGTCATTGTGAGCAGTACAAATTTTACAATTTTATATGTTTTTAATTCTGATTTCAGTGGTTGAAAATTTCTGCACCAGACCAAAATCCAGCACAAAACTGACACGGGATTAATTAATCTAAAGATGTAAACTAAGATGCCTCTAATATATGGAAATTTCACTCTCACGAAACTGTTTACAGCTTAATTATATTATTATTATTATTATTATTATTATTATTATTATTATTATTATTATTATTATTATTATTATTATTATTATTATTATTATTATTATTATTATTAACCAATCAAATCAAATTATTGTTACATTACAAACATATATTTCGTATTATCTTACCTATGTTACATTCCCGTGTCTATTTTCAAGACAGCATTTTGCCCCCCCAGCTGAAAAATACTTCCGACGCCACTGGTCTGAGTATTTATAAAATGAATAAATTGATCAAAAATGAGGTAATAATATGTGTGACAAAAGTGTTTTCTTCTCTGTCATGTAAAACAGGCTAATTTTGTATGTAGACATTTGATTCTAAATCATTTCCATCATTTTCTTTTTACTTATTTAGTGAGTACATTTTAGAAATATCCGAAGGTATTGGATCTCCAGGTGGAATAGTTTGGAATGTGTTCTTCTTCAACATAATCACCTGGATATGTGTGTACTTCTGTATCATGAACGGAGTAAAGTCTATTGGAAAGGTAAGAGCTATAGGAAACGGTTGCAAATAATTAATGATATCATTATACAATTAGAAATATTTCTTCCTCAAACATTATACAATATTTTCATAATGTAAGAGTTTTATCTTCAGGGAAATCATGTGAGAATAACATAGAAGTGTAAGTGCAGGAGTATATGAATAGGAGATGGAAAGGTATATTTTAACCATGAAAAATTTTGAAAAAGAAATACTGTACCCACTTGATCCTATTAATTATAGTAATTTATTACTTTCATGTATTATTTATTATTAATTGTGAGGCTCTTATAAAGAACAGTTTTAACTTATTTATACACACACACACACACACACACATATATATATATATATATATATATATATATATATATATATATATATATATATATATATATATATATATATATATATATATATATATATATAATAAAACTCAACTGACCAAAGCAGTATACATATATTTTAAGATTATATATCTGTGTTACAGTTTCGGGTATGTAACATAACCTTGCTCAGACACATTATAAGAGAGATATCCAATTTTGACAGCTTATATACCATCTGAATGCAAGACATGCCTACTTTCTCTTTAAAAAACGTAAACTTTTAATTGGCTCTAAAAATAATTTTTTTATTAGATGAAGTCACTTTCTCTTTTTGCGCACCTGTCTTGCATTCAGATTGTATATAAGCTGTCAAAATTGGATATATCTGTCATAATGTGTCTGAAGAAGGCTATGTTATAAAACAGGTTGCAGAAGATATAAGAGAAGGATAAGAGAATAGTAGAGTGAAAAACACAGAAGAGGTAAAAAAAAAAAGTGTCCTAGAATGAGTGGGAGACAGAAAAGAAAGAACTATATTGTTCAGTGTTGATGTAAAGGCGATGTTTCCGAGCGTCAAGAGGAAGTACGTGTTAAAAACAATGGAAGAGGAAATGGAAAATAAGATTATAAGAAAATGGAAAATTGAGAAAGTGTTGAAGGTCCTAAAGCTGATATGGGAGAATAGCGTATGCATGATAGGTGAAAAATTGGTGAGGATAAAAGAGGGGCTAAGCATAGGTTCGAGACTGAGTCCGGTACTAGCAGAGATTGTAATGAACAGATGGGAACAGAAAGTAAAAGAAGAAGGAGGACAAAATCTTGTAATGTTTTGTAGATATGTAGATGATTGTCTTGGAATATGGAAAGGAACTAAGAGACAGTTGGAGAAATTTGTTAAAGCAATTGAGGACGAAGAAAAGGGAATAGGCTAGAAATGGAGATAGAAAAAGAGAGGAAAATCAACTTCATGGACATGAGTATAGAGAAAGTAGGAGGAAAATTCGAGACGAGCTTGTACACGAAAGAATGCAATGCCGGGATATACTGCCACAAGAGGAGTGATGTAGACAAGGGGACTAAGAAGAATTCGATACAGAACATGAGAAAGAGGATAGAAATGATAGATAACCACCAAGAAAGAAGGAAAGAAGACATATAAATACTGTGTCAGTTATTAAAGGAAAACGGATACAGAAGAGAAGATTTAGAAGAAAGAAAAAAGGAAGAAAAGAGGAGGAAGCAGAGAAAGAAGAAAAGAGATGGTTTGCTATTGAAAGTTAGGCGAGAAAACAGAGATCCTGAAGAACTTGTTGAGGAAGGAAGGGATTAAAACTTACAGGAAAGGAGGAAAGAGGATAATAGACTTAGTGAGAGATAAAAGAAAGACGAAAGAAAAGAAGATAATATCAGAAGAGGAAGGAGTAGCGTTCCAGGTTAATTGTAAAGAGTGCGACATGAAGTATATAGGAGAAACAGAAAAGAGATTAGAACAAAGGATAAAACAACATAAGGACGATGCCAGACTAAAAAGAGAGAACAACGCAATATATATAAATACATTAAAGAAATGGGACATAGGATAGATTGGGAAGGAATAAAAGGATTAGAAAGGGAGAAAAGGAGTGTGATAAGAAAGTGGAAAGAAGCTCAGTGGATTAAGAAATATGGGAAGGAGAAATTGATGAATTGGTCTAGTGGGCTTGTGATACATGAATTATGGGAAAAGATGGTAGACAAAATAGAAAGGAAGAATTAAAAGGATCAACACAATCTATTAGAATAGGAGTACAATGGAGAACAGCAGAAGGACAATAGTGAATAGGAAGTGTAAGTGACAAACACCTAATTAAAAGTTTCATAACAGGTGCGCAAAAAGAGAAAGTGACTTCATCTAATTGAAAATTTATTTTTTAAAGCCAATTAAAAGTTTACGTTTTGTAAAGAGAAAGAAGGCGTGTCTTGCATTCAGATTGTATATAAGCTGTCAAAATTGGACTCTCTCATAATGTGTCTGAGGAAGGCTATGTTACATACCCGAAACTGTAACACAGATATAATCTTAAAATATATATATACTGCTTTGGTCAGTTGAGTTTTATTAGCTATCTTGAATTTTCCAAGGCTATAATGAATAATTTACAATATAATAATTTACAATTTGAAATTTTACACGAGAGGTTCTTTTTGCTTGGTTTTTGACTCATCTGTTACAGATATTGTTCTCTTACTTGGTATATATATATATATATATATATATATATATATATATATATATATATATATATATATATATATATATATATATATCGTTATTGTGTCGTATACTTTGATAAGCTTTGTGCGAACCTAAGTTTATCTTTAAACATAGTAGTCTATGCAATAGAAATGCATTGTGAAGAAAATAGTACATAAGCCCTTATCCAAATCAACCTTTTTAAATACATGTGTTACTTACATGTGTAACCAATATGTGTATTTAACAAAATTTACAAGTTTTGGATAGTTTCGGAAACAACCGGAGCAAATTTATTATGCTTAGCAAAAGGTAAAGTTAAGAAGTTTTAACATAATTTTTTTTTTTATTCACAGTAGTAACGTGTGCTACAAATTTCAAACTGAAATAACTTAATATCTTAGAAACTTTTGTACTTGGGGGCATAGCGTTGCTCATCAGAAATTTATAACACCTTGAATTAAGAAAACTTAAGGATGTATTTAATGAATTTCTTAGGATATGAAATGAAATAATTTCTTTGGATATTTTTCAACATCACACCACAAGCTATCAGAACTCGAAATGATCTTAATAATAAAAATCTACTAAATTGAAATGGCATAGAAACTTAAGCATTATTACTATCCAACATCGTAAATAGATGTAATACTCACTGACTAATTCAGCTTTGATGATTTCCTATTTTAATACAGTGAAACCTCTCAATAACGGACACCAATGGGACAAGAATTTTTGTCCGTTACTGAGAGGTGTCCGTTACAGAGAGGTTACAGTAATTTAATTTCTCGCAACGATAGTTGTATGGAGTAATATACAGTAGATATATTATGTATGAGCGTAAATACGTAAAATTCAATATGAAAATACTCTATTTAGTACGTATTTGAATTACTGGAAGGGATGAAGGAGAAATTAATTTATGTTAAATAGTATTATTGCTGGGGAACGTTAATATATTCGTATATTGCAAAAGATAATGCATGTATGATCATTTTCTTCCTACATGGGAGAGGAAAGCGGGAGGGAAAGAGTTTTTCATTTATTTCAAATTTTCAGGACCTTCTCAAAAAATGCGTTAGGAACCAACTAACCGGCTAAACTCATTAGCTAGTGTCCACTGAGAATCCTCAGTACGGTTGCGGAAAAAATATCTGTGTGTGTGTGTGTTTGTGTACTGGCGTAATGGATGAAAAGGCAAGTTATTGGGAGTGCATATGTTTGTTGACTCGCCCCAATCGCAAAGAATATCATCTTAGAGAAAGTTGCTTTACTAAGAATGTAAGAGAGGAAACATTGTTCGTTGAAAATGTTATTGTAAATCAAACAACGTTTGTTTTGTTATCTATGAAATTGTCGGAAAGATGCAAGGTCCAGAGGAAAAAGGACTAAATTTGTTAGGGAAGGAAAGATCTTTCGTATAGAATTCTTGGCCATACGACTGACCCTGCATGAGTGTTATAGCTTATTGAAGGTTTTCTAGAATTTCCCCCAGAAAGCAATTTATTGAGGGCAGAATAAAATAATTTGAAGTTCAGCTTGAAGGTGTTCTGTTTGATGGTTCACCGGTCTAGACTCATGATAGATACACTTGTGGGGAAAATACTTTTGTCTCCTGTAATATATCGCAGAATCGAGAAAAATTCCTATCCGTTATGAAGAGGTTATTGAAACGTTTGGGGGAAAAAAGGACTGTCCGCGTCCGTATCTGAGAGTGTCCGTAAAAGGGAGGGTTTCGTTCCATAAAAGAACATATATTTTTGCCGGGACAAAAAAATCTGTCCGTATTATAGAGGTGTCCGTTATTGAGAGGTGTCCGTTAAGGGAGGTTTCACTGTATTGTCTTTTCACTATCAGATCTTAAATCCCACTCCTCGATTGAGCTCCTCGTATCAACCAGCACCATTCCCTTCCGAGATTCGGACACTTGCTGGTTGTAGCGTAGAGCTTAACTCAGGTCTCCTTATGAAATACCTTACTCTGCTATTTGCTTATAGGAAAAATTTCTATAACTGTGATGTTATGCCTATGTTATCTGTTTTTATTTCCTTAAACAAATAGCTTGATACCGCTTCCTTATTTTACAGTAACCAAAATAAATTTTCAAAGTTCATGTTTAAATTTTGGGTACTTTAAGTTTATAAAAATAAATTTGAACGTGATTTTGAAGAAAATATTGAATTTTTTAAAGGCATATAGAAAGACAGATGAAGTTATTTTGCTTGATAATTTCGCTTGGTGGTTACAATCTTTGTTAGGAAAGCTTCAGGAAAAAGTTAATTTAGATATCGAAGTTGATAGAAAATATTAATAACAACTGTATCATTTTCAAATCAAATATCTGATATTTTAGACAATTACAATATCCGACAAAATTACAAAATCTGATATTTTGTCGGATATTGCCGAAGTCATAGGCGGAAAAACAAAGCGCAGCCAGTTACCTGCACTATTCTCCACACTAACCTCAACTTGCCGACTATGTTTCAATGGTACCAAACGAGATACCATGTTTTCGTTATTAATTAGTGCTGAAATCAGTTGTATTGAGAGTTTAATTTTATTTATCAACTGAAAAGGAGTGATATATAACAGATATGATATATAGCAATGTTTTCTTTATTGTCAGGTTGTGTACTTTACAGCAACTTTCCCTTTTGTAATTCTATTTATTTTGTTAATTCGTGGAGTGACGCTACCTGGAGCTGCTGATGGTATTATGTTCTATATATCTCCTGACTGGAGTCAACTCAAGAATTTAAGGGTAGGTTTTATATATATATATATATATATATATATATATGATTATTTCCAATTAAGATATTTTGAAAAGACAAAAAGAGGTGGTAGTTTGTGGGAGCAATATCAAAAGAACATGTGGGAGGGAGTTAAAACTTCCTACCCAAGCTCCGCTATTTTCTGCTTGGTCGTTAAAGAAACATGAGGTTTTGCATTATCATGCAACAGAATGAGACCTATTATGTTCGCTACAGCTGGCTTTTTTTTTAAAGTTTTGTACTCAAGATTTCCAAATGAAGTATTTTTTCAGAATTGATTGTCTCGTTTGCTTTTAATAACTCATGATGAATTGGTTCTTTCAATCCACCATACTGATAACAATATCTTCTTTAGAGTTAAGAATGTCATGGATGTAGAGGGAATGGCTTACCTTGGTTGACAGTAAGCTCTTTTTGTAACCATGTTTACGTAGGTGATCAATTTTTCACATTAAGTTTCTAGACGATCTAGAAGGACCCTATTCCATACCTAGCCAGGAGAGAACAGATAATCACGGAGATCTTTCGATTTTCCTCAGACAGTTCATGTGGAATCCGTTTCGAGTAGTTTTTCACAAATCTCAGCTGACTGATATGACCAAAAATTGTTTGTTGACCAACACCAAGATTCTGTACAATTCTGACGTAATCAAAAGCGTAGCTCCTATTAAAAAAAATCCAGACTGAGGTTCATCTTCAACCGAGTTGTATAATTTCTCGAACTGCCTTCTGCATGTACTATCAGATACTGATCCTTTTTAAATACAGTACACAAAATTTTAGTGGCATCTGTTGCATTCTTCTAGTACTGGAACTCATATAATATGAAGTGACACAAATGAATTTTATCGCCAAACATTTCTATGGCCACAGATCCTGCAAGAAATGTAGAAAAACTCATTACCATTGTAAAAATTATCCATACAATAAAAGTACGTGACGTTTGATGCTTATGCAGAAATTATTAATGTGTGAAAGATAATAGAATTTAATGCTGCGACAGCAAAAAAACCTTTCCGGTAGAGCGCAACATACTTTCAATGGGATATCCTTAGCATGCTATACAGGGTGTTGAAAACATATAGTACTCGCCGTAATAGCATCTGTAACAATCCTAAGCGACCACATAACAGTATTTCGGTTAGTTATCTCGTCACACAGATCCTGTGTGAGGCATATTCCATGCTTTTTGAAGATCTTGGTGTAGCTGGATGAATATCGTTGCTAGAATCAATACGGTCACATTATCTTGCACGCGTTGGATAGGACTTAGGTCTGGAAACCTAGCAGGGTCTCGTACTAGATTTGAATTGTTATTGAGCACTCTGAGCTAGCCTGGCGGTATGGGGAAGAGTTTAACTTGCTGCTAGAAGATGGAGTCCAACAAAGTACCTAGATAAAATCGGAAGACACGATTGAAAACGTCACGATCGAGAGGAGAATGGAATATATAGTTCACTATCCCACACCAGAATACCTGATGTTGATCTTGTATGGCTAGAGCGAACATTGATGCGTAGTAATCATGTAAAAGTAACGTTGCAATATCTACTTCCAACAATGGTTTATTTTGTCTTTGTACGCTCACAAAGAACCAAAGTAACTTTGATTACACTGGTAATCGCCGTTCTCTCAGTAAGGGAGGCTCGACTGATCATTCTATTCATGTGCTCTCATGTGTGTCGCGGTGACTCTGGGTGTCACGTATACTGTGTGAACCCATCTATCTCTCACTGTGTGCACTATCGATGGGCCATTTATACGTCATAACCCAGGCAAGTAGCAATTCTGTGGATGACCACTAAGCTCCTAGCATACGTACTATATGGTCAAGCCTGAAGACATTTAATTACTTAATTTGCAATCGCTGTCATTACAGGAACAAACTGTGGTCGACGTTCAATGGATTTACACACAGTAATACACTTTCAAACTACTAGCACTATGCCCTTCTGAGACACTGCCAACAACCTGCCCTCCATGATAGCAGTTGCGCCGGAATCTTCGAACTAATATCATTATACCTTTTATACACACATTCTACAGCATGTATTTTGTTCGAATTTGACTATCTATACTGAGTATTCTTAAGTGTATTTTCACCAGCGTATGTGCTAATGTTATTTATACATATATACGCGTGTTCCGGGAATAAACTGACAAACTTCGTATACTTATTCGCAGATAGTTATCTTGAATTGACCCCATTTAGCCGTTTCCAACTAAAGTCGCAGATAGACATTTTTCTCGTGTTGAGATCCTGAAAACATATGCGAAGTTTATCGGTTGTTTTGTTCAGTGTAGCCAAGGACCAATTTCATTAATTATCTTGATTTGGTCCTAACTTTTGTAATTAGGCGTTTCCGACCAAAATCGCAGATTTTTTTTTTTTTTTAGATATACTTGATTGAAGTTCGTATGTAAAGTTATTCGGTTTATTCCTGGAACATCTGTATACATATGAACCAATTCAAATAATTTATAAAATAAGTGCAATAACCACTTATTTAATGCGTAGTGCAAAGTAACTTTTTATATAATAATATCACTTTCAAAAGTCAAACTCTAAAATCTATTAAATAAATTTCAGTTGCTTCATATATTTACATGTCGCATAGTTTATTAATTTAAATTAGTATTTGTATTATTTTTTTCTTTAGAGGAGTGCATTTGTCATTTCCTCATATTTTCGTTTGCTGAACATTTCTCATTTCTTGGAGGTTATTTCGAGTTAGTTTGCAAACTTGAATGATAATAATTTCATTTCTTTATAGAGTATACTTAATACGCTAGCTGTGACATAGAGGAAATCCTGGTGTTTAGCTCTCACACAAATATTTGAATACCCTATATTAGTTACAATTATTTTTCAGTTTTATACTACAATAATTGACAACACTTCTTAAGCATCAAAAATTTTCTGAAGTGAAAATAAATATTCTACATCTTTAATTTTCGCATAAATTTTCCACAAACTATTACCATCTATTATTATGCTGCTATTTTTAAAATTACTGTTATTCTTAATTGTCCTGACAAAAAAAAAAAAAAGTTATTTTATTCCCACCTTAAACTGTAATTTGATACTAGATGATAATTGATAAATTGAGCTGAGTGTATGGTCAACTTAATGATAGCATAATTCTGGAACTCTTGATATTGGATGTACTCCCTTCATGAAGCGAAGTAGCACTTGGACTCTGCAAGCAATATATACGTAAATATGTACAGTCCGCAGCAGAAAACCTGCAACATGAGCGTATAAGTTTATTGTGAAACTACGCCAAACAGCGCAGGGAATCAACATAACGTCTAAGTGGCACGAATCACGCCAGGAGAAACCTCGGCGTCCTCCTCTGCACACTTATTTTGGAGCAAAAGATTTCGTTGTTTCACAATAAACTTACATGCTCATGTTGCAGGTTTTTTGCTGCGAACTGTACAACCGTAAAGAAAACATACAAGAGAAATTGATAATATTTGATTTTTTCCGCATTCCTTTTGGCAGTCTCATATATCATATGTTGCATATATAGGATGTTAATTTTATTTTGTCGTAAGTTTTTTTTTTTTTTAAATCAAACTTGCAACACTTAAATAAAATATCTAATGTTATTTATTGCCATAATTTTGTTATTCTAGGTTTGGGTAGATGCTGCATCTCAGATATTTTACTCACTAGGTCCTGGTTGGGGTGGAATAATTAACATGGCGAGCTTTAATCAATTTCGAAACAATTGTAAAAGGTATGCAGTATATTATTTAATTTTATACTATTTGGGAGGAAGTAACTAGTGAAATTAGCTTTAATATTTACATACGTAATGTACGGGACAAAAATAAACGACCAAATCGTCATTCGTTTTAATAGCGTTTTTAGTCATTTATTTTTGTCCCGTATTTTATATTTTTCGCATTAAATACATTTTTAGTATAATAGAATATTATTGGCTAATGCCACGTATACACCGTGAGCATAAAGTCCTGCCCTGATTATAAAAAATTATTACGGAATAAACGTTGGACAGAATAATGTAAATTCTAGTACGTTGCATAGGTTAGTATTAAGTTCTTTTAAAGACCAATAGATGGCACTAGTGCTATCCAAGAGTGACGCAATACGTTACTTGGCGCGCGCGGGTTAGTTGGCGAAATGGCATCGAAGCAGGAGAAAGCGCAATGCGTGCTGTGGTATCACGAAAGCAAATCGCCTATCAGTAACGTAAGTAACGTAAGTGGTCTTTAAAAAACCTATAATACTAACCTATGTAACTGACTAGTATTTACATTATTATGTCAAACGGTTCTTCTGTAATAAATGTTTGTAATCAGTGCAAGACTTTATGCTCACCTGTACTTTAACAATATGATATAAGGAATAAATAGTGTATGCCTAAGTTAATAAAAAATGATAGAGTGATGATATTTTTAAGAAAGTAGCTCACTTAGTTTGTTAAACTACTAAAAAGATAAGTCAGTGGTCCTCAAACTTATGAAGTTTGTGAGCTATCGTACCGTTTTTAAATCCTACTGTGAGCTACCAACCAAAAGAACTACCAAGTTTTTTGAAAAATCTTACGTTTGTTTATTGTCTATAAACTTAGTCAATCAAGGTTAGGCAACCGGAGCATTAAGACGATCTACCGAAAATGTCCCCTGCGAGCTACTAGTAGCTCTCGATCGATGGTTTGGCGATCACTGAGATAAGTGAAACACATATTCTTCGTTGACTGCGTCTATACAGTAGCTTTCACAAATACAGTTTCGACCACTTGTTCTATGACCTTGTTTACAAGCTAAGTCACTCACATGAAAATAGAATCGCTTTAACACATTTTATAAGGGTTCCAAATTTGAAGTTAGACATCTTGGTAAACAGCTGTTTACGTTGAAAAAACACTTTTACAGTAATTTCTTCGGGAAAAAATTGTATACTTAATAATTTTTCTGTATATGTTAACGGTGTGAGAGACATGTAAAAACTAGCAATATGAGAATCTTACATTTCTATGCAAAAATTAATTTATAATTAGTGATGTAAGAAATTGTTGATATGTAACCATTGCCAGCATTCTTTTTTCTCTGCTTCTTTTAACGTTTATTTTTCTAAAAAAACATTAAAAAAGAATCCTAATTGAAAAGTGACTACAAGTTTGTAAAATATTCTGATTTTGATTAGAACCTTACTACTGAAATACTCAGTGTAGGTTCAGAAGAAATATTTTCTTTTTTTATTTTACTTTTTTTCTTTTTTTTTTCTTTTTTTTTTCTTTTACAAAAAATCATTTCTTAAAAGCATAGTTAGAAAACTTGCTGCAATACAATTTAATTGAAACTTAATGGTTTGAAATTATTTTTTTGTTTGTTTTGTGTCTGTATAAACATAGATAGCTGTAAATAATTTCAGTGTTTTGTTTTCATTTGTTAGAGATTCCATCATAGTTCCCATTTTGAACTGTTCTACAAGTATATTCGCTGGTTTCGTTGTTTTTTCCGTTCTTGGATATATGTCCCATCAAACTGGTGTCCCAGTGGCAGATGTTGCTACAGGAGGTAAGTAGTGTAGTTAATCTGTTCCACAATAAGCACCTGAAAACTAAACCAGTTAGAAAAATAAGATAACTGTACTAAAACGAAAAATAAGAAAATTGATTAGTTATTCGTGGAGTGATTTAATTTATAAGAAATTTCTTTAGATTTTTTAAAATTATTAAAGGATACACACTGCATGTAGGTATTTTAACTTACTAAAAAAGCTGAACATTTGATAAAATTCATCAACAAACATAACTAAGTAATAAATTTTTACTACTGACTAGTACGTATCTGATATTTTCCGTATTTGATTCAAGATCTGGATAAAACATCAGAGAAAGCTTAATTCCATAATGCTTTCATGAATTTATGTGTCCTATGTGTGTTGTATGTATACGTTCAGATTGACGGAAGTTATTTTATTGATTACAGTTATTTATAATTGTACAGAAGTTCCTGGAATTTTGTGATTATTTCTATTTGATCAATAACAAAATAAAATTTTATGCTTTATTTAACTACATAAATGCAGCAGAGGTATTTACATGGTTTTTGTAGTTTAGTAGCGGCTTAAGCCCATAAGGGCTGTCATGCCAGTGGTTATTTAGTTAATTATAATATAATCTTTTCCTTATTAATGATTCCAGATCTACTTACAAGTGCCAGAGAAAGCTTAGTTTCGTAAGCCTTTCTTGAATTTATTTGTCAAATTATATTGTTGTTTGTATATGCATGTTGATATTCACGGAACTTATTTTATTGATTACCATTATTTATAACTGTATAAGAGTTTCTGAACTTCCTTTTTCAATAAAATTTTGTTTGTTTATATAAATATAGGAAAGATATTTACATTATTTGCATCTATAATTTCTTCTAAAAGAAACCTTGTTTTAGCTAACTAAAAAGTTAATTTCAGGTCCAGGTCTCGCTTTCGTCACGTATCCGGAAGCTATCAGTATGCTTCCCTTAAAACAACTGTGGTCTGTCTTATTCTTTTTTATGATCTTCATTTTGGGTCTTGGTACAGAGGTATGGTATTTGTTGTGTATTGTCTATAATACTGTTACTATTCAAATTTAGAATTGTACCTAGGTAATTGTATTGCAATTGCAATAATATGAAGAAATTCTTTTATTTATTTATATATTTATATATAGTTTTTCCTATATATAAATATGATTAAACTTAGACAGGAATCAATTAGACCAAAGTTGAATAGAAATTTGAATGTTTTTGAAATGTAGAAGGTTTATTATCAATCTGAAGCCAGGTAGCATGACAGAAAGACATGTAACATTATTAAAGAAACAAGAAGGCAAAATCTCCGTTTGATTTTTCATTATAATTTTCACGCTAATTTTAGTTCCTTTTTCTCTTGTATTCCTTAAGAAAGGTGGAGATGAATCCCATATAGATTCAAAATGTTGTTTACAAGAAAGACATGAGGGGTAAATGGAAGATAATTTCTAAATTTGATTCATAAAGGAAGTTTGCTTTCAAGATCGAACATTTTATCATCATAATGTAGAAATATATTTTTTCCCCGAATTTCTGCACCCACGCAGCCACCATTTTTCTTCTTCTTTTATTATTGCAACACTGGAGTTTTCCTTCATGTTTCGCTCTTTCTACATTCTCCACTATTTTACATTTCCCTTATTGTATCTACATGTTTATATGCAGTGATCTTCTGCGAGCCATGTTTCTATCTGTTTAGTATTTTCTACTCTTCCAGTACCTACTATGTTCTGATCATAGGTTTTCTTTCAGGACATTTTAATATAACAATCAATATGTAAAACACGAGATTAGGTGGATGTATTTTTCTTTTACTTCCTCTTTGCTATAGTCTGATGACATGGTATATTGAGTCTGGAAAATTATGTTCCTTTATTTAGCTTCTTTAGCGTGTTTTATTTATGATTATTTATTCGAGTATGGAAATTCAAGTGTAATGACATGAAGTATGCAAATTAAAATTAAAAGATGTGGTATAAGGAAATTAAAATTATGTCATTTGGAATATAAAAATTAATGTATAGAGAATGCATAATGTATTGTTAACATTAAAACGATACTTTTGAATTTCCACTGTGTACAAAAATTCCGAACCAAAAACTTTTCTTAGAGGAAAGTGTTCTGGTTAATCTGGCTTTATATCTTCCTTTATATCTTTAATCAGGCTTTATATCTTCCTTTATATCTTTAATCAGGCTTTATATCTTCCTTTATATATTTAATCAGGCTTTATATCCTCTTTTATATCTTTAATCATGTTTTATATCCTCCTTTATATCTTTAATCAGGCTTTATATCTTCCTTTATATCTTTAATCAGGCTTTATATCTTCCTTTATATATTTAATCAGGATTTATATTTTCCTTTATATCTTTAATCAGGCTTTATATCTTCCTTTATATCTTTAATCAGCTTTATATCTTCCTTTATATCTTTAATCAAGCTTTATATCTTCCTTTATATCTTTAATCAGGCTTTATATCTTCCTTTATATCTTTAATCAAACTTTATATCTTCCTTTATATCTTTAATCAGGCTTTATATCTTCCCTTATATCTTTAATCAGACTTTATATCTTCCTTTATATCTTTAATCAGGCTTTATATCTTCCTTTTTATCTCTAATCAGGCTTACAGTCAGCTTTATGCGATTACGTTATATTTTGTTATTTTTAGGGCAAAAATCCATACATATTTTCACAGTGTTTAGGCCATAGAAGTCCCAATTATAAGTAATGACGATTAATTTTTAAAAAAATCGAAATAAAATTAACCTTGAAACAACAGAACAAGAAAAACTTACAAATAGAAAGGAGATCTGATGGAACAGAATGGAATAAAGATGAAACGTGTTAATGACAAGAGATAAACCTCAAATTTGTAACAATATTTACTTTTATCAATTATTAATGTAAAGCAATTAATTATTAACATATGAATATAAAATTAAATACAATTACGAATACTAATGTACATTACAAACTTATATCTTGAAATATTGTAAATAATTATTATAAATGACTATTGGAAATATCAAATATTATTTAAGTAAATGAATTTGAAGATTCATCATATAAAATAATAATGGTCATGTGAAAATCAGAAATTTTATGTGGGTCTACATAAACAATAAGTAACTTTAGAACATATTGTCCGCCATAAATACTATTTGTACCTTAAATACAAATGTACACTTTGTGTGGACAACATGGACTTGTAGATCTGCGCTGTTCTACAATATCTACATGATATAAATAAAGAGATGAATGATTAAACAGCCTCCATTAACGAGTAAATATGTTATTGGTTTCTATCGCTCATATTTCAACAGTTATTTGGGAATTTTATTAATGTTGTCAAACATTTTCTTTTAAATTAAAAGATAAATCAGAAATGAATTGTTGTTTTGATGTTCGAAGTTTTGTCGTATATATTCAAGGTACGTGCACGATATTGGGATCATGGTTCTTTATGAAAGCAAGTTTACCATAATTTCAGATAAAATCATGTTCACTTGCATCACAAGATAATTTATTTATTTAGAGAGATGAACACTACAGGTGAAGATACCCAGTATAGTATTCACAAAAAACAGATAAACATAATAACAATAGAATAAACAGACAAGTGATAATTTCAATGAATGGTTAATCATCGATTCTGGCACTTAAAGAATTTACTACTTTTTAAAATTTAGTGAAGGTCATTCTGAATATGTCAATATTTGTACCAACCACATAAAGTTTGTTGTAGGGATCACACATGCTCCAAATAGGTGAACTTTTCATCATGTTTGTTTTTAATGTTCTACAGCAAAATAAGTATTCTTAAAAACAGTATTTGTGTAAAGTTTCAATCAATAAAAATTTGTAAAATTTTACTGTAGTTAAGTAACCAAATCATGATAAAATGAATGGTAAGATTTATTGATGCTTCTTCTTTGTAGTTCGTGCAAGCTGAAGTTGTTATCTCATGCATATTGGATGAGTATCCCAGCTTAAGGCGGAAGGAAAAATGGGTGTGCTTTGTAGTCTGCTTCGTTATGTTCTTAGTTTCACTATTGTGCGTGACGAATGTAAGTGATAATACCATATGTTAATAGAATTATCTTATTTATTTTAGTATGGTAATTTTAGAATAATTTTCTAGGTACATATACGTTTTGTACAAGGTTTCTTCTATATCATATACTTTAGCTACCTAACTTTCACAATATTTGAAATATTATTCAGGGTGATGCACCGCCGACTCCCCGATTTCAAAGGTTTAGGTTTACTAACAGGGGACGTTTAGGAAAACAGTAAAGATATCTGCTGAGAGGACATATCTTGCCATTAATTACTAGCGTATTATTAGCCAAGATTATTAGCGTATAATGAATACAAATATCCAAAGATGAGGTATATATCAATCAATATATCACACTGAGATGAACAAAACACCATGCTTGAAGGTAATTAATGACATGAGAAAATTGATAAAAACTTTTTTTTTGTTTACATCAGTATTAATGCTTTTCGAGAATCACACAACATATTAAGTTGAAGCTGATACTAAAATATGATACCATCAAACTTTTTACTATGAAACTAGTAAAGACGGCATTACAGACTATCGTCAATCAGATATAAAATAAAATTATAGTTAACTCTTAAACTTTTTTATTATAAATAGTATTTTACGTATGTTGTACAACCATAAAATATAAAAAAAGAAGATACAGATAGATTATATCCTTGGATAGATACCTAAGAAATTAGAAATTAAGCCAAAGTGTATTTATCATCATGTAATTGAACTTAACAAGCTACTGACAGCTTGCTACCTGTAAATATGAATTTTGTTGTGAAGTTAGCCAACATATATACAGAGTGTATCAAAGCAATACCGGTGACGTTTAGGAGGTAATTCCTGACACCGTGATAAGACAAAAAGTGTAGCCCGACCTGGATGCACAAATGCTTCCTTTCGGAGTTCTAGGCTGCCGAAAATATGAAAAAATGCACTTTAAAAGATCCATAACTCCAAAACTATGCGACCTACAGTAGTCGGATCAAGCCTTCACTTAGGAACTTGTATGTGCCTTATCCAAATTTCAGAATCCTGTGGTATTGCTGCAACAATTTTTATAGAGGTAGTTGGTGAGTACTTCAAATTATATACCTGTAGCCAAACTTCCTCTATAAAAGTTGTTGCGTGAATACCTTGGGATTCTAACACATGTTTTTGGATAGCGCACACATTAGTTCCTAAGTGAAGTCTTGACCCGACTACGGTAGCTCCCATAGTTTTGGATCCATGGATCTTTAAAGTTCATTTCAGGCTATATGTCCGAAAGGAAGCATTTGTGCACCCAGGTTGGTCTATACTTTTTCTCTTAACTTGGTGTCAGCAATCACCTTCCAAACGTTGTCAGTGTTGATTTGAAATACCCTGTATAACGTATATTTATGTGTATCATTATATACTTGGAAATCGAAGCCTTCGATGTAATATATCAGATGGTAGTCTAATTTTAACAATTATTAAGAAATAAGAGTTAAGACTGACAAAACTAGTAAGGAAATTTAACACTCATGGAAAATTAAAGCTGTTAAGTAAAAATTTACCAATTTACCTTCTGAACCTAGTAGTAAATGTATGATTAGTAATACTTCTATTGTATTGAATACGTAAAGTTATACTTTCTGTAACCAGTAAGATCACGACGCAATGTAAATTTTAATTTTTGTAAATTTTACTTTTCTTCTAGCTCTCATAAATATTTTTAAATATTAATTTTCGTGGGTTAATACCAGGGTAGAAATGCGTTCAAGT
The DNA here is from genome assembly GCF_964235325.1 of Thermobia domestica. NCBI lineage: Eukaryota > Metazoa > Arthropoda > Insecta > Zygentoma > Lepismatidae > Thermobia > Thermobia domestica. Next base: position 52,524,175 of record NC_137455.1, on the reverse strand, counting down.
TTCTGTAGTTTAATTCTACGCTCAAAATAGTTGGTCCAATAAAATGCATTAGAAGCGTCGAAATAAATGTTCGAAAACCTATTATTTAGTGATCGTGGAATGCTTGAACGGCAATCTACTGCAAAGTGACGTAGCATTTTTTGTTACATCTTACTGGTTACTGAAAGTGTGAACATTTTCCATCTACGCAGTCACTGTAACCACACATATATCCAAGTCTACCGATTTCCTTAGTTGTGATTTGGATACCATAAACATGAGCAACATTAAAAAAAAATACTTATACAAACAAGTTTTCTTTAATACTTAGTTCTTATCACCGTTATTTATTATTGTTAATTAATAAAGTTATTAGTTGTGTTAATTAATTAAGAATCTATTCATTTTATAATCATATCAAGTTTTTTTTTTCGAAAATTATTAACTTAAAGTTAAAAATACCAAAGAATTTTAAGAAGTTTATTTCCATTTTTCTTGGAGGTTCATTATCTGGCAAGTCCTAAAGTAAATTATGGTTATTCTTTTATTGCAAAGAAAAGAAAACCTTTTCAATATTCATAATTTGAATATATCAATCTCTTTTTTTTTTCTGTTTCTAGGGAGGAATGTATGTTATTCAGCTCTTGGATTGGTTTAGTGGATCGATACCAGTCATTCTCATTTGTCTTATGGAGCTTCTTATGGTCGCTTGGATTTATGGTAGGTAGAGCTATAAATATACAGGGTGGTAGGTAACTCCACCGACAAACTTTGAGAGGTGATTCCTTATATGAAATGAAAGAAAAAAGTTCTAATAAACATGGGACGGAAAACGTATCCTTTCAGAGTTATGAACCGCCGAAAATTCGAAAATTCACGTTTCGAAACGCTCTGCCTTAGAAACTACAGGACCGATCCCAAGCGGTTTAAGGAATTACAAAGAAACTAATATGCGAACTATCTAAATATCCATATTTTACCATCCTCCGTTATCGGCGAAACGAACTGTAAAAAGGAAATTGAGGTATAGGGATACTCCTCTAAGTACTAATAACGTGAAACGAACTGTAAAAAGGAAACTAATGTATAGGATACTCCTTTAAGTACTAATAACGCGTTCGTTTCGCCGATAACGGAGGATGGTAAAACATGGATATTTAGATAGTTCACATACTAGTTCCTGTGTAATTCCTTAAACCGCTTGTTATAGGTCCTATAGTTTCTATAACAGAGCGTTTCGAAACATGATTTTTCGAATTTTCGGCGGTTCATAACTCTAAAATGAGACGTTTTTCAACCTATGTTTATAAGAACTTTTTTCTTTCATTTCATATAAGGAATCACCTCCCAGAGTTTGTCGGTGGAGTTACCTACCACCCTGTGTATTCTACTTATACAACGATAGAAAAAGGTCATAGTGAAATACAAAATTCTACAGACAAAAGTGAAATAAGTTAATGTCAACATAATTATGAATATGAAGTAAATTTACGAAATTGATTTTTTTTTAAATTTTAAAATCCCACGGTTATGCCCTTTAACCTAAAGAGGTCGAATAATTATTGCAAAGTGAATTGTGAAATTAAATTTTTGTGCCCTCCCACCGAGAATCGAATCCCGGGATTACATATGAATTGACAAATTACTAGAATTGTACAATAATTAGGGTTACGCTAGTTGGTCTTATACGATTGTAATGTTATTAGGATCATTCTAGTGGGCCTTATAATATTGTAATGTTATTAGGATCACTGTAGTGGGTCTCATGAGATTGTAATGTTATTAGGATTAGGCTAGTGGACTTTATAAGATTGTAATGTTATGAGGATCACTCTAGAGGGTCTTATAAGATTGTGATGTTATTAGGATCTCGCTAGTGAGTTTCGTAAGATTGTAATGTTATTAGGATCTTGCTAGTAGGGTTTGTAAGATTGTAAGTTATTAGGATCACGCTAGTGGGCCTTATAAGATTGTAATATTATTAGAATCATTCTAGTGGGCCTTATAATATTGTAATGTTATTAGGATCACTGTAGTAGGTCTCATGAGATTGTAATGTTATTAGGATTAGGCTAGTGGATTTTATAAGATTGTAATGTTATGAGGATCACTCTAGAGAGTCTTATAAGATTGTGATGTTATTAGGATCTTGCTAGTGAGCCTTGTAAGATTGTAATGTTATTAGAATTGGGCTAGTGGATTTTATAAGATTGTAATGTTATGAGAATCACTCTAGAAGGTCTTATAAGATTGTGATGTTATTAGGATCTCGCTAGTGAGCCTTATAAGATTGTAATGTTATTAGGATCTTGCTAGTGGCGTTTGTAAGATTGTAAGTTATTAGGGTCACGCTAGTGAGCCTTATAAGATTGTAATGTTATTAGAATCATTCTAGTGGGCCTTATAATATTGTAATGTTATTAGGATCATTGTAGTGGGTCTCATGAGATTGTAATGTTATTAGGATTAGGCTAGTGGATTTTATAAGATTGTAATGTTATGAGGATCACTCTAGAGGGTCTTATAAGATTGTGATGTTATTAGGATCTCGCTAGTAAGCCTTGTAAGATTGTAATGTTATTAGGATCTTGCTAGTGGAGTTTGTAAGATTGTAAGTTATTAGGATCACACTAGTGGGCCTTGTAAGATTATAATGTTATTAGGATCACTCTAGTAGACCCTATAAGATTGTAATGTAATTGCAAATTTTGAAGAGAGAGAGAGGGTTTATTTAGTTTAAAATAGGAATCGAAGCTCAGAAATACTATATTGTGAATAGAGATATTATTCTAGCAAACAGTTGATAATGACGTTGTTGCATAACTACATGCCTTACTCTGCTACTCTGCAACATGTAGAAGAAGAAGAATTGCTGGAAAATTTGGTTATTTTCTCCTGAAACTGCATGCAAGTAATTTTTGAGAAATTATATGTAGCATGAAGCAGAAATACATCGTATGCTACTATCAACATGAAAGAAACTACGCTGACTTTTCATGCTTTTGCATGGAGAGATTTCCAAGGTCTTTCTGGATTATATTCCAGAAGCTCAAATTTTAAGAATATAATAAAAGTACTGAATTTTCATTTTAAGATATTCCATCCGTACGATTATTTGAATTTTGTCGATGTAGTAACACATTTTGTACATACAAAACAATCGATCCTCAGCGACATGCAATTCACTGTTTAAAATTCTTCAACTTACTATTTTTTTTTTCTTTAGTTTTTGTAAGTTATTTAGTTTTGCACAATGGAAACTGAGTCAAGTTGTAATGTTTAATTTATGGAGATCTTAAGGAAAGTCTTGTTGGTAAATAAATAAATAAATAAATAAATAAATACAATAAAAATAAACTTTTATTGTTATTAGCTACTGGTAGAACACTTATCTAATGACTTAATTCGCGTATACAACAATTATTACATTAAATTTCACTTGAAGTGATAAAAACTTTTTTTTACCTATTTGACATCCTCAAGAGCCGCCACTGATTGTGTTACACGAATACTTGTTTTACTTACATGCTTGAATGTACTAAAGAGCAAAAGTACTTTATAATGTTTATCTTGTCATTATTTACATTTACCTAGACGTAGATGGGAGGACAATATTTAGGTGGATTTCACAGAAGTAGGAATACAAAGTAGAAACTGGATCCAGTTAACTAAGGACAGAAGTCAATGGAGAGCTTTTGTGAACGCGGCATTGAACCTCCAGGTTCCATAGGCCATAGAGTTAGTTATATTTACATAATTTTTATTATATGTTAAATGATAATTGTATTGTGTTATTTTTACAATAACTTCTCAAGAGATTGTCTACTTTTTTCTTATTTGTTTTAATTAGCTCATTTAAATTTCTTAATTTCTCACCAGTATTCATGCTTTTTTTTTTCAGGATGTGAAAATTTTGTTCGTGACGTTGAATTCTTTACAGATCAAAAACTTTCAGCGTGGTGGCCGTTGTGTTGGAAGATTATTTCCCCATTTGTGCTCCTGGTAAGTAACCAATTCATACGTAAGAACATATAGAGTATGTTCGAAATCATAAAGTTGGAATAACTTTCTTAAGGGTTACTTTGAAAATATAAATCCTACATTATGAATATACAGGGAAAATGTGTTTATCTCGGTTATCATAGCAACAATCATGTTTTGTTTCTAAGCAAATAACGTATTAGACCACGAGCCCAGATTTAAAATAAGTTAACTTCTTTTCCATGAATTTTATAACTTCAGATGTGACATTGGTGTGAGACTAAAGTACTCGTACATCGACTTGTCAAGCGGTTTTTGAAGTGAATTTTAAAATCATGCTTGGTGTCAACGAAGTACAACTTTTCTATGAACAAAAATTTTGCTGGTAATATTAGTCCACAAATAAACGTAAAAAAAGGTTAATATATTCGTATTGAAGATGATGACAAGAAGTAATTGAAGCGTATATTAATAAGTTAATAATATGGGTGCTTAAGTTAGTTCAAGATTAGTATTTTATTATATAATATGTATTCTGTCAGTTCATTAAATAATTTAAATATGCATTAGTTGTAGTCCCTATATAAATTCTTTATCTCTTCCTCTATAAATTTAAGGAACATAGATCTAAACGAAATCTAAATCTAAACCAGAAGTAATAACTATTGAATTATCTTTCCGAATATTGCTCGTACTTTATGGATAAACTACACAGTCTATTATTATTATTATTATTATTATTATTATTATTATTATTATTATTATTATTATTATTATTATTATTATTATTATTATTATTATTATTATTATCATTATTATTATTATGAGAATCGAAGTTTTACAGAATAAATATTAAACTTATGGAGTCATATTATTATCATTCTGAAGGGAACACACTACTGTAAATATAAAAGCTAAAATCCAAATAATGTAAGATTAAGAAAAATCTAATGTATAAATTAGTTTTGGTAGACATTATTATTTAAGTGCAATAATCATCTATATATTAAAATGCTAGGTTTATATGTTTGTCTCTAGAGAAAAGTTTATTTTGTCTCCAATCCTTTTAACAATGAGATCTCAAAAACTACAAGTGCTAGAAACGTGCCGTTTTCACTGGTCGATTCCAAATTTTGTGTAGATTGTCCAGTTCCAATTGAATATTTAATAAACGTGACCATTATTACTTTATTACGTTTTTTTAAGAGTACACTGGAAGTGTTGAAATTTTAAAAAAGTAAATCATCATATCCTATGAGTTATACATTTCAACACAAAATTGTTGTATACAGGGGTTGCGTATTTCTCAGGCCTTTGTTTCATGGCCAAATGATAAAGAAAATCGAAGGATAAACATTTCTCCAGGCTAAGATGAATGTTTATTGTTTGAAGTGTTTTGCCCAATGAACACCATATATCAATAACATTATAATTAATTGTGAATCTAATGTATTTTCTTATTACATACTGCATGCAAAAAGAAAGAAAACACTGATTATACATGAATTAGAAACTATAACTGGAAGTAAGTTCAATCTTACGAGCAAACGATACGAGATATTGAAAAAATGATCGAAAAAAATCTCCCCTTTATAGTGCTCTTTGTCGATTTTTATCAAGACTTCTTTCACTCGGGTGTGTAAATGGATATGTACAAATGTTGATAGGAATGACAAAGAGATTCATGCTCATATGTGAATGATGCGCTGTGTAGAGAGCGCAGTTTCAGCTAGTATTAAATATATAAATTTAAGGAGTTTGGTATCAATGTTAACATTAGGGCTATTGAATGCTAAACTCAATATTGTTTTTAATTTAAATTCTAGCTCTGTTTAGTTTTTCTGTCGATAAAATTTCTGGAAATTTGAGAGGATGATTGACATTCAGTTTTTACAGATTGGAGATCAAAAATTCAATATCCTTCCTGTAGCCTACGAGATAATAATAATATTGTAATTTCATAGTTATCACATTAAATTTTGACAGAGTTCAAGGAAATTCCTTTTTTAATCCTCGCTGCAAATATACAGTAGATTATAGCTAAGGTTCTGGTGACTGAGACAATTTTCAGCCATGTTTTAATGAAAATTTACTATCAAAACCTTATATCGTTTATTAAGACTTACAGTTAATTTTATAATCGATTTTTTGTTGACTGAATTCCTCTGACGTTTTACATCTTTTAGTTAGTTTATTGACTACTACTTGGGTTTGTATTCCAGAAAAACATTTTCACTGATAATCGATGCGCACTTTTAACTAGTAGCTGCTTTTTTTAAAGAATATTTTCTTCTTATTCTACATCAAGATAAACATGAATATTTTCGAAATGGGAGCTGAAGCTTTCCTGGTGTCGTGATGCAAATATGTGTTCTCAGAATATCAACCAGGTGAAGTGCTTGTCGTCCAAGCTTTCGAGAACAGACATTATTGTCATCTTCAGAGTCAGTATGAAGAGATCAAATCCATATATACTCTCTGGACCGCGCAAGGTGTGTTCTGATTGTACAATCCATCAACCAATCAGAACCACCTTGCCCGGTTCATACTGACCCTGAAGATGAGAACAATGTATGTTCTCGAAACGTTGGACGCCTCTCGAGAACAAATATTTTTCATGAATATTTTTACCAATATTCTTTAATTTTGTTTAACCTTACAATAGTTATGCAATTTCATATTAATGTATAATTACATACAATAAAATTCGTTAAGTGTTATTTTGTTCGTGTCTCAACTATTGTTTTTAATATCTTGTTTTTAGACAATATTTATCACAGTCATAGTCAGTAATGCGTCTGTAGTATACAGGGGATTTACTTTCCCAACATGGTCAATATCAATTGGTTGGTTAACTGCACTTTCATCTATGCTTTGGATTCCCTCATATGCTGTGTATAAACTACTAAAAACTAAAGGAAATCTTCGGGAGGTAAGTACTTACTTTTGCTTCGAAATAATATTTCTTCAATCTTCCATAAACTCAAATACCTTGGGAAAAAATATATACTTACCTTGCATCCTGGACATGAGAATCGCAACCAGTCTTGTAATTAATTCGTTAAAAAAATTAACGATTAAATTTATTCGTCGAAAATTTGTAAATTTTAAATTCAATAAATTAAAAATTTTGCAAGGGTTCATTTTTAATTGTTAATCTTTAAAAAAAATCATTAATCGTTACTTTTTGCCCGAAAATCATGTGAAATGTACACTTTGCAAAGCTTATTTGAAAAACTACACAGGTTCCACTATAGAAGTGGATAAATGCAGGCTCCTTTTCCCAAAATTTCCTCAACTTGCCTTGAAGTCTAGGTCATGTATTCATGGAATTTGTAACGATAAAATCATAAATACTGAAAATTATTATTATATGCACGTGGCATTTGGAATGACTTCGACACGATATATAGTTGCCATTGTTACTACATTTTAATATACGAGGGGCAGTCAAAACTTCCCGGAATTTTATTGTAGCTCCAAATGACCAAACTATAAGCACATGGTTACTTAATCATCTTCACAGTAGGCACCTTTGGAATATACACACAGCATCGTAACTTAGATTTTTTTTCTGGAGGAGCAAGCATTAATATTTGGACCCCTAGGTAAAGTTGTTTTGGACCCTGCCGCAAAATTCGAAAATAGGCCTCTTTTCTCCATCTTTCTCTTACTCTTTGTGGTCCCCCGGAGTCTGTGAGCCCTCCCTTCGTCCCTGGGCCCATTCCATACATGACAAATTAATTAAGGGGACAATATTGACAAATCTTAAAGCCATACGAATAAATATTATTTCTAGGGCCCCTAATAGTAGACTTTTGTTTTTTACTGAAATGGGCCCACGACTCATTTTTGTTTTATTTACCTTTTGTGTGCTGTTTTGTTTATGTGATGTAGTGAACCTGTTTGATGCTTCATTTATAATTTCATGTTCGTATCTTATATGGAATAAGAAAATTTTGTCTTACAGTGGGACCACCTCGAACGGTGGGGAGCTTCCCTGTTGGGGAAGCAGTTGCCCCTCCTGCTCCCCACAAAGTTACAGTGCTGCACACAGAGGTGCTCCACCATTCCTGTTAGTACTGGAAACGCAGACCAAAGTCTTACTTTGGTATCTTCCGAACTTCGGCCGCCGTCGCGTTGGTTTTGATTCTATTTTTAGCCTACCTTTGTGGCTCATTTTCAGCTTTGGGAAGAGCCAAACATTCGATGGTGCTAAACTGTTTCTAACGTTATCAAAGTCTCTGAAGCAGGTTCTCTCCCCCCCTCCCCCTTTGCACATGAACTTGATGTTTTGGGCGTTGCTCAAACTGTGATATTACACCAACGGATCACCACATACTACTCCGTTCAGCTACACTACTCATACACTGCTTGTTGTGACCTGTTCACACTTGTCAAATACGAATCATCGCAATTGCATCACAAACACCAAAACTACAACATTCCGGGAACTTTTGATTGCACCTCGTATGTAATTTAAAAATTGTGTTTTGTGTAAAAATAACAAATACACAAAAATATTTCAAATATATAGTTTTGTTAATTTTTTTTTCAATTTTATGATTTTTTAATTTTTCTTTTATTGTCAGTTTTGATTGAAAATGGTATCCTGTCATAATAAGCGATTAATTTTTCCATTGTCTTAATTTTATTCATTAAACTTTACACGAATTTTCACAACTCGAGACATTTCTAATTGCATAATAGTGAAAATTGCCATTTTAATTTTAATTTTAATTGAGAAATTCACATACAGAAGCAAGTCGACAGAAAATAGAAATTCTTTTGTCCTTGCATTGTAATTGAACTATTATGTCGCGCTGAAAGAAAATGGAAATTCAAATATAATATTAATATTAACATATATTATACATAAAAGTCGCATTAAAGCAGAAGACGACGAATTCATAAAAGGAATCATTAATTATTCTTCAGTCTTGTTCAAAGCACAATTAGTAAAATAAAAACATTTTAAGATTTCACCACAACCAACAGCACCATCAAGAAGATTGTAAAAGCTGCCACTCCTAGAACACACATCATTTTCCGACTTCTTTTCTGATGTTTCTCTGCTTTCTGCAGCTGCTGAAGTCCTTCTTGTACCTGCACTTGGCCTTGTTCTATGTTGTAGTCTATTCGATCTAATACAGTTCCCGGTATTAGCCATGACTTCAAACAATATATATTTATCCAAACTGGATTCAAAACATTCTTCATGAACATAGTCAATGTGGTTGTCAGCCTCCTCGGATATGTCTCCTTCCGTCTTATTGTGTGTTATAGAAGAAAAATCTCGTCCAGTTCTTTACCAGGAGGTAATGTGCCTAAGATCGATGACACATTCCCGCGCTGGATGGCGATGCTGATACGTTGGAAAAGGAATGCAGTAGCTCGGGGGTCACCAGTTTTGATTGCTATTCGATGACCAACTTCATTAATTAAATTAAATCCTTCGTGACCCCAAGACCCACTGGTTTCTATTGCTACTGTTACAAACCAATATTTGTCCAATAGGTTTGAGTATTTTAGTCTTTTGTCTGATTCTCTGTGAGCGGCGACGAGACCTGCCTGAATTGAAGAATGGGGTAAGTTGGAAGGAGCAAACGTATCGGAACATGTGAAATCCCAGACTAGTGCTTTTCCATTTTTCCACGGTACCAAGGTCATGCCATCAGGCCTTTTACCATCAGAGCGGCAACAACCATTTGGTTCTTTTATTGAAGGAACTCCCGCTGAAACGAGGGCTCTACAAATAATGTCGTTTACAATATGATGTCGAGATTGTCTTCCCGCACTTTTTTTACATGAAAGGCCATGTAATCCTTTATTATCAACATATGCGTTGCAAGCAGGACAAAAATGAGGCTCACAAATATTAGCACCTAAGCGCAGAGCTGTAGCACAGTGATGCCAGTTGGCGGGAAATTTCCCGTAAAACGGGAAATTCTGAGAACTGCCGGGAATGCGGGAATTTTTCTTTAAAATAGGTTAAAAACGGGAAATTCTGACATTGTCAAGTTTTCTGGCGATGGTTTTATCATTCATTCATTTTCCCTTCTTTTGCTCATTCTCTCTCACGTGAACAACTCCTTCACTGACTTATCTCAATGTTGACCAACTAAGCAGGCATATAGCCAGCAACCACATGACAGAAGAAAGCGACTACATAAAAACAAAATAAAACAAAAAGAGTCTGGTACTATGGACTCCTGCTGCGAACTGGCCGGAGTAAAAACCTGATCTGTTCGCTGTGCTACCTTCCCCTCGCACACGTGAGATCGGTTTATTGTTTCCAAAACAAATGGGGGTACAGTTGTCTGGTGTTTTTGTGTTTTGGCATGCACATAGGTGTCACTGCTATGTTTCGATAATGAAAGGAAATATCAAACCCGTCCGATATACTGTATATGATAGGAAACAGCGAACAGAAGCAGACAAAAATTGTAGCAGGCCAAGTTTTCCGCGTGGGGCCATTGTGGAGAGTAAATCTTTTGATAATGTTACGTAGATGCGCTTAGACCTTTCCTACCTGTCCTTATCACTTTTCAGCAGGAGAATATGTAGGATGTCTCAAATGATCTGATATCAATAAAGAAGAAAGAAAACAATACTTCACACTGCTATCATTTATTGTAGGCTTACATCTTTATGAAGTTGTTTTCCATAGAAGCATAGCCCTATTTTCGAAATAGCTCCTTCGTGTCAGAAGTGTCTAATTTAATCTTGTTTCGTACTAGGATGAAAGAGAGAGATGCGGCATTTCTTTTAATTTCTATTTAAAGATGAGCGAGAGTAAGAAGCGAGATAAAATTAAGAGATCTAACAAAGAGTGGCTTCCGGATCCACAATTTAATAGGGGTTACTGTCCGTGTCAGGAATCGATGCGAAAGCTAGGTATAAGATCTGTAACGTCGAGCTCTTTTGTAGTAAAAATTAACTTCAGTATCACCCAAAAAACTTCAAGCATCTAGTTAATGTAATACAATAGCAAAATAACTTGCCTATTGCTACAGCTTTTTTTGTGGCAAGGAAAATGTAATGTGCAGCAACACAAGACCAGAAAATTGTATTGTGTAACTTTGCCGATAAAGAAACGCATTGTGTTCGTTAAAAAAAAAAGGGGGGGTTCACAGTGTTCTTGAAATCATTTTTTTAATATTGTGCCATCATCTTTGTGATATTATCATGCATAACTGTAAATACTAGCTTTTATATTACGAGAATGAGTTCAACTGTATGTTATAGGCCCTCTAAAGTGATATTTTTCAAAATTATTTATCACTAGGTGTTGTAAATTGTATCTATATTAGTTGGCGGGAAATTTTGCGTCTAATCGGGAAATTTCATGGCTTCGGACGGGAAATTCGCTCTTACAAAACTGGCATCACTGCTGTAGCAATACGAAAGCTCTCATTAGAAAGGTGTAGCCCGAGTGTCTGAGAAGGTAGGGCTTGAAGCCATGCTCCGTTTTTGGAGGAAGAGACAGCTAACAGCCTGGCTTTGTCATCTGGGTTATTAGTTGATGATAGGAGTGAAGATAAACGAAGCTTGACTATAGGTTCATCCCAAACAGACTGAACATGTCTTTTGTCGATAGGTGGGGGATCCATTCCAACCAGACTAGTCCATTTATCGGTGCATTCTTGTACATCTCGAATCGAGTCTAAGTCAACTTCCTGTTGAAGAAGAGATCCAATTAGTTCTCGTGAGCCATAGAATGATGCGAGGAAAGAAGGTATGGCGATATCCATGGCTCGACGAATCCCAAGGCCTCCATTCTCAACTGGTAAGGAAGCTTGTAACCATGAACTGTCTTTCAAAGAACAGTTTAGAATGGATTCCAGTCCTGTTCTAAGAGTGTGGTCGAATTTGTCAAGTAATTTATCATCCTGCCAAGAAGGGGAGCAACGGAGGAAATACAGTAATCTTGGAAGTGAGAGTGAAGCTCGTAGTAAATAATAAGCGGAGTGTGCAGAAAGTTTTGATAATTGAGAAAAGAAGAATTCTAATTTTGATATCTTGTCCAATAAAATTTTGCTCCTTGATTCGGTAGAGATGGCAGCCCCTAAAAGTTCCGCATTGGTAGGTGATAAGAGTTTGATTTTGATGAATTTTGATTGATTTTGATGAATTTTAATCGATAATTTTTTTCTAACATTAAATTTTAGTTTAAATATTTTTTTCTTTATCTTAATTTTTAATTTAAATCCATTAAATTTTTAATTGATTTTTACAACTATGATTACAATATACGGTTTCAGGAATTTTCTGCATCCTTTGTCATATTTTCTACTACTTACCAAAAATACTTTCTCATCTAGTATAGATTGAACTAATTTATTTACTCTTTATAAAACCTTTATATCTAAATATGGGCTTTTATGAATGGACAGGATCTCTAACCATGTTCTAATGGACAGTGTAACGGTATAAGATACATAAATAAAGGGAAATTATTTTTTGAGTTTTACGTCCCACGGTTATGCCGGCTAGGCTAAAGGAGACGGTGATGATGAGCAATGAATGAAATGGTGGAATGAAGAAAGTGAGAGGAAACGGAAGAACACTGAGGAAACCCACGCACACAGTGTTTGTCCACCACAAAGTTCACTTGGCGGGAGCAGGGTTTGAACCCGAGACCCCATGATAAATAAAGGAAGTAGAGAAATCTTGACACATAATTTTGTGATTCACATGTCCAGAATGTAAGGTGAAACCATTGTTTTCCAGTATTAAGTATGTATCCAATAGTTCCCATAAATAGACTCGAGTTCTGTACGACGTAAATAAGAATAAGAAAATTAATAAAACGTTTATTTATTTATTTATTACTTTCGTAAAACTGATAAATTATACGATATGTGTTACAGAAGTCCACAAGCTGTGATAAGTAGCACTCAGATTTAGACAATAATACTGTTAACAGTTCGAATAATTTTGTATTCGGATACTTATACAAAATGTAATTCGAGTAACCATTCAAACGTTGTGCTCAAAAAACACTTTTACTTTTTCAAATAGCGAATAATTACCAGAATTAGGGATAGTCACATTTTTTTCGGAAAATACCTTTTCGAGAAATGAATTTTTCGAAAACGAAAAATCATCGAAAAGCGAAAAATTATCGGAAAATGTAAAATGAAAAACGAAAAATTTTTCAAAAAAAAAAAAATCAAAAAAGAAACTTTTAAAAATCGAAAAACTTTTTTTTTTAAAAAAAAGGTCATCCCTAATCAAAATAAGTATCCACATAATTATCTAGTTTCTTAATATCAGAAACTAGAGCGCCTTACATTGTAGAGGAAATTAACACAAGAGAACATTCGAATCACAGATTAACTGCAAGAGAATATTTATGTTACGAAGTCATAATTACGCCGTGATATTCTCATTCAGTTCCTCTCATCCGGCTTCCTAACTTCCAATTTTCTTATACCCTTTTGAATCATAAAGAAAGGAATAGGGCTGTGCGATATAGAAATTTCGATATCGACATTCGATATTTTTCTGATATCGATATCGAATAGATATATCGATATCGACAATATCGATATCGATATCGACAATATCGGATATCGATATCGAATATCGATATCGACAATATCGGATATCGAATATCGATATCGACAATATCGATATCGGATATCGACAATATCGTCAATATCGATATCGAATATCGACAATATCGAATATCGATATCGACAATATCGAATATCGATATCGATAATATAGAATATCGATATCGACATCAAATATCGATATCGACAACATCCAATATTGATATCGACAACATCAAATATGGATATTCAACATATTGATTGGTCTTGAATATTCATGTTGATGGGGACCGCTGTGGCTCGGTGGTAGAGCGTTTACCTCTGGTGCTTGGGGTTCCGGGTTCGATCCCCGTCCCCGCCAAGTGAACTTTGTGGTGGACAAACACCGTGTGCGTGGGTTTTCTCAAGGTTCTCCCGTTTCCTCTCACTTTCTTCATTCCACCATTTCATTCATTTATCATAATCACCGTCTCCTTTAGCCTAACCGGCATAACCGTGGGACGTAAAATTTAAAGATTTCATTTCATTTCATTCATGTTGATATAAACAATCTGGTCTCAAAACGTTTCAATGGGGGATATCTCAGAATACTTGTTAGTCACAGAAAACAGACTTGTGTTCCTTCTAATCCACCAGTCTTTCCTCAGAAAAAGTTAATAAAAATATTCATTGAATTATCTTTACCATATTGGTCATCATTGCGGAAATAATGAGAGTGAAACACAGTGACATAGAATATGCGTGTTTTATTTGTGTGTAGGTGTTTATTTCATGTATATGCATTTGTGAATGTGTACGTGTGGCGGTATGTGTTTGAGAGAGAAAGAGTTCTTTCTATATCATAACACGTGCGTGTGTTGTATTTTAAGCTCACGCACAAACAATACTTGATCCAGATATGGACGATAGACAGGGATTTATTTGTAGCCAGGGAAGCCTGGGAATTTCCCCCCTTCTAAGTTTTGGTTTCCCTGTCTCTAGGTTTAATTCCATCTTCCCAGCCTGGGAAGATATTTTCCACCTTTTTTAGGCTATACAATCGGTATTAAAGTACAATAATTCAACTTCATATTTTAGTAACAGTTCTTTACTTTTTAGAATGTTTATTGTTGCGAGCTATTCTGGTCTTGCTTATAGAATTGTTTCCCGAAGAAAAATCTTGCAACTGATACCACTGATTATCATACTTCATTTGAGTAGCATAATAATAATAATAATAATAATAATAATAATAATAATAATAATAATAATAATAATAATAATAATAATAATAATAATAATAATAATAATAATAATAACATTTTCAGTTATTAGTGAGCAGTCACTGCAGTTGTGAATTGGTAGTTTTTTCGTTGGCAAGCACCTTAAAAAGAACATAAGGAAATGGATATTAGACTATATTTTAATAAAGGAAAAACTCCTGACGATTAAAGGCAAGTAATTCCGGTACACAAACTAAGAAAGTAACAGGCTTTCGTGTTAATTGCGAATGAAATTCGTGTTGAAAAGACAACTGTGATATTTAGAACTGCTTATGTTATTGCGCAAAATCGTCTGTCGTTTACCGTGTCTCATTAAATAGTAAGAAATAAATGGAATGAACCTCGAACAAGTTGTCTACTCTAATGTTACATGTTCAAATATTATTGACTTCGTAGCTACATAAATGAACGAAAAATGACCCAGCGAATTTCGATCAACCCTTCGCGCTAATGATGGACGAATCCTCCACTGTGTCTCATAAATCTGTTTTCATTGTGTATATCCGTACTGTAGTTAATCATCTGTGTAGCAATATATTTTTAGGTTTATTTGAGATATAGGTAACAATATGCAGAAACGTTGTGATTTCATAGTTAAAATATGTGAAATCTTTCCAAAATGATATTACGGGAAAGACTTATAACAGTTTGTATTGATGGCGCAAATAACATGCAAGGCGAAATAATGGTGCCGTTTCTATACTCCAGCGAGAATTAGACGCCAATTTATTCGTGTTTCACTGCATGAGTCATAAGCTGGAACTGTTTGTTCACAACGTTGTAAATACGATTTCAGATATGGTTCATTTTCAAAGCCTTGTAGAGCGATTGCACGGTGTTTACTCAATGTCCCCGAAGAATGAGAGAGAATTCGAATTAATATCACTAAAACTAAGTATTCGCTCCTATAATATTACTAAAGTTTTTGATGTACGGTGGTTAGGCTCTTCATGCCGTTCAGTTGAAGCATTGCGGAAGTCCTATCCTGCTCTAGTGGAACACTTTTGAGAAGCTTGTACAAATTTGCAGAGAAGCTTTCAGTAGCGTGCAATATTTTCAGATCTGTACGTAAAACTCACTGGATAAGAAATGGACATCATGACATCATGCTACTACTAACAAACCAACTGGGAAAAAGACCGTATCTTATGTAAAAGAACCTCATATTGCTACACAATTTAAAATGAGGTACGGTGTGAAAGTATTGTTAATTTCTAAAGACAATGTTAGATAACATTCCGTTAATAATGCTTCAGCTTAACCCTATCTTTGTTCAATTCTGGATTCATTTTAATGCCAGTATGTTTCGTTGGCCAAAAGTTTACTTTTAGCAGAACATTGATAGGTGCACACACCCCTGAATCTAATTTTATTAAGTACAGGGAGCAAAATGGTACGAAGACTTACTTATGATAATGAGAAATGACATTTAGTAGCGTCTTCCCCCTTCTATTTAATAAAATTAGGCTCAAGTATATGTGCACCTATTACTGTTCTGCCCAAAGTAAACTCTTACCTTTTGTTGTATTTATTGTTCGGGCGGGGAATTCGGTCTTTAAGGACCAAATTAGAGCAGACTAAGAATTACTTGTCATAGCAAAACCCTTTTACGTAGGAATGTGACACTTGTTATGACAAGGTGTGCAGATTGCATCGCAACTATAGGGCTTTTACACTTGTCCTCAGCAGTAGGACAAAAAGTAGTAAGGTAACTAACGCATGCGATTTAAACTACCTAACCAAATCTTATCTAACGTACATATCCGTATTTATCATAAAATTGTTTTTAAAAAGTTTAAAAAATGATGAACTTGGAGGGCCCCCTATCAAACTAGTACCATAATTTCAAAGTAGATAGGTTTAAAAATAACGTTGTCCCAACCCCACTTTAAAGTTGTTCTGTTATACGGAACACAATATTGCATAAATATTCACCCCTTCTACAAAATCCACAAATAAATCACTGACGATAGAGGCCGTGGTGGCTCAGTGGTAGAGCGTTCACCTCTGGTGCATCAGGTCCCGGGTTCAAACTCTGCTCTTGCCAAGTGAACTTTGTGGTGGACAAACACCGTTGCGTGGGTTTCCTCGGGGTTCTCCTGTTTCCTCCCACTTTCTTCATTTCACCATTTTCATTCATTTCTCATTATCACTGTCTCCTTTAGCCTAACCGGCATAATCGTTGAACGTAAAACTCAAAAATTTCATTTCATTTCAGATATGGACGAATGACGTACCCGATCAACAAAAGCAAAATCGGGGAATCCCCGTTTCTCTTTTGTGATAATCAATTGATGTCTCACTACAACAGGAAATCGATGCATATCTTTCAGTGCCATCTATAAACAGTGGTGCTATTCAGCCGGTTCGCACCGGTTCGCTAGAATCGGTTGTTAATATATTTCGAGTTTGCTAAACCGTTTGTTATACCCAGGCATAACAGTAAATTTTATTCAGTTATACACAAGAACGAGCAAGTTTGTTTGTTTAGCTTTGTTCTTAGAAATTCTTACAGCTACAGGGTTAGATATATGATCTCTCAGAATAAGGTATAAGCGATTTTTTCTTAATTTCAAATGGGCTGGTTAGATATCAAGAATGAAAACTGGGATCACATGAGTGCAGTGGTGAGGGTTATTTACATTTGAAACGCATACATACTATTATCAATAATTGTTGATCCATTGCTGGGTTAAGGTGTTTCCAATACTTCTTGACAAACATCTATTTTGGATAATTCGTTTCCAAGATATTCGAAGTGCTACCTAATTTTGTCACAACACCTTATATTGGGTTGCTGTGTAGGTCTCTACTTGTCATTTGTGGTATCCAGTGAAAAATTTGCCTTTGTCTATCTTGCATGATTTGCTTCCTAAGAGAGAGGGAGAGAGACAGGGTTGTAAATAAGGGCCCCGCAGACTCCGCATTGCGGGGGGCCCAGGCCATCACTAGGCCCCCAAATTGTGATGTAGGACGTAGAAAAGGGCCCCATTTCACGTTGTCTGCGGGGTGGCCCCCAAGCCCTTAGTTACGCCACTGGAGAGAGATATCTTTCTATGTATCCATCTACTATCTCTCTCTCATATATATATATATATATATATATATATATAACCCAGCGTTTCCCAACCGGTGTGCCACGAAGAAATCGAAACAAATTATAAATTCTATAGGAATCAAATGCAAGACATAGGGGGAAATGTATATTTGTATTTCACATTACTATGAATCTCTACTATAAATTTTACAATTTTAAGTTTCATACTGTGTTACTTTTCTGTACATTTTTAATGATGGAAAAACGTATTTATCATTATCATGACCATTATTGCTTCTTTATTACTGAAGACTATTTCGTAACTTGAAATTTTAACACATCATTCAATTAATTCAACAAAGCAAATATGCATACATTTGTGTTTTAAAAGTATAGGAGATTTGTTTATTTATTCATTATTTAGTGATCTTCCCTTTTAGTTAAAGGTTAGGTACAGTTTTTGAAAGAGAAAGTGGATTTTTAAAAACCCGGGTCCTATATTTCTTTGTAATTGTTTTCCATTTTAAAATTAGAATGAAAAATAAGCATAATAATTTACGACGGGCAAAAATCAGTGATCGAGCTTTCTTCTCTGTAAGGAGATCAGTAATCACATAAAAATAAAACGGTATTTTATATTTACAAATAATATATAAAATGGGTGTGTCGCGAGAATTTATGTTACACCTATAGTGTGCCGCAAGTTGAAAAAGGTTGGGAAACGCTGATATAACCAGTCACCAAAAATTAGAATAGCACCACTGCCTACAGATATGGAAAAAAACCTCCTTCACTGGAGAAAATCTCATGACAGTGAATTTCCAAAATTAGCTCTTCTGGCTCGTAAGTATTTGTGTAGGTACCAGCGTTCTATCGGAAAGAGTATTTAGTTGTGGATGCAATATCATAACTGATGCTCATACTTCACTTACAGTTAGTGCAGAACATGCGAAACAACTGATTTTCTTTCCATTAACAAAAGAGCTCGTTCCTAAATAGCAGTGTCATGAACTTCAATGCATCATACATTTCTAGTTGAATACTCAGTGCTAATAGGCATATTTCTAAACAAGACAGTTATTGTTCATTTTTCTCTGTATGTGTGATGTGTGTGTTTGTGTTCTAAGTTAATCCGTTGGCTTTACAAATTTAACACTTGGACTCTATTTTAATATCCAATTAAAAAAAGCATGCGATCAATCGAGATCTCTTTCATGTTATTATTAAATTGATAATATTTTTGTATTAAAGAGCTTTACGCAAAGACGTGACATCTCCCACATGAACTTAAGAGGTTTCTTTTTATTGGTTTTGTGCAAACTCATATCTGCTAAACCTTACGTCTTATACCATTATTCAGTTCTGCTTATGAAATCAATTTAGAAAGGTTCTAAGTCATTCCTAATAACAGCGCACCTAATAATGCATATTCTAATACTTAAGCAAATCCAAAGAAATAGGGAAGTGTTAATACTCTCTAAACAGAATATGTAGTGTAGTGAAATGACAGAACGGAGGCTTTTGTTTGTTTTAGTGGGCTGAGTTATGTGGCTCAGTTTACCTCTAGTAACCACATACAAATAATCGGAAAATTACTACTTTGCACAAAAAACTAGTAAATTCTTGTTTCCCTGTCTGTTTAGATTTAAGCAAATTTTAGCACAGGCATTTGATTCTTCACTCGCAATGGCAATACAGCACAAACATTAATTGTAGTGAGGATATCAAGTTGACTCGGTTAACGAATGCAGCCGTTAATGATGAGAAATATTTTGGAGGGCATAGCTCCCCGGCTCTGCACTGGTTTTGGATTTATCTTCGAAAGGAACATCATTTCTGCCCAATACAATTTTTGCACAAAGTTTGGTTTGATTCGGTGAAGAAGTGTAGCCGATAATATAAGTTAAATACACAATATTTAGGTGGATTAAGTAGACGTAGAAACATCCCTACCATACCGCCGCCGATTTAGACTATCTTCAAAAGTAACCAAATTTTTAACCTATACTAATCCTCTGTAAATTTGGCTTCATTCTGTTAAGAAATGAAGTCAAAAGAGAAAATTAATTATTAACATGGAATGTTGAGAAGCATAGTCCCCAAGCCCTACATTAATTTGACTCATGAAACGGGGCGTTTTCCTGCCTCATACGAGTATCGTGCAGTTTGGTTTCATTCGGTTAAGAAATACAAATGCAGCTACTATCGCGAGCCAAAAAGCGTTATATATATATATATATATATATATATATATATATATATATATATATATATATATATATATAAGCAAAACCCGCCGCAATTTTTTCGAGGAAGTGTGAAACACCAATATCGGATATCGATATCGAATATCGACAATATCGGATATCGATATCGAATATCGACAATATCGGATATCGATATCGAATATCGACGATATCGGATATCGATATCGAATATCGACGATATCGGATATCGATATCGAATATCGACGGTATCGGATATCGATATCGAATATCGACGATATCGAATATCGACAATATCGGATATCGATATCGAATATTGACAATATCGGATATCGATATCAAATATCTACGATATCGATATATCGACATCGATATTTTTGCAATATCGATTATCGATATAAGATGATATCGATATCGACGATATCGATATATCGACATATCGCACAGCCCTAGAAAGGAATTACTTACTTATTTTTGTTTACGAGTAGTTAAATGAACTAGAACCTACCTTTGGATAGGACATTCAGATAAGAACGAAAGCAAAAGCCATTAAGTTTCATGGAAATAATGCGGAAAAAAGTGTGTTTTATATCAATATTTCCATGGAATTTTGCTCTTCTATTTATTATTGTTATTAAGTATTCTGCCTTTCGGAAGTCCTGGGACTAATAAAGGATTATTATTATTATTATTATTATTATTATTATTATTATTATTATTATTATTATTATTAAATTAGGGGTTGGAAATGTTTCTTTCACGTTTCTTGATCTTTAGCTTCCTCTTTTAAACCCCAATAATTTCTTATATTTTTCAAATAATCGATCAGTTGTATTCTTCTTCTTCCTACTCCTCCCTTTCCTTCCATCTTTCCTTCTATGGCGGTATGTAGAAGACAATTTCTTCGTAAGATGTGTCCAATCCAGTTGGCCTTCCTACGAAGGATGCTGGCTAGAAGTGTCCTCTTCTCTCCTATCCGTTTTAAAACATCTTCGTTTATTGCTCTCTCTTTCCATTTTATCTTCTCCATTTTCGTCCAACACCACATTTCGGAGCTCTCTAAACATTTCTTCTCTAAGTTCTGTAATGTCCAAATCTCTGAACCATACAGTCCAATGCTTCATATAAAGCAATTGACCAACTTTTTCTTTAGTCCAACATCAAGCTTGCTAGTTAAGAGTGATCTTTTCTTGTTGAATGGTTCTTTGGCCATGGCAATTTTTGACTGATCTCTTTGATGCAGTAAGAGTCTTTCACCAAAATACTTCCCAGATATTTGAGATTGATCTCGTCAAGTTCTCTTTGTTCTACTTTGACCTATAAGGGCGCGTTTCCAGCGGATATTCTCATGACCCTCGACTTGCTAAAATATTTACTCTCAGTTCATGCAAGTGCATAGTCTACCAGCAGTGGTGGCTTTTGAGGGATATCCACATCGGAAAAGAATTAAATCTTATGGCTACAGGCTAAGGGGGAAGAAAGTTTCATACAGCTTTACAAAGCTGTGTAAAGAAATTAGTACTAGATAAGCTTTCTTCCCTTAATTTCTGGCGACAACATTTGAACTTTTGCCGATGTGACTTCCTTTAAGAGCCATCACTGCATATTTTAACTTTCCTTCAGATTACGTATAGAAACAAAGGCTATGTTGATTTGTTGGAATTTTCAGGATAATTTTTCTTATAAATGAGAAACTGTGGCTTGACACTCTTGTTTCAACACCTTCATTTCGTATAATAGATATATATTGTAAAGATATTTTGTAGATTATTATTCTTGTTTCTTTACAGAGACTTGTGACAAACTTGTCTCACGACAAAGCATGGGGCCCAGCTTCAGATGAAAACAGAGCCGAATGGAAATCATATTGTGTAGCGCAAAGACCACATTGGTTACCTTCATGGCTACCTAGAAAATTACTGAAAGAAGTACAAGAATGAAGCGTGATAAAAAAAAAGCTTCTGTAAGAAAATAATTTGTTTTGAATGAATGTGAAATATAAATGAATGTAATAAATATTATTTTTATTACTTGTGGTAAATATTTAATAGTGTTTTCAACCTATTACCTTCTTTTATTATTGATGTGGTTTGTGATTCTATTTGTAAATGAGAGTCTCAGTGCGTCTCGCAAATTTCTGATAATAAAGAGTAACACTCTACTTAGGTAATAAATGCTGCTACCTGCGCTATCGTCTGCCAGTCTGACGCTAATAGACATCGCTAGCGTAGAGGTAATTTGACTTAAAACCATATTGTGACGATTTTATTCTAACTTGAAAAGCTTGTATGTTACTACTGAGATGCGAGTTTGCTCTTCTGTATTTAATATTCTGGTGTTCTGGTGAAGTAAGGAGTTTCAAGGAGTATTATATTATGTACTACTTCCGTTCTGGTTTTCCATTACGAGGATATAATTCACGAATTTTTAAAATTTGGTCTGTTATATACTGGAAGCAAACTCTCTCAGAGATATGTAATATTTAATGTGAAAGACTTGGAGTACAAACACAAGTTATGCGAGAATTTAGAAGGACGAAAATTGATCTTGTGCCTCCCTCGTAAAGTTTCAATCTGACATACAATCATAGTCATACGTCTTGCAAATCAAATAAAAAAATTAAAAAAATAAAAAAATAAAATAAACACACTGCTGAACAAGACTACACTAATGTACGTCTGATGAGGATCTTGGCTAGAAGATCGAAACGTCACGTGTAAATGTGTTTTTTTATATTAAATAAGTGTAATCTTGTTCAGCAGTGTGTTTATTTTTCAAAGTTTCAATGAATACAAAAATTTGCGAGCTAAACACAACCGTTCTGTCACACTAGTTTAAAACTTCCACATAAAAAAGAAGTACCAGTTACACACACACATGTACACCACGTGAAGAAGTTCGGTTTGTATGTCGTGATATTTTCTAAGTTTATTAAAACCGGTAGTGGTAGTAGATTTTTACCATTTCCGGTTTCAATGGAGAGATTACAGTGAAGATGGAATATACTCTTGGGGCGCCCAATTTCTCTGTCTATTACCGTCTTTATAACGATCACCGTTTAAACCGGAAGTGGTTGATTTTCTACCACTTCCGGTTTTAGTAGGGAGTTAATTAAGGTTGGAGATGAAAGTATTCTTGAGACGCGTAATCGATTACAGAAAACCGTTTCTCACTATCTATTATCGTTTTGGCTCTATAGTGGTCTATTACCGTTTTGGCTCTATAGTGGTCAATGTAAATGGTTTATTTCTACCACTTCCGGTTTTGGTATTAGCTCGAAAGAAGTCGATTTCTAACTTTCGACTCTCTACATCCTTACTAAATTTGATAGTGTTTCATCAATTAGCTCTTAAAGGTTTTTTTTTCTCCTGGACCTGGACGAACAGACGGACAAAAGAACTGGTTAAATATCTAGTGTGTTGGTAAACTAGACTCTTAAAAAAAAAAAGTCATACTTTCGTCTTCCAAAATGCATCCTCTTTTATGATGAATTGGTTTATTCAGGAAATGTAAGCATATGGTAAATATCCTCTTTTTTTTCTGTTAACAAAATATTGAAATGGATTTAATGAAATTTGTCCTTTTTGTTCTTTTATTTCTTGCATCTTCTCTCCTTCACAACACACTTACAGTTTGTTATGTCTAGCTTGAGTTATAACTTTAATGGAAGAGGTTTAAAATGCATATTGTTATCACATCTATATCATTTCTGTATAGTGTAACGTGCTGTAACGGTCTCGTTGTAAATTCAAGCTCCGTTTGCGGGACACTAGCTATTTCAGTTAGACTAGGACACATATTTGCCCGCAACAAGGGAAATTATACACGTACCTATTATTAATAATAGTAACAATACTCCTAGACAGGAAAGTTGTTTCAATAATATATGGCAATTCTAGATCTGTGCAAAAGTAAATCTTGCAAAGTAACAAAAAGGTGAAATTTTCTTTTTAAATAAACTTTATAAGCTATCTCTACTTTAAAGAGAACGAGATAAGAATAATCTCTCAATACAAATATGTAAAAAGGATTTTTCAAAGATACTATTTAACAAGTTACCAGCATAACGATAACCTGGCAATAAGGCCCATATACTATGATATCCTTATATTTCTTAATTATTTCATTTTTGAAATTTTGCTTTAAATCTTGCAGTTTAAATACATCACTAATAATCCAAATTATAAACTCACCTTCTTGACACTGAGGTTAAACGAAATATGATCGACCCACAAAATATAGTCCAGAATCTTAATGAAACCACATACACTATATCAGAATATAAATCCACTAACTGTAGCAATATGAAGTATATTCGTATCATAGAGACAAAAACATCAAATCAACTTCTGATACTTTCAAAACTCAATAAGATTCTTACGAAAATTCCAACACCATAAAGGCTCATTATAGTGCCCATAAGATTTCCTATAACGATTCGAACTTTCCTGTATTCCAAGAGTTAAACCTCCGCTTCAGCTATTACACTCTGAATGACGTAAACGTCATCCAGAGGTAGGCGGCTGGAATAGCTAGTTCATAAACCTGCCAGATATAGCCATGGGCGCACGAAGGAGAGGGCAGGTGGAGTCCGAGCCCCTCTGGCTCACGGAATGTATTAAATTTCTTAAGATTATCTTAATACAAATAAAAAATACCAAACATAATGTAGCAACCAGGGATTTGAGCCCCCCTCTAGATAATTTTCTTCGGGCGCCCATGAATATCGCGCTCACTTTCAATATATCCGAGTTGCATAACTAACTCATATCATTCAGAAGAGAGAAAGGAAAGAAAAAAATAATCTTAACGTCAATACGGCACAACAATGAATGAAGTACTCTGTGCTTCTTCTACTGATACTTAGTGCATTATTTTAGATAAACATTAGATAATAGAAGATAGGATAAATAACTTAGAAGAAGGAGAAAAAGAGAAGCTGGAAAAACTAAGAGGATTCGTAAAGTATAGAGTAGAAGAAGGAGAAAAAGAAGAAAAAGAGAAACTGAAAAAACTAAGAGTATTGATAAAGTGTTCAGTTACTTCTGGATAATACGCGTATATACACGTACAAGGAAAAAGAAAAGAAAATAATAGAACGACATTGAGATCAACTTAGATGACATTTAGCATTTGTAACTATTCAAAGTACAATAAAAAATAGCTTTAATACATAATACTGAAATCCATAATTATCGGTAATTCAATTTTGTTTCTATAAAATTGAAGAACTCTTAATTAATTTGATTTACGTTATTTTTAACGGTATAATTTATTTGCACTGGCGAAATTTGATTAAGAAAATAAAGAATTATTAGAATTTCTCAGTTATTTTTTAATATATTAATTCTCCTGAAGGCTAACAATCCCTTTTTTAAACTTTCATTTTTTCAACTTTCATTTGTTAGTCTGTAATGTTAGATTTTATTTTGTCTCCAGCAGGCTAAATAGCCTTCTCTGATTAAGATACTGTAGGTAACATACCTGACCTATCTGAGTTTTGAAGATATTGACGTAGATAAGATCAGGAGCTCTTTCTACGTTTAAAGCAGAGGATTCTCAATTCAGTTTTTCTGCTCTCCTTTTTCCCAGGATACTTTGCGGTCGGTGACGTTACGTGGAGGTATCGCCAAGGATGTTATAAAATACAGGATCTGCCCATACCACAAAATCGTGAAGCCATATGTCATAGCCATATGTATCCTATGATTGGTGATTTTCTTACCTGTGAAAGGTTATTTTGGGTAATTTTTTCTCACTCCTATTTGTACGCCCATAGGTGCAGCATGTAACCGTTGTATAATATCAATCTGCAGCAACGACTTAAATAAAAATAAACGACAGACACACTACATGTCTACATATGAAGACATATATGGCGAAAACGAAAGTAGCCTATCAGATGTGCCAATGCTAGGTTGTTTTCAGTTAATAGGATGAAGATGCATATGGGCAAATCCTCTATTTTATAACATCCTTGGGTACCGCGAGGTATCGTTCAAGAGAACAAGTGAAATACTGCGTACGCAGTTATTCTAGTTGGTATACTGTTCAAAGATGGGCAACAGTCCTTCCACATGACGTCACGGACATGGAGCCAATCAGAACGCTAAACGCAAACTGGGGCTACCTGTTATTTTAAATACCTTGTTTTAAAGTGTAAACCTATTTTACTTCTTAACATTAAATTCTGTCGGTAACATTCGTGAACACTCAAATTTCTTCGCTAGAGTCAGCGACATTTGGATAAGTGTTGCAATTAGATAAGAAAAATCATCTTTATTTTTTGCTAATATACGCTACTAGCATCAATTACCTGCTTCGCTGGGTTAAATTAAGAAAAAAATAGTAATATGTCCCGTTAGTCAGTCACTTTTTACTATTACTAAAGCGCTCTTTGATATTGGTCATTTTCGATGATTTTTATATATCCTCCTCCCTTCCCCATGTTGCGGGACATGGCATCAAATTATCATTGTTCCTCTCAGCAACTCCGAAAACTATGAATTCGATACTGATGTTGGTAATTTCGATCATTTATATATATATATCCCTCCCCTCCCTCTCCCCCAAGTTGCGGGCTGAATTTTAATTTAAACGGCATCAGAAGTGTCACTGTTCATCTCAGAGACTCCAAAAACTATAGATTCGACATTAATATCGGTCATTTTTGATCATTTTTAAATGTTTCTTTCCTCCCCCACCTTTAAATTACACCGTTAAAGTGATATGACAAAATCCATCTCAGGTTTAAACTTCATCTTTCTTGTAAATCTGATCGAGAACAGTCCGTTGCTGCAAGAGTTATTAATTTTTATTTATTTTTATATATCTCCCCTCTATCCCCCTCCCCTAAGTTCTATCGTCAAAGTGAATAGATAATACCATCCTAGGCCCGAACCTCATCCATGTTGAAAATTTGATCGAGATCGGTCGGGTGGTTCAAGAGTAATGAAGTCACAAAGATAGTCACTTTATTTTTTTTTTTATTTTTTACATGTACCACTCCCTCCCCCTCCCCTACGTTGCACCGTCAAAGTTAAATGGCAAAAATTATCCCAGACCCAAACCTCATCTATGTTGAAAATTTGATCGAGATAAGTTAGGTGGCTCAAGAGTTATTAAGTTGTATTTATTTTTATAGATCTCTCCCCTCCCCTCCCCTCCCCTCCCCTAAGTTCTACCGTGAAAGTGATATGATAAAAATCACCCCAGGTCCAAACCTCATCTATGTTGAAAATTTGGTTAAGATCGTCCGGATGGTTTAAGCGTGATGAAGTCACATTACTAATGAACGGCACTACGACGCTGGATTATACTTTTCATTTAGAACTTTTATCACCCTAATAAGTATGTTACTGTAATACTACTTCTTTACGCTGAGTCCTTTCCCAGGTGTTTTCATTCTTATTTCTCTTTTTATCTATCTTAACCAAGGCTCTAAGTGAGATTCAAAAGCTACATCTTAGGTGTTTTATTTTCATTTCTCTTTTACTTACCTTGACTATAGTTTCAAGTTATAGCCAAAAGCTAAGTCGTAGCTTCTTATATTATTATTTACCTTGACTAAGGCTCCAAGTAAGAGCTGAAAGTTACATCCTAGGTGTTTTTCTTTTTCTTTCTTCTTTTTTTATTATTTTTTTATTATTATTATTAATCTTGACTACGCCTCCAAGTAAGAGCCTAAGCTACATTCTAAGCATAAAGTAATAATATAGTATAAGAGGTTTCAGCTGCTCTTCCCACTAAAACTGTGGAGACTGTGGCGCCGCCACTCAAGGAAGTTGGGTACTACGAACTACTAAAAGTAAGGACAAATCAAATCATTCAGAGCACGTGAGCCTGATAGAATTCGCGAATGATAGACTTAGCTACTACTAAGTAGCAGACGATGCACTTAGTTACAACTCTAGCCGATAGTGTCGCAGAGTCACTTTTGTTGCATTGTGGGAACGATTTGGATTTCCATTAGGAATATAGGGACTGCTTCATCAGGGTAATCAGTGATCCTAAGTGTTTTGACTCTTACTTCTCTTTTTTATTTACTTTGACTAAATCTTTATGTAATAGCCGGAAGCTAAGACCTAACTTCTTTCATTCTTATTTCTGTTTTTATTTACCTTGACTAAGGCTCCAAGTAAGAGCTGAAAGTTACATCCTAGGTGTTTTCTTTTTCTTTCTCCTTCCTTTTTTTTTTTTTTATTTAACTTGACTATAACTCCAACAGCTGAAAGCTACATCCTAGATGCTTTTATTCTTATTTCTCTTTTTATTTACCTTGACTAAGACTCCAAGTAAGAGCTCAAAACAACATCCTACGTGCTTTTATT
The DNA here is from genome assembly GCF_964235325.1 of Thermobia domestica. Taxonomy (NCBI): domain Eukaryota; kingdom Metazoa; phylum Arthropoda; class Insecta; order Zygentoma; family Lepismatidae; genus Thermobia; species Thermobia domestica. The sequence goes on along the minus strand of NC_137455.1, from coordinate 52,495,801 downwards.
TTTATTTCTCGTTTTATTCACATTGACTAAGCTTTAAATAATAGCCGGAAGCTAAGTCCTACCTTCTTCCATTCTTATTTCTCTTTTTATTTACCGTAACCAAGTCTCGAAGTGAGGGCCGAAACCTATATCTTAGGTGCCTTTAAACTTATTTCTCTTGACTAAGACTCCAAGTAAGAGCTGAAAACTACATTCAAGGTGCTTTTATTTTTATTTTGTTTACCTTGACTAAGGCTTTAAGTAATACCCGGAAGCTAAGTCGTAGGTTTCTTTTATTTTTATTTCTCTTCTTATTTATCCTAAGACTCCAAATTACTGAAAGCTACACCCTAGGTGTTTTTATTCTTATATCGCTTTAGTTTCCTTGACTAAAATTCTAAATAAAAGGCAAAATCTATATCCGAAGTGCTTATATTCCTATTTACCTTTTACTTACCTTGACTAAGGCTTCAAGTGAGAGCCAATAATGAAGTATAAGGTTATTTTATTTTATCTTTTTTCTCTTTGTTAAGGTTACACGTGAAAACTGCAAATTCGGCATAAATACACCTTTTATAGATAAATAAAATTCTTAAAATGTCGTATTAGATAATATCTTAGTACCCCAAAGGTCATAGTATCGAATGTCTTATCTTTAGTTTTAAACTGTAATTATAAACCTTACAAGAGTAGATGAGAAATTCATGTTATAGTTTGTTAAAAATAATACAAAACAGGTACACAAAAATCCTTATTTATTGGCAAACTGAAAGAAATGTTCATCGGAATTGATGTACAATTCATCTTTTTTTGTTGTTAGTGTAACATGTGATATAAACATTATATAGAAGACAATATTATGTGCTTTACATTCAATAAATAAGTTCGAAAAAGAAGGAAAATAATGTTCATAATGTTTGTATACCACGTTACACAAAGATATATGTATATATATGTAATATTTATTCACTTATTTATTTACATAAATAAGTATGTTTAACAACTTAACATCAACATGATGACTAGCATTTCTTTGGCTTGAGTAAAAATAAATTAGGTGATAAGAATCATACAAATGAATTACGTAAGAAAACATTTTTTCTGTATTGAGAGATAAATAAGAGATTCAATCTAGCTTTTATCCTGAGGTAACATTGGAAATGTATGAAATGGTTTGGTAGATTGTTTTTCCCTGATATAAAAGAACATATAGGAAATGTTTCTTCTTACATGATATATATATCTTTTTGGATACGGAAAAATATAATAGTTTCATCAAAATAATAAGTACCGTACCAGCTAAATAAATGATTTACAACTGTTTTATCACAACGATTAAAGTACAAATTGCTGAAATAAATTAACAATATTTGTAGAATAATAAACAAGTAAAAATAACATTGAATTTCGTACTTCAAAAAGAATATCACATTTGGATGTACAAATAATTAAATATAATAATAAAAAAAAGGTTAAACTTCAGATATGTGACCGTCAAAGTAATAGAATATTGACTAGAAAAATAAAAATCTTAGGAATGTTGACTAGGATATTGAAATTTAATTCTCAATCCTAACTAGGATAGAATTTCTTGTTTAAACTTCAACGTTCGAACTTTCAATATACATAATTTTTTACGATTATCAGTCTAGAGCTCTCAATAAACTAAAGAAACTAAACCTATTAATGGATAATTTGCCATACGCTATACTTTTGAAATATAAAATTGTGAAATTAATCATAGACTGTACTGAATTCGAAATGTTATTAAGAAATAATGTAAAAAGTTAAGATCAGGCTTGATGAAAAGCTTCTCATTGGAAAAATGATTCTAATCTCCTTAATTCTTGAAATTTTATAATTCACAAAATTTACTCGTAGAGTTTACCTTACATTAAAAATTTTCCTTATAAATTTTTAAATATATTTATAAATAGTATGTTTCAATTTTTTTACTAAGTGTGAAGACAACTGTGAAAACTTAGACACACAATTTTGAAGTATATTTTATATAAACTTATGAATAAAAATTAACTTTTATAATATTCCGAACAAATGAAAAAAATACAATTTTAGTTCACTAAAGGGCAGTCCATACAAATACAATTTTTCACTATACTACAAAATTTACAATAAAAATATAAATGACTGATATATAATTATTTATTAATATAATCAAAGAGTATAATTTAATCTACAAAAGGCTGTTTGGCTCTACCCAGATATCTCTGTTCACAATCCTTGCGAGTTGTTTGGTTTTTCAGGACACAAAATATAGAAAAGAAAATGTAAAGTGAATGTAAAATCAGTTCAGTAATATTATCAAGAAAACTATGTACAATGTGTTTACTTGCTGGAATTACACTTCAAACACACAATCGCTTTCAGTCGTTCTTTCAGAAAAAATGTTCCGGGGGGTACACTTAGTATTCCTGAGGGGGGGTCACTGCTGGTACTATTCTATTTATTATTATATTATAGACGTATTATCTTGGTCTCCTCCGAGGGGGCACTCTGAGAGCTCTGGGGAGGCCAGTGTTCCTCCAAAATCATCTCTGGAAGAAGCAGTGATTGCGTTGATCCATTGTGTTCTTTCGGCTTATATTGAAGTTTATAGTCTCCCCTTATATAGCCGCAATGAAAATAAATCACAAATGGCATGGCTGTGGGGGGAAGATTGTTTATGCTGTAATGTCAGCCCGTCCGAGCAAATGCGTAAGCTCGAATAGGTTCTTTTATTTCGCAGGGCTCAAACTTCCCAGTGGAGGTACATCGCAGGCGCTATTTCCTGTTCTTGAGGTAGGGTGCAAATTTTCCAGGCGCAAAATTCTCGACACCGTTCGAATGACCTCGGAAGACTATATCTTTTTCAATACTTTTTTATACTCTTTTACTCTAGATTTGTTCATAGCTTCTTATTAAAATACTTACTAACATATCCTCATTTTATTGTCCAAACCAATCAATATGGGTATGTTGTCAGTAAAATATTTAGATTCATCGAGCTCCTGGTGTGTAACCACAGTATTTCATATCATCCCCCCCATTAGAAATCTTGGCTAAACGAAACAATATATGTTGCCAATAAAATAGTATAGAATGATTGAGCCCCTTGTAAATAACCACAGTATTTCGTGACAGACCCCCCTTCTTATTACCATATTCTAGCTACGTGCCTGACTCAGCTAATTCTCTACATTCTTTTCCAAGCACACATTTTCTAAAGCGGAAAATGCTCTCTAAATACCTAAGCTTATTATTTTCAGCAGATGCACAAATTGGGTAACATTCTATCTACATGAATGTTATATATGTCGATTACTGGAAACCGCTTCTTGCTATCTATTACCATATTTACTATATAATGATTAACGTTAAAACCGGAACTGGTTGATTTGTACCGCTTCCGGTTTGAATATTACATTTATCAGGGAACTCGATTCTTAACTATTGACTCTGTACATCGTGGCCAAAATTGATGGTAATCCATCAGATAGTTCTTGAGACTGTTTGTTTCACTGACGGACGGAATGAATATATAGCTATAGAGTTTTGATAAACTAAATTCGTTAATGAGTGATGATGGAACAAATACAAGAAAGGGAACGAAGAGTACAACCGGGAAAATTTTCGAACACAAAATTAGCCATCCAAAACCCACATGTTCTGGGTTAGAATACCATAGATGTAAACTCTACCACTGAATCATCAATCACCCGCTTATTAGTTTTATTAATTATTATATTAATATAAATTAATGAATGCCTGCTTAAGTTAATTATCGAACAATTACATTGTATACTTCGTAAAGTCAAAAATTATAAATTTGTATTTACTGTACATAGGTATGTTGACAATAAGCGAACGTTATTATAATATTTGTTGAGATTTCTTTTCCTTCACTGCCTTTCGTCTGGTTAAAAAGTAGTTTGCAGTACTTTGGAGCAGCTGCAGGTGGGAACATGATAATGTTTGAGACATACCGGCGACTTTTTTGTGTGTGAAAATAAGACCTTCCTCATAAAGCAGTAAATAACTGCAGTAGCAATTGTCTACGTAAGTGATAGACATATCCAACTACAAGAAACTAATACAAGTATATACAGACTGTTCCATAATTCGTGTTATTTTCTACAGCGCTGGGAGAAGATGAAGTTTATACACTATTAATGTAAAATTTGGCACTCTTATTGAGAAATATCTGAATTTTTCGGATTTCTAAAGAAGATAAGAGAAAATTGCTGTTTAGCTCCCCTTTTAGGGGTGTAAACACGAAAGTTCATTTTCCTTATGGGAGATTCAATGTTAAATTTTAGAAGCAGTTTTCTCCAATAATTATTCGTGAAGATTTTGGGGCAAATGAGTTGTATTTGTTACAAAATGCAAAAACACTCATTCACAAAGCTAGTAAAGCCGTCTCAAACATTCTTTTGCGAAGGTCCCCCTTTTGGGGGGCAAGGGGCGTAAAAAGGTGGTGGGTGATATGTTACCAAAATCCCAAAATTTATTTTCGGAATGCCAGTAAGCGTGAGATTAATCACAAATGTCACAGAATGAATGCCCCAATGTCCTTACATGTAAGAGTGACTGATAATGGGGCTACAGCCCCCTTTCAAAAATAAAAAAATCACCATAAATATCCTTAGTAGGGACATACGAGAAGAAGGTATTTTTGTTAATTAATGTGAAATTTGGCGTCATTGTATCAAATGAGTATGCGTTTTTCAAATCTGGAATGTTATTTTGATAACGCACCGCCTTAGGGGGGCACAGGGGGCGAAACATCAGATGATGGATCTTTATAAAAATTCAAAATTTTGTTCCGGAAATGCCAGTGAGCGTCAGATTTTTCACCACTGTCACAGAATTAATATTCTAATGCTCCTTGCATGTACCAGTGACTAATATGGAACTATAGCATCCTCTCAAAAAAAAAAAAAAAAAAAAAAGAAAAAAAAGAAAAAAGAAAAAAAAGAAAAAAAGAAAAAAAATCACCATAAATATCCTTAGTAGTGACATACGAAAAGAAGGTACTTCTTGTCAATTAATGTGTAATTTGGCGTCGTTGTAGCACAAAGGTATGAGTTTTTCACATCTGAAATGTTATTTTGATAACGCACCGCCTTAGGGGGGCACAGGAGGCGAAGCATCAGATGATAGACCTTTATACAAATTCCAAATTTTGTTCCGGAAATGCCAGTGAGGGTCAGATTAATCACAAATGTCACAAAATTAATATTCTAATGCTCCTTGCATGTGTCAGTGACTGATATGGGGCTACAGCCTCCCTTCCAAAAATCATATTAAAAATTCACCATAGCAGGAACATACCGGAAGAAACTATTTTTTAAAAATCAATTAAGTTAAATTTGGTTTTATTGTGCTAAAAAGGTATGTGTCTTTTAATATGGGATGTTACTTTGGTACCGCACCGCCTTAGGGGGCACGGGGGGCGAAACAAAATGATGGATGTTTATAAAAATTCCAAATTTTATTCTGGAAATGCCAGTGAGCATCAGATTAATCATAAATTTCGCAGAATTAATATTCCGATGTTTTTTGCATGTGCCAGTGATTGATATGGGGCTACAGCCCCCTTCCAAAAAATCACATAAAAATTAGCCATAAATATTTTAGCAGGGACATTCGAGAAACCATTATTTCTTGTCAAATTAATGTAAAACAATTTATCTTAGTAAAAAGGTACGCGTTTTTGAAATATAGAATGTTATTTTGGTGACACCGGATTAGGAGGGCACAGGGCGCGCAGCATAAGCATCTGAATCTTTATTTAAAAAAATCCAAATTTATTCTGGAAGTATGAATGAGTATCAGATTAATGACAAATGTCACAGAATTAATATTCCGATGCTCTTTGCATGTCCCAGTGACTTATATGGGCTACAGCCCCCTTCCAAAAAATCTCAAAAATTCACAATAAATATGTCATAATTAATATGTAAGTTGTCATTATTGCAAAACAAAAAAAAAATATACAATAAACCTGGAAATTACTGTAAATGAATAACTTCTGTCACTGTAACTGATTATGCATATAGCTTTGTTGTTATGGAGTCACTGGAATATAATCAAAGAATTTTATATTTTTAAAAATCAATTAGGGCTCTTTTTATAGCAGAAAATCTCACACACAAATCACCTACGTATTTTCTACACACTTAAGCAGAACCATCTCGAAATAGAACACAAAATGACAATGAAAAACGTAGCAGGAACAAAAAAAAAAAAAAAAAAAAAAAAAATGAAAAGTAAGATCTTAAAAATTAAAAGTGAGCTTTAAGTTTCAATATTGTTTGCTTTATTCGTAAAAAGAAAAAGCATGTATTTTCATTATTTCTTACACAACAACCGTATTATCCAACTTTCCATATAACAACTTACTCGTATGTACTGCAGACATAATACACACGGACACACGGTTGTAATAGAAACAAATGTTTCCCGAGGAATAAGAATCAGTTGCAGGAAATTATTCTTTGTTGAAAACAACTCTTTTTGGCTCTACTATCACTAATTGTTTGAAAAGATCATTAACCTAAGTGTAAAACCCATAAAATCAACTTACTTTTATTCGGCATGCCTCCTGAACGAGCAAGACATAAATTAATGCGATTTGGTAAAGAAACTGCGAACACTTTCTCCAACATATCTGGAGTGATCATCTCTATACTGTGGACAATCCTCTGTTTCAAGTTCTCTACACTGTTACATTATTTTTGGTAGACAATTTGTTTTAGGAATCCCCACAAGAAAAAAATCGCATGGTGTAAGATCCGGACTTCTTGGTGGCCATTCGACACTTGACCCCATAGAAATAATCCGTTCCCCAAATTTCTCTCTCAAAAGATTTATAGTCGTATTTGAGCGATGCACTGGCGCTCCATCTTGCATAAACCATAATTCATCACTTTGACCTAAATTTAAACGATCAAGTTCAGCAAATACTTTTTATCTTAGTAGCTTTTGGTATGATGACGTTGTTACATTTTCATCAAAAAAGAAAGGTCCTATCACCTCAGTCGCAGTTATACCACACCAAACCATTATTCCTCGTTTGTCCATCGACACTTCTGATCTCACATTCGGCTGTATCGATGACCAATATCTTGCATGTGATGAGGACACGCTTCATCGGAAAACATCACTTGAAATAAGAACATAGGGTTTTCATTTAACTTCTCGATAAACCAGTTACAGAAATAAACACGATCACCATAATCACTTGCACACAATTCAGAAACCATTCGGACCTTGTATGGTTTTACCTTCAAGTTTCTTAAAATTCTTTGTAGCGTAGTTTTCTTAATATTTAAGCCTAAGCTTCGACGAGCAAGGGATTTCCGCGGTGAACTAGTAACAGATAACAACACCTGTCTTTTTATTTCTTCTGTAGATACACTTGGAGATCTTCCTGCACTTTTTCTAGATGCAAGATGGGCAATGTAAAAACAATTGCTGCGGAACTGTTTGTACAAATGGCGAATTTGCATATCGTCTACTTTTAATCCGAGTTCTTTAACTATACGGGATCTTGTCGCTCTTGCAGATTTTTCTGATAAAATGTACCATTCAATTACATTAGCACGCTGATCCTGAGTTGAAGATTGAATGATCGAAGGACACTACAGTATGAATGCAGTCTTAAAGTATACTGGTAACGACAAGTAATTATCAAATGATTAAGCCAGTCTATCCCCGAGATTCGCCTACTATGTAATGTCCATTTCCGAAGAAGTCAATCTAACCCAGGTGTTGATTACAGACACGAAATCCTATTGAACTGTCAACACGTTAACTCGAAAATCGTTGGTATATTGCGATAAGAAAAGGTCTGAAACTGTTGTTAGCACACATGAACAAGAAGTTGAGTCAGGAATTAGAGGGTGTTTTATAAACAAAAGTTTGTTGACATTGCTTAAAATCAGCTTACAGTGGGACGCCAACAAATGATTCGGACATGTTCCAGTGCTTCTTAAACACACATCTCTCAGCATGCATTCTGAATAGGCCAGAGAGAAGCATGGAAGATAATAAAACAAAGTGGTCTGGTTCTTTAAATGATTTTGGGACCGGGAAGGGGGAATTAAATCACTAAAGTGGTCGCTGGCATATGGAGATAGCTTCTAAGCATTAATTTTGGTATATTTCCAAATATTTTGACGCTCACGGGAAATAACGAAAAGTTTGAATTTTTCTTACTGCCTATCTTCCCCAATTTAGAGGTTTGGCGTAATAAAACTAGAAACGCATGTACCATCATAGATGAAAGGGGAGGGAGAAGAGGAATGGTATCGTATTTTCTACCTAAAACTGCTAATTCACAGCAAAATTCGTATAAATATAGAGCAAACTGCTTTCCGCATTTTACATTGAAACTCCAGTTAGGCCAATCAAATTTTGAGTTGACGCCACTAAAAGAGATCAACACATGACCAATATCATATTGTCGCTTTAGCTCTTTTTCTAAACAAACATTTTTCGACAATAATGCCAAATTTCACTTTAATAATGAAAAATATTTACCTTCTGCCAGTAGGTCCTTGCGTATAAGGACATTCATAATGAATTTCTATTGTTTTATGAAAGAGGATTGTAGCCTAATACCAGTCACTGGTACAGTCCGCAGCAAAAAACCTCCAGCATGAGCATATATGTTTATTGTGAAACGACGAAGTCTTTTGCTCCAAAATAAGTGTGCAGGGGAGGACGCCGAGGTTTCTCCTGGCGTGGTTCATACCACTTAGACGTTATGTTGATTCCCTGTGCTGTTAGTCGTAGTTTCACAATAAACTTAAATGCTCATGTTGTAGGTTATTTGCTGCGGATTGCACATGGAAATAGCATAGGAGCATTAATTCTGTGCGCCTTGCAATTAATTTCATGCTCATTGGCACTACCAAAATAAAATTTGGAATTTTTATACTTCGGCCCCTGTGCCCTCCAAAGCCAAAAATTACCAACCGCGCCCTTTGTCCCCTGTTATCAAAATAACATTTCAGATTTGGAAAATACATAACTTTTTATTACAATAACGCCAAATTTCACATTAATCGACCAATAGAAAAAAGCTTCTTCTGGTAAGTCCCTGTTAAGGATATTTATCGTGATTTTTGGTGATTTGTGGAAGGTGGCTGTAGCACCACATCAATCACTGGCACATGCAAGGAGCATCGGAATATTAATTCTGTGTCATTTGTGATTAATCTAATACTCATTCACACTTCCAGAATAAAATTTGGAAGTTTTATAAACATCCATCATTTTATGTTTCGCCCCCTGTGCCTCCCTAAGGCGGTGCGTTATCAAAATAACATTCCAGATTTGAAAAACGCATACCCTTTTGATACCTAATTTTACATTAATTAAAAAAATACCTTCTTCTCGTATGTCCCTACTAAGGATATTTATAGTGATTTTTTTAATTTTTGAAAGGGGGCTATAGCCCCATATTAGTCACTGGCACATGCAAGGAGCATTAGAATATTAATTTTGTGACAGTGGTGAAAAATCTGACGCTCACTGGTATTTCCGGAACAAAATTTTGAATTTTTATAAAGATCCATCATTGAGTGCTTCGCCTCCTGTGCCCCCCTAAGGCGGTGCGTTATCAAAATAACATTCCAGATTTGAAAAACGCATACCTTTTTGATACAATGACGCCAAATTTCACATTAATTAACAAAAATACCTTCTTCTCGTATGTCCCTACTAAGGATATTTATGGTGATTTTTTTTATTTTTGAAAGGGGGCTGTAGCCCCATTATCAGTCACTCTTACATGTAAGGACATTGGGGCATTCATTCTGTGACATTTGTGATTAATCTCAGGCTTACTGGCATTCCGAAAATAAATTTTGGGATTTTGGTAACATATCACCCACCAACTTTTTACGCCCCTTGCCCCCCAAAAGGGGGACCTTCGCAAAAGAATGTTTGAGACGGCTTTACTAGCTTTGTGAATGAGTGTTTTTGCATTTTGTAACAAATACAACTCATTTGCTCCAAAATCTTCACAAATAATTATTGGAGAAAACTGCTTCTAAAATTTAACATTGAGTCTCCCATAAGGAAAATGAACTTTCGTGTTTACACCCCAAAAGGGGGGGCTAAACAGCAATTTTCTCTTATTTTTTTTTAGAAATTCGAAAAATTCAGATATTTCTCAATAAGAGTGCCAAATTTTACATTAATAGTGTATAAACTTCATCTTCTCCCAGCGCTGTAGAAAATAACACGAATTATGGAACAGTCTGTATATTCATTACAGTATTTTTTTTCTTTTAACAGCTACTAGCTAGGAATGGCCAATTCCAGAATTTTTACTTTCCGGATTCGGGAAAGTAAAATCGGAAAAATTCCGGATTTTTTCTAAATTCCGGATTGTTTCCCGAATGTCGGAATTTTTCTGAATTCCGGATTTTTCTGAATTCCGGAATTTTTCTGAATTCCGGATTTTTTCCAATTCCGGAATTTTTCCGAAATCCGGAATTTTTCCGATTCTTCGTAAAGGTGGTGTTTCTCGGGGAGGTGGTGTTAATCGTGTATAGTATGTAATATTTTCTATACAGTAAATATTCTAAATATCTTGATCTATTTATTAATATTTCATGTAACCAGTTTCTTTCATATTTAATGAACTTTCTACTTAATGTACTGTAAAGAGATATGCTTTACTTGAGTCAGTTTTTTCTATCACTTGGGTGCGCCTTAGAGGTGCATATACTATACACAGAAAGGAAAAGTAAAAGATGCCACCAAAAAGTACAGAAAGTGCTCAAGTTCAAGAGATACACATAATTATATTATATTATTAAGTGCATAATTCTTGTGCACTGTTTGTATACACGACTCCAAAAGTGCATTACCACTTGCTATTCTCCTTTTCCTGCAATAGCAGGCAACCCAGAAGCTCGGCGGTCAGGTTGGTTGCGAATTCGAAAGGCGTTGGACCAAACCTCAATTTTGTAACAAATATATCAGTGTGACAAACTCCAAATAAGAGAAAAAAACAAATTGTTAAGAATGACAATTTTATTATCGTGACGGAGTTGGATAACATCAAAAGTTACAAAATGATCTTAGTTAAGCAGTTCAAGCAAAACGAATGGCAACAAACATATACCAGAGGAAAGCATTTCTCTTTCCCCCCAAAAAATAATCTCATAAGAAAGAAAAAAAGTTACATAATGTAAAGTTTTACTATAAAACCCACAAAAAAATTAAGAAAGTTGACACCCGAAAGGCAAGACCAACTGAACCGGAGTGAATGAAATTGTGCACAGATATTTAAAACATAAAATGAGGGAATACGAGTTTCGTATTTTCTTGAAAAAAAAAAACTGTTGGGTGGGGCACGGACCTCTCCAAACATTTGATCACAAAATATCAAAAGTGCTACTAACAGTATGTCAGATGTGTGTAAAGGACATGACGAATTGCAACGAAACTATGCGCATGGCCCATGTGCAAAAAATAAAAGTATACTTTTTATTTATTTTTTGCGGAAAACGGTTAAAGGGGGCAAAAGCCCCCACCTAAAGTTTTGAAAGTTGACGCCCGAAAGGCAAAAAGAAGTGAGCCGAAGTGAATGGAATTGCACACAGATATTGGAGACATAAAATGAGGGAATACTGGTTTCGTATTTTCCTTGAAAAAAGGGTTGGGTTGGACAGGGTACTTTCCAAACATTTGATCACGAAATATCAAAAATGCTAGTAACAGTATGTCAGATGTGCGAAAAGAACATGACGAATTTGCAACGAAACTATGCGCATGGACGATCTGCAAAATATGAAGGTATCCGTTTTATTTATTTTCTGCGAAAAAGCAGTTTAAGGGGGCATAAGAACCCACCCGAAAATTTTGAAAGTTGACGCCCGAAAGGTAAGAAGAAGTGAACCGAAATGAATAAAATTTGGCATAGACATTGTAAACATAATATGAGGGTATACGGGTTTCGTATTGTCTGAAAAAAACGGTTAGGTGGAGCACGGACCCCTCCAAACCTTTGATCACGGAATATCAAAAGTGCCATTAACAGTATGTCAGATCTGATTAAAGGACAGGAAAAATTCCCATGAACTTTGTGTATGGACAATACGCAAAAAATAAACGAATACGGTTTTTTAATTTTCTGCCGAAAAACGGTTTTAGGGGCCAAAACCCCTTTCAAAAATTTCGGAAATTGACGCCTGAAAAGCAAATAGGAGTGTACCGAAGTGAATTAAATTCTGCACGGATTTTGTAGACATGAAATGAAGGAATACGGGTTTCATACTTTCCGGGAAAAAAATAGTTGAATGGAGCACGGACACCTACAAACCTTTGATTAGGGAATATCAAAAGTGCCAGTAACAGTATGTCAGATGTGTTTAAAGAACAGGAAGAATTGGAACGAAACTTTGTGTATGGACAATACGCAAAAAATAAACGAATACGTTTTTTATTTTCGAGCGGAAAAACGGATTTTGGGGGGCAAGAGCCTCCGTCAAACGTTTTGGAAATTGACCCAAAAAGGCAAGAAAAATTTGACCGAAGTGAATGAAATGTGCACAAACATTGTAGAGGTAAGATGAGGGAATACGTGTTTCGTATTTTCATGGAAAAAATGGTTGAATGGGGCACGGACACCTACAAACCTTTGATCACGGAATATCAAAAATCCTAGTAACTGTATGTCAGACGTGTGTAAAAGGACATGACGAATTGCAACGAAACTATGCGCATGGAGAATGTGCAGAAAATGAAGGTATACTTTTTATTTATTTTCTGCGGAAGAATCGGTTTAAGGGGTCAAAGCCCCCGCCTAAAATTTTGAAAGTTGACGCCCGAAAGGTAAAACAAAGTGAACCGAAATGAACGAAATTGTACACAGATATTGTAGACATAAAATGAGGGAATACGGGTTTGTATTGTCTGGAAAAAACGGTTAGGTGGAGCACGGACCCCTCCAAACCTTTTATCACGGAATATCAAAAGAGTTAGTAACAGTATGTCAGATGTGTGTAAAGGATATGAAGAATTGCAACTAAGCTTCGTGTACGGACAATACGCAAAAAATGATGGAATACTGTTTTTTTTATTTTCTGCGAAGAAACGGTTTTTGGGTACAAAAGCCCCCACCTAAAGTTTCGAAACTATTCGCATGGACGATGTGCAAAAAATGAAGGTATACGTTCTATTTATTTTCTGGGGAAAAACAGTTTAAGGGGGCTTAATAATCGACCCGAAAATTTTGAAAGTTGACGCCCGAAAGGCTAAAAGAAGTTAACCGAAATGAATGAAATTGTACACAAATATTGTAGACATAAAATGAGGGAATACGGGTTTCATATTTTCCTGGAAAAAAGGGTTGGGTGGGGCAGGAACCCTCCAAACATTTGATCACGAAATATAAAAAATGGTAATAACAGTATTTCAGATGTGTGTAAAAGAGATGAAGAATTGCAACGCAACTTTGTGTATGAACAATACACAAAAAATAAACGAATACGTTTTTTATTTTCGAGGGAAAAACGGATTTTGGGGGGCAAGAGCCTCCGTCAAACGTTTTGGAAATTGACCCAAAAAGGCAAGAAAAATTTGACCGAAGTGAATGAAATGTGCACAAACATTGTAGAGGTAAGATGAGGGAATACGTGTTTCGTATTTTCATGGAAAAAATGGTTGAATGGGGCACGGACACCTACAAACCTTTGATCACGGAATATCAAAAATCCTTGTAACTGTATGTCAGACGTGTGTAAAAGGACATGACGAATTGCAACGAAACTATGCGCATGGAGAATGTGCAGAAAATGAAGGTATACTTTTTATTTATTTTCTGCGGAAGAATCGGTTTAAGGGGTCAAAGCCCCCGCCTAAAATTTTGAAAGTTGACGCCCGAAAGGTAAAACAAAGTGAACCGAAATGAACGAAATTGTACACAGATATTGTAAACATAAAATGAGGGAATACGGGTTTGTATTGTCTGGAAAAAACGGTTAGGTGGAGCACGGACCCCTCCAAACCTTTTATCACGGAATATCAAAAGAGTTAGTAACAATATGTCAGATGTGTGTAAAGGATATGAAGAATTGCAACTAAGCTTCGTGTACGGACAATACGCAAAAAATGATGGAATACTGTTTTTTTATTTTCTGCGAAGAAACGGTTTTTGGGTACAAAAGCCCCCACCTAAAGTTTCGAAACTATTCGCATGGACGATGTGCAAAAAATGAAGGTATACGTTCTATTTATTTTCTGGGGAAAAACAGTTTAAGGGGGCTTAATAATCGACCCGAAAATTTTGAAAGTTGACGCCCGAAAGGCTAAAAGAAGTTAACCGAAATGAATGAAATTGTACACAAATATTGTAGACATAAAATGAGGGAATACGGGTTTCATATTTTCCTGGAAAAAAGGGTTGGGTGGGGCAGGAACCCTCCAAACATTTGATCACGAAATATAAAAAATGGTAGTAACAGTATTTCAGATGTGTGTAAAAGAGATGAAGAATTGCAACGCAACTTTGTGTATGAACAATACACAAAAAATAAACGAATACGTTTTTTATTTTCGAGGGAAAAACGGATTTTGGGGGGCAAGAGCCTCCGTCAAACGTTTTGGAAATTGACCCAAAAAGGCAAGAAAAATTTGACCGAAGTGATTGAAATGTGCACAAACATTGTAGAGGTAAGATGAGGGAATACGTGTTTCGTATTTTCCTGAAAGAAAAAAATGTTGAGTGGAACAATTCGTAAAATAAGGCCTTTCGTGTTTTATAAGTGTCGTGTCTTCATTCGATTTTTTCAAATTTGGTATATCAACTACAAGCACAAACAATATAGCGTATTTTATAGTATTTCAGGAGGAACCTTTAACTCTTACAATGTGTATGCGCATAAAAAAACAATTTATTTCCAGTTTGCTGTTGATCTGCCAAATTTGAAGCAAAACGGATAGGGACACTTGAGAAAGACGAAAGGCCCTATTTTACATTGGGTCTATATAATATCTACACACACACTTTCATTTGCTTCAGTCCACTGCTTCCTGAGCTATTACGGTAATATTTACTTTTTTTCGGATGGGGCCTAGGCCCCAGAACTGTTTTTCAGGAAATATTAAAACACGTTTCAATTATTGTTTTGCAAATAGTCTCTATACGAATTTCCGTTGCAATTTTCCAGTCTTTACGAGGTTCTGACGTATGCTTATTTGCACTTTCGATATTGCGTAATCAACGGTTTAAAAGATCTGTACCTCACTCAACCGTTTTTTTTTCAGGAAAATACGAAACCCAATTATCTCATTTTACGTCTACAATATCTTTGCACAATGTCATTCAATTCGGTGCACTTCTTCTTGCCTTTTGGGCCTCAAATTTCAAAATTTTGGGTGGGTATTTTGCCCCCTAAAATCGTTTCTCCGCAGAAAATAAACAACCGTATTCGTTTATTTTTTGCGTATTGTCCCTACACAATGTGTCGTTTCAATTCTTCATGTCCTTCAAGCACTTCTGGCATACTATTATTAGCACTTTTGATATTTCACGATCAAAGTTTTGGAGGGGTCTGGGTCCCACCTAAACGGTATTCTTTTTCTCAGGAAAAAGGAAACCCGTATTCCCTCATTTTATGTCAACGATATCTGTGCACAATTTCATTTACTTCGGTTCACTTAGTCTGGCCTTTAGGGCCTCAACTTTCAAAATTTTGGGTGGGGCTTTTGCCCCCTAACAAAGTTTCTCCGCAGAAAAGAAAGAAAACGTATTCGTTTATTTTAGCGTATTGTCCCTACACAATGTGTCGTTTCAGTTTTTCATGTACTTCAAGCACTTCTGACGTACTGTTATTAGCACTTCTGATATTTCACCATCAGGTTTGGAGGGGTCTGTGTCCCACTTAATCAGTTTTCTTTTTTTCAGGATAATAAGAAACCCGTATTCCCACCGGTGGCGACGAAGAAAAATTCTCCTGTAGAGGGATAAATGGCTGAGATCTTTTTAATTTGGCCGATCAGAGCTCCTTTAATTGTGTATATTCGACGATAACAGCTTTGGATCAGATAAAATGCACTTGCCATGTAATTTTATTACAAAATGACGCGTGTCTTTGTTTTATTTTATAGTTCTCCCATATTAACTTTCTATTGATCGGCTACAGTTTCCACTTAAGAGGACTGAATACCGCCGAAATTTTAAAAATGATCCCCGTTGATTCATATGGAAAACTATTCCACTTTTTGAGCCGAAACGAGACGGAATTTCAATGTTATGATTGTATGTTAACATTTGTAAGTGAAATTAGTGGAATTCAAATCATTAATTGCTAGTTTTTCGTAACTGCGTCTTATATTGCCATCTAGTGGCAAGCAAAAAACTCAGTGAGGAATGGATGCTGGTCTCGCGGAGGAATATCAAGCTCGTATGTTTCTGCTACTCTCAACCGCTAAATTACAAGTTCAGTACCTGTGTGGGGAAAAAATCATACCATGAATAAGTAAAAAAGGTCGTTAGTTTTTATCAACGAAGAGAAAGAAGGGGATTGAACTTAAAATCTTGGAGAGAAGAACAAAATATTGTAAGCGAAGTTCAACGGAAAATATACAATATAATTTTTGTCATTATAAAGAAACCTTGAATGTAGGTTGAAAGAATCACTCAGAAGTTTCAGCTCGTATTTGTTTCAGGCGGGCTCGTGTGTGGCGTTGTCAATTCTCCTTTTCGTGTTCTGAGTGCGGCACAGTCACTATTAGATCAGCTGAGGGGAAAAAAGAGAATAACAGCTCGCACAATCAGCGAGTTGTTATTATTCTCACTATATTTACATTTTATTTTCTTACTATATTATTGTTTATAACTAAGCCATGACCTTCTGTGCAGATCACAGTCATCTCCAATAATCAGTGCCAGATCTATGGGAAAGGGGCGAACGCTCCGAGCAGCAGTTTAGGGGACGACAAGGTGCAAAAGTAAAAAGCAAAAGCTCGTAAAAAGGAAATACAGTCACCTATTGAATTCAATTTGGCCTAAACGTCTTTCAAATTTCAATACCAGTATGCTCATACATTTGTATTGTTAAAGCATACAACCTACCTTCCTCTGCAATTCAAAATACGTAGGCAGGTCTCCATTGAAAATTTTTTAAAAATGGACTACATGATGCGAGATGAGGTTCAAGCCTGGGATCGTTTTTATGATTTAAATTTGATGGAGCACCGTGAGGGAGGAGAAGGAGTGGGAGACATAAAAATCAATTTATATAAGACTGAAAGTGACTACTTTGTAATTTAATAACTCTTGAACAATCTCACCGATCTCAATCTAATTTTCAAGATATATGAGGTTTGGATCTGGAAACATTTTTCTAATTTCACTTTAAGGTAGATTTTAGGGGAGAGGGAGGAGAGGGGGACGTATAAATAAAAACTAATAAAACCCAATAACTTTTGAACCAACCAACCAATCTCGATCAAATTTTGAACATATATGAGGGTCGAGCCTTGGGTGTTTTATCGTTTCACTTTGACGAGCCAACGTAGGAGAGGTGGAGGGGGAAATATATGTAAAAAATTAAAATAAAAATGACTACTTTTGTGACTTGAACCACCTGACCGATCTCAATCAAATTTCCAACATACATGAGTTAAGGGACAGGGATTGATTTAGGCTATTCACTTTGACTTTGCAAAGTAGGGGAGTGGGAGGGGAAGAAAAATTTTAAAATGATCAAAAATGACCGATATTAGTGTTGAATCCATAGTTTTCGGGGTCGATGAGAGAAACAGTGACACTTCTGATGTTTCAATCCAAGTTCAGCTCTGATGGTTGAGGAGCGGGAGGGTACAACGTAGGGGAGGGGGATAAACATTTAAAAATGATCGAAAATGAGTAATATTAGTGTCAAATCCATAGTGTTAGGAGCAGTTGAGATTAACAGTGACAATTCTGATGCCGTGTGCCGCAGCACGGAGGAGGGGTAGGGGAGCTATATATAATGATAATAATAATCGAAAATGGCCAATATTAGTGTAATCCATAATTTTCGGGATCATTCTGATGAACTGTGACATTTTCGATCCGGTTTAAATGCAAAATCAGCTCCACCACTTGCAAGAAGGGGAGAAAGAGATATATAAAAATGGTCGATAATGGCCACTATCAGTGTCGAATTTATAGTTTTCTGGGTCGCTTAGATCAACAGTGGTACTTTCGATCCCGTTTAAATTCAAATTCAATCACACAACTTGGGGGAGGTGGAGAAAGAGATATTGAAAAATGATCGAAAATGACTGATATTAGTGCCGAATCCACATTTTTGGGGGTCGCTGAGATGAAGAGTGACACTTTCGATACCATGGCCCGCAACATGGGGGAGGAGGAAATATACATATAAATGACCGAAAATGACTAATATTAATGTCGAATCCATGATTTTTGGGATCGCCGAAATGATCAATGATCTTTCCGATGCTGTTTAAATCAATGCCATTGAAAACGAAAACAGTGTATTTCACGGGTACTAAACACATGAAATACGGAGTTGTGCATTTTATTTTTAATTTCAACCCAGCGAAGCGGGTCATATATGCTAGTAATACTAATAAAGCTCAGGTACTGTCCTTTCTCTATTTCAAAACCAGCTACAAATCTCTTTCCTATATCTGTTATTGCAGCTATCAGTATAGTTTTGTTTTTCGTTTTTATACAAACCAAGGTTATAAAGGATGGTCTATTTAATGTGGGTTCGGAGCTTGAATCTGATAGGCCGTTTCCAACCATACTATCACGCCTCCAGGAAAACTTGATTACAGGGGAGAGTCTAAAGCAAGAAATTTAGGATATTTCTTTTGCTAAACAAATCTTTAGTTTGCATACTAGTCATAGCACATGTTGAGAGTTTTTTTCAACGAATCTGTATGAAACGAGACCTGCAAATGAAATAGGACTGAAAGTTGAACTTACACCAGGAGTCGAATTTGGTATCATTCTAACAAAAAAATCCTAATGGCTGACTACTTAAATGCTCATATTTCATTCTCGTGTAAAAATTTAGGGTGAGCCCGGCTCCCTAGACTCCCCGTGGATACTGGCTTGTGTGATCCCCACCCTCGAACACAATTTTCTGGGATCCGTGACTAAGCGGTTAGCGTACGCGCCTTTGGCGCGGGAGACCCGGGTTCGATTCCCGGCGGGAGCTCATGTGGTTCGGATTCCACGTTAATCAGTAGGTCCACGTCTCATATAGCCTCGCTGCTGAACGGAACGTAAAACTCAAAATCAATCAATCAATCAACAATTTTCTGGGAGAAATCCTCTATTCTTCATTTTGTCTGTCTAGGTGAGTTTTGTCTGTCTAGGTGGGTACCGTTGATGATTTTGCGAGATTTTCCAGGGACAAAATTCCCTTCAGAGTTATTTCTCCTATACTAAGTACGATGACTGTTAAATGAATATTTTTTCATCTTGAATATATTGTGATAATTTTCAACCTTATTTAATAATGTCATTTTTAAAAAAAATAGCATTCTCTTTTCTGTAACTCACTACAGTATACAAGTTAAATATCAGACAGTGTGCAAAAGAGGGGAAGTGACTACAACGTACGATGGACTTTCTTGTAAACCATTCTTGTAAACCGATGAACAAAACCTTTCTTGTAAAATTCAGCGTTGCAAAGAACCTGTGTGATTGACTGATAGCTACACATAAATTGACAGAATGAAAGTCTTAATTTTAGTACTGAAGCTGCCTCAGGCTAAAAGCAAACTGCCCCCAGGCGTTGTTTTGTGCCTTGTAACATTGTGTTTAAAAAAAAACAGACACAAGGTCAGTTGTCAGAGTTGCTTAGTTCTTTGTGAAACAACTGATAAGGCTAGTTTTCTGTTATACAAAATTATATTTCTCAATTTGTTGTTTGAAGCCTCTTTATTCCTTATAAAAAACAATATATCCAGGTTTATATTTATCATGAAAATATATTTATCATTCAGATCCTTTATTATTATTATTATTATTATTATTATTATTATTATTATTATTATTATTATTATTATTATTATTATTATTATTAGTAGTAGTAGTAGTAGTAGTAGTGGTATTATTATTATTATTATTATTACCGCATAATATTTTTCGTTAGTCCTCACAGCAATTAATACTTAGCAGCAGGTGTAAAAGTGCGTGGGAACGCCGGGGAACCCGGCCCCTCACCTCCAAGAAATGTGTACGGCGTCCCCCCAGTTCCTAAGAAATTACCATGGGCAAAGATAGGCATGGGGGAGGCGTGACGTCATGCCACTACCTATCGTCCTTCTACCTTTTCAGATGATTAAATCCCATCTCGCCTAATCCTACCTCACCTAACGATTTATCAGCCACTTATATCTCTAAGATAAAAATGTCTGCCATTTTAGACGAGATGGGAATTTCCATCTTGTCTAATCCCATCTCGCCTAATATGGCGGTAGGATCCAAGGAGGGAAATTCTGTACTAAGGAGGGAATTCCTCTACTAGCATTTTAACCAGATATTTCAATCAATATTGGCAATCTCTGTCAACTACAATATAAATATATAATAATTACTATACAAGAAGAAAGCATAGGGGAAAGTGATTTAGTTAATTTTTATTTTACGGCTTGTCAGTACACTGCCAGAATAGTAAATCCGTTCTTTCCCGCGTGTCACTGTACTGACACAGGCGAAAGGTCTACTTTGACCCACGAGCACACCGGTTGAGAACCAACGTTTTTGGTTCCTTTCACTATGGTCTATCTCTTCATACAATAAGGCACATCATTTAAAAAAAAATATGTGTGCTCGCGGGTCAAAGTAAACCTTTCGCCTGTGTCAGTACAGTGACACGCGGTAAAGAACGGATTTACTATTCTGGCAGTGTAGTGACAGCCGTAAAGTAAAGGTTAATTTAGTTACTTTTGGTTTGTTTTGGGAATACTGGAAATTGATTGGCAAATCAGAAACTAATAAGGAGCTAATCAGAAACAGGATAGAAATATACAGGGTGTTTCAAAACAACACCTACAACGTTTGGGAGCTGATTCCTGACACCAAGATAAGCCAACCTGGGTGCACAAATACTTCCTTTTGGCGCTATGACCAGCTAAAAACCTGTCGGAAAAATGCCCAAAATGTAACTCGAGAACAAAACGTCGGATCGAAGTCGGGGGAAAAGAAATGTATATTATTTTAGCTATAGCTTCCATTAATGCACAACTCGATATGGTACAGGGGCAGCACAAAGATCACCCCAAAGAAATTGAAGAATTATTGGGATATTTTATGAAATGTTGACTGAGGCAAGTTAACTACAATTAAATACGATATTTCAACTAACAGGAATCTTAGAACACGGTCGAAGTTACAAGAACATCGTTAAAATTATAAAAAGGGAAGATCCACATATTTGATTGATCTACTTTGTCTCAGTATAGAACTGACTATCGAGAAAGAACTGAAATTATTTGAAGTCCATAAAGTTTAAATGTTATGCCTTCTAGGCTAATGAAGACAGAGAGATCACGCATGGCTATGGGGTAGCGTGTGCGACTTTCGCATATGAGACCCGGCTCCGGTGGCGGGAGCACAAGCAGTTCGGATCTCACGTTAATCCGTAGCTCCATGTCTCATGTAATTTTGCAACCGAAGGGATGCTAAACTGAAATCCGATCCAGTAATAGAGAGAGATAATAGATGGAAGCTATTTTTTGGGAAATAGTTCGTGAAAGGAGAATGTAGGAGAAAACGGGATAATCCCGGGAAATCGCAATTGATTGATGCGTGATGGTATCCACTACAAACTTTTATAGTCTGGGATCGAACGAGGTCCATCCCGCACCAGAAGTAAGCGCTCTATAACTAAGTCACCCTTCCCCTACTTTGGATGAAACACTATTATTCTGACAGATGTATCGGTATACTAAATATTGTGTGTGATAAACCAAAATACAAGAAGGACAAACGGTCAGAATGTGGAATTCGTGAAGTTACCTTCGTGCGAAAATGGTAAGTACGTTTTTCTATGTTAGTTATTGTTAACTGGATGCCCGCGTCTCTTAGGGATTGGGGGAGGACACGGTGACTCAGTGGTAAACACTTACCTCTGGTACGTGGGACCTCTGGTTCGATCCACAGCCAAGAAACTTTGTGGTGGACACCATCGTATCGTGTGTGGGTTTTCTCGGGATTCTCCAATTTCCTTCCACATTCTCATTCCATCATATCTTCCATCAACATTCACTTGCCTTAATCATTGTCTCCCTTAGCCTAAAGAGCATAATCGTGGTTCGTTAAAATGAAATACTTCATTTCATTTCACAGGGGTTGCTTACAGTTTATCGGTTGGTTACCGTTAATATGTATTTTTGATAGGTTGTATTATTGATACTATTATTTGTATGGTAGAAGGAGTCTTTGGGGCTCATAATTTTCGAAAGGCTGAGGACTATAATTGTACGTTGATTGTAAGAAATACTAAAGGTACGAACTAAATTCGATCTTTGAGTCTTTTAGCATTACACTGGTAGGCATGAAAATCCTCCCACGAGGATGAAAGGGTGTACCGGATAGATTTCGAGACGCTGATTACGAATATCTCATCGAGAAAGTTCCAGCACGTAAGGTTTTTTTTTGGCGGGGTGCTGTTTCCATAATAGACAGAAAAATCGTATTTTTCGTATGTAATATGTGTTTTCCTTGTTTGGAGTGCATAATTCTGAATTTTTACGAGGGTGAAAGGGTGTACCGGATAGATTTCGAGAAGCTGATTACGAATATCGTATCGAGAAAGTTCCAGCACGTAAGGTTTTTTTCGGGGGGCGGGTTGCTGTTTCCATAATTGACAGAAAAATCGTATTTTTCGTATTTAATATGTGTTTTCCGTGTTTGGAGTGCATAATTCTGAATTTTTACCTTAATCCAAGAACTATTACTAGGCTATATCCCAGGAAAATTCTTTTCTCTAGCTCACAACCCCCCGAAAACGTACCCCCTCCGCTTGGGTTGCAAAGATTTATTGTCGTTCCACACTGCATACACTAAAACCTAGGCGTTATTGACGGAGAAAGATTTAATAATCAACTTCCGATCATTTGTCGGCTTTCTTTTGTCTAAACGACAGACAGATTGTTGAAAAAGGCGCCAAGACGTTGTCGTGGGAAACAAAAATTTTAATTTCGAGTTGATCTTCGTGTTAGAAGGTGGTGTTACGCTGTGTCTGTGTATGCCGTAGATGAAAAATATTTCTGCGTGAATATTGACGTTTGTGTTAAACGAACATGCCGAGAACTTGCAACAATTCGACAGATCCATTCTGCTACGTAAGTGGGGAAGTGATTTTCAAGGGATAAAGTAGGCCATTGTCACCATTCCTGAAGACAGCCTAAAATCTGTACTTCGGGTGTAAAATCAGCGACCAGGATCGCGTTTGGGCTCCGAAACAAAGTTGTAACTCGTGTGCGCGCACTCTCACAGGATAGTTGAAAGCTACACATACATCGATGCCGTTTGCCGTACCTATCGTTTGGCGCGAGGCCTGTGATCAGTGGCGGATCCAGGATATGATCAAGGGAGGGGCTAAACCATAATTTGCCGTTTTATCCAGTGTAAAGCTGAATTGAAGCCCATTTTATCCAGTGTAAACCTGAGCGTCAAGGGGGGGGGCTATAGCCCCGTAGCCCCCCCTTAGATCCGCCCTTGCCTGTGATCATGTTTCAGACTGTTACTTCTGCCTGACTAATATAGAAGGTTTCTCAAAAAACATGGAGCATAAAATACAGTATCTTAACTTGGATTCCGCGAAGAGACCTGTGAAACATGATGTTTGTCTGCCTGTACCCGTACCATCAGACTCATACAACCTGTGCAGTGTTTCATCCGATGAAGAACCTGCTGCTTGTGAGGATGTTGCACAATCTTCGAGTACACAGTCAGATCCCAATTACGATCCAGTGCCTGACACTAATGAACCACATGTGATAAGTCAGGAAGAGCTGAATGATCTGATCAGAGACGCAAACCTCCCCAAGTCTAAGGGCCTGTTGCTTGCATTACGACTTCAACAATGGAATCTACTAAACCAAGATGTGAATATATCGATGTATAGGAAAAGAGAGGTGAGCCTAGTTCCTAGTTTTACAAAGGATGGTGATTTGGTGTATTGCAGTGACATTCCATCGATTATGAGACAACTGAAGTTGAACTACAACACTGAAGATTGGAGGCTATTCGTAGATTCGTCTAGGATAAGTCTCAAGGCAGTGTTACTACACAATGGCAATGAAAAGCCAGCCATCCGTATTGCTCATGCTGTACATATGAAAGACACATACGAGAACATACGAAACCTATTGCAAAAAATAAAGTACGAACAGTCCCAGTGGTCTATATGTGCTGACCTTAAGGTTATTGCCATCCTCACCGGTTTACAAGGAGGTTACACAAAGCACTGCTGCTTCTTGTGTCATTGGAATAGTCGAGCCAAAGACCAGTACACCATCACAAAATGGATGCCAAGGAAGCAACTGGTCTCAGGGGAGATGAACGTGGCTAATGAACGTCTTGTGGATCCGGAGAAAATATTCTTATCACCCTTTCAGAGTCAGCGAGGCCAAGATGAAAGAAGGTGTTTTTACGGGACCTTAAATCAGAGACTTTTCTAAGGATACTACATTTTCTTCTAAGCTTAATGAAGTGGAAAGTGAGGCTTGGGAAGCTTCGAAATGTGTGCAGTTACTTTCTAGGGAATTATAAGTCACCTGATTACAAAGACATTGTGAGCAGGTTAATTACTTCATTTCGTAACATGGGATGTAATATGTCCCTAAAGTTACAATTCCTGCATTGTCACCTGGACTTCTTCCCTGAAATGTACAGCTTGGGGGAGGTCTCTGACAAACACGGGGAAAGGTTTCACCAGCAAATAGCTACCATGGAGAGGCGCTACCTTGGTAAATGAAGTGTGAATATGTTGGCAGACTTCTGTTGGAGTGTGACACGCGAGACACCCTGTAGTAATTACAAGAGGAGTAGGAAAACCAAGTGACACGTAAGTGTTTAACTTTTTATTCAATTTTATCTGCATAATTTATATTGATATTTAAATTATAACGTGCAAATTATTATGGGTGGAGAATAGCATCTTTGAGCGGATATTGAAACACCCCCTCCTTTCTGAAAACTGGTACGTCTTGGAGAAAAACGGGTTACGGATTCGAACTCAGGAGCTCGAAACCTATAGGAATCACCTATTTTCGTTCGTGGGAGCGAAAAAAAGTTTCATTTTGCCGACCAGTGTTATTAGTCGAATTATGGACAAGAAATGGCTCACATATCTACAACAAAGAAAACTACAAAGGTGGTTCAAAAATGTTTTGTACAGTGGTCTCTATTTTTTTTATTTGTTGCAGAAGGAGAACGAAATTTTTTGTGATCATACTTGGAACATTTAGCTATACACTGAGCTTACTCAAGGTAGCCTCCATCAACTGTGACGCATCTGGTCCAAAGTTCTTTCCATGATGTAAATGCACTTTGGTAAAATTCTGGAGATTGACTTTTACACCATCGCTTGACACAGGATATAAAGTCTTTCTCACTATCAAATGTTTTACCGCGCATGTGGGCCTTCAGACGTCTTTTGCCTTCAGATTCGGACGAAAACAACCATGTTTCATCCTGGGTAATGACGCCATCGAAACACTGTTTCCACTCTTCAGTAAAGGTCGTGATGAGACCCTCGCATCTTTTTCATTTCTCTTGTCAATAATCTAGGAACCCAACGTGCACAGATTTTTCTGTACCCTAGTGGCTGTACCAGTGATACCACACTACTCATTGACAAACCAGTCATTTCAGCAAACTGTCGTGAAGTCACACGTCTGTCATTTGGATGATTTGATTAATGGTCTCCTTATTCACATCACTCACTACCGTCGATAGTCTACCGCATCGTGGATTTTCCAGAAGAGAAATCACCTTCTTTAAACCTCTGCAACCACCGCTGGATACTGCTGCGATCCAATGTGTTCTCCCCATAAACAGAGAGCAACTTCCTGTGAATCCATGTGGCAGAGTCATCGCCAGTCTTGAAGAGGAACTCCATCACCGACCGTTGTCGCAATCTGACATCTACTTCACGGTCCGTTATGGTTAACCTGTAATTAAAAAAATACTTTAACATATCAACTTATAGCTAAATGTTCCAAGTATGTTCAGAAAATAAATCATTCTCCTCCTGCAACAAATAAAAAAAATAGAGACCACTGTGCTAAACTTTTTGAACACTTTTTGTAACAGTGAAATTTGATATTCGACAGTGAAATCTAATAATATACAACTTGGATATCAAATTTTGCGGTTAGTTTTCTTGGCTTTGGATTCAACATACGAATATCAGTCTCCTAGCTTTTCGTAATAACTATGAAGATTATCTTAAATCTTCCAAATAAGTACAGATAAGGACCACTAAAGTTCATAATTGAATTTTGAGAACCTGCTGGCACTAACTGATATATCAAATCACTACTTTTCCATTTCAAAAATTATCACAGATTTCAAAATGGCGGATATCAAGATGGCGCCGGAGGTTCGTGATCTACTTTGCCCATTCTTCTCTTGTCATTATGTGAAACTACCACCGTTTGCATTGTCTATCTTTCACTATTTTCACGATTCAATAGTTTATTTGATATATTTCAATAACATAGCATAGCCCTTCTCCCATCAGTTTTGACCCCCTAGTTTCTTATGGCGTTCAGCACTTATAACTTTGCACATATACATATTTCCACACCTCTATCAGTAGCTCTACGTCTCATTCCGCAACTCGATTAATCCATTTGGACCTCTTACTTGTCAGACAATTTCTTATTGATGGAGGAACAGGGAAAATAATTCTACAATGACTGACAAGTAACACTTCCCAAGTGTAACACTCCAATTTTGATAAAATTTGCCACATTGATACTACACATAAAATAAACGAATACGTGTTTTTTTATTTTCTGCGGAAAAACTGTCTTAGGGACCAAAAGCTCCCAGCCCAAATTTCGAAAGTTGACGCCCGAAAGTTAAAAACAAGTGGACCGAAGTGAACGAAATTGTGCACAGATATTGTAGACATAAAATGAGGGAATATGGGTTTCTTATTTTCCTGAAGAAAAAAAAGAAAACCGTTTAGGTAGGACACAGACCCCTCCAAGACTTTGATCGTGAAATATCAAAAGTGTTAGTAATAGTATGTCAGAAGTGCTTGAAGGACACGAGGAGTTATAACGACACATTGTGTAGGGACAATATGCAAAAAATAAACGAATACATTTTTTTACTTTCTGCGGAGAAACAATTTTAGGGGGCAAAAGCCCCCATCCAAAATTTTGCATTTGAGGCCCAAAAGGCAAGAAGAAGTGCACCGAATTGAATGACATTGTACAAAGATATTGTAGACGTAAAATGAGGTAATTGGGTTTCGTATTTTTCTTTAAAAAAATCGGTTGAGTGAGGCACGGACCTTTTAAACCGTTGATTACAAAATATAAAAAGTGCAATTAAGCAAATCAGAAGTTCGTAAAGAATATGGAGAATTGCTTCGTATAGGGACAATTTGCAAAGCAATAAATGAAACGTATTTTAATATTTGCGGGAAAAACAGTTCTGGGGCCTAGACCACATCCGAAAAAAAGTAAATAATACCGTAAAAGCGCAAGAAGGAGTGGACCGAAACAAATCAAATTCTGTGTAGATATTATATAGACTCTATTTAAAATAAGATCTCAAGTATCACAGATCAACAGCAAACTGGAAACAAATCGACACATGTTTTTGTTTATGCGCAAAAACATTGCACGGGTTAAATGTGCCTCCTGAAATACTATAAAATACGCTATACTCTTTGCGCTTGTAGTTGATATGCCAAATTTGAAGAAATCGGATGAAGACACGACACTTCTGAAACACGAAAGATCTTATTTTACATATCCAATATCTACATACAATTTCATTCGCTTCGGTCCACTCCTCCCGCAACTCAAAACCTCGGTCCACTCAACAGTTTTTTTTCCTTCAGGAAAACAAGAAACACGTATTCCCTAATCTTACCTCTACAATATTTGTGAACATTTAATTCACTTCGGTTCACTTCGTTTTGCCTCTCGGGCGTCAACTTTCAAAATTTTGGATGGGAGCTTTTGCCCCATAAAACCGTTTTACAGCAGAAAATAAAAAAACCGGTATTCGTTTAGTTTTTGCGCACTGTCGATACACAAAGTTTCGTTGCAATTCTTTATATCGTTTAAACATATCTGACATACTGTTACTGGCATTTTTTATATTCCGTGATCAAAGATTTGGCGGGATGCGTGCCCCACACAACCGTTTTTTCCAGACAATACGAAACCCGCATTCCCTCATTTTACGTCTACAATATCTGTGCCAAATTTCAATCATTTCGGTTCATTCTTCTTACCTTTCGGGCGTCAAATTTCAAAATTTTGGAGGGGGTTCTTTTGCCCCTTAAACCGTTTCTCAACAGAAAAGAAAAAAAACGCATTCCTTCATTTTTTGCGTATTGTCCATACACAAAGTTCCGTTGCAATTCTTCATGTCCTGTACACACATCTGACATACTGTTACTAGCTCTTTTGGTATTTCGTGATCAAATGTTTGGAGGGGTCCGTACCCCATACAACCGCTTTTTTCAGGAAAATTCGAACACCGTATTCCCTCATTTTATGTGTACAACTTCGTTCATTTCGGTTCATTTCTTCTTGCCTTTTCTGGAGCCAACTTTACAAAATTTTGGGTGGGATCTTTTGCCCCCTAAAACCGTTTCTCCGCAGAAAATAAAAACCCTTATTCATTTAGTTTTTGCGGTTTGTCCATGCGCAAAGCTTCGTTGCAATTCATCATTTCCTTTACACACATCTGATATACTGTTACTAGCACCTTTGATATTTCGTGATCAAAGGTCTGGAAGGGTCCGTGTCCCACCTGACCGTCTTTTCCACCAAAATACGAAACCCGTATTCTCTCATTTTGTGTCTACAATATCTGTACAAAATTTCATTCAGTTCGATTCACTTCTTACCTTTCGGTCATGAAATTTCAAAATTTTGGGGTGCGTTCTTTTGACCCGATTTTCGGCAGGAAATAAAAAAAATGTATTCCTTTATTTTTGTGTATTGTCCATACACAAAATTATGTTGCAATTCTTCATGTCCTTTACATATATATGACATACTGTTACTAGTACTTTTGATATTTTGCGAACAAAGGTTTGGAGGGGTCGGTGCCCCACCCAACCTTTTTTTCCAAAAAAAAAACGAAACCTGTATCCCCTCATTTTATGTCTACAAAATCTGTGCACAATTTCATTCACTTCGGTACACTCCTATTTGCTTTTCGTGCGTCATTTTCCGAAATTTTGGATGGGGGCTTTTGCCCCCTAAAACTGTTTCTTCGCAGAAAATAAAAACAATATTCGTTTATTTTTTGCGTATTGTCCATACACAAAGCTTAGTTGCAATTCTTCATATCCCTTACACACATCTGACGTACTGTTACTAGCTCTTTTGATATTCCGTGATCAAAGGCTTGTAGGTGTCCGTGCCCTATTCAAGCATTTTTTCCTAGAAAATATGAAACCCATATTCCCTCATATCATGTGTACAATATCTGTGCACAATTTCACTCACTTCGGTACACTCCTATTTGCTTTTCGTGCGTCATTTTCCGAAATTTTGGATGGGGGCTTTTGCCCCCTAAAACTGTTTTTCCGCGGAAAATAAAAAAACCGTATTCGTTTATCTTTGCGTACTGTCCATACACAAAGATTCGTGGCAATTTTTCCTCTCCTTTAAACCCATCTGACATACTATTACTGGCACTTTTGATATTCCATGATCAAAGGTTTGGAGGGGTTTGTGCTCCACCTAACCGTTTTTTTTTCAGACAATACAAAACTCGCATACCCTCATATTATGTTTACAATATCTGTGCCAAATTTCATTCATTTCGGTTCACTTCTTCTTACCTTTCGAGCGTGAACTTTCAAAATTTTGGGCTGGGTTCTTTTGCCCCCTTAAACCGTTTTTCCACAGAAAATATATGAAACGTATACCTTCATTTTTTGCACATTGTCCAGCGCATAGTTTCGTTGCAATTCGTCATGTTCTTTACACACATCTGACATACAGTTACTAGCATTTTTGATATTTCGTGATCAAAGGTTTGGAGGGTCCGTGCCCCACCTAACCGTCTTTTCCAGGAAAATACGAAACCCGAATTCCCTCACTTTGTGACTACAATATCTGTACAAAATTTCATTCATTTGGGTTCATTTCTTCTTACTTTTCCGGCGTCAAATTTCAAAATTTTGGAGTGCGTTCTTTTGCCCCTGAAACCCATTTTCCGTAGAATACAAAACAAACCGTATTCCTTTGTTATGCGTATTTTCGATACACAAAGTTTCCTGGCAATTCTCCATGTCCTTTACACACATCTGACATACTGTTACTAGCATTTTTGATATTTCGTGATCAAATGTTTGGAGAGATCCGTGCCCCACTGAACCGTTTTTTTTCAAGGAAATACGAAACCCGTATTCCCTCATTTTATGTTTTAAATATCTGTGCACAATTTCATTTACTTCGGCTCAGTTGTTCTTGCTTTTCGGGTGTCAAATTTCTAAATTTTTGTGTGGATTTTATATTAAAACTTTACATTATGTAACTTTTTCTTTTCTATGAGATAATTTTTGTGTGGGGGGAAGAGAAATGCTTTCCTCTTGTATCTGTTTGTTGCCATTCATTTTGTTTGAACTGCTTAAGTAAGATCATTTTG
This sequence comes from Thermobia domestica, assembly GCF_964235325.1. Classification (NCBI taxonomy): domain Eukaryota; kingdom Metazoa; phylum Arthropoda; class Insecta; order Zygentoma; family Lepismatidae; genus Thermobia; species Thermobia domestica. Next base: position 52,464,963 of record NC_137455.1, on the reverse strand, counting down.
TAACTTTTGATGTCATCCAACTCCGTCACGATAATAAAATTGTCATTCTTAACAATTTGTTTTATTCTCTTATTTGCAGTTTGCCACACTGATATATTTGTTATAGAATTGAAGTTTGTTCTAACGCCTTTCGAATTCGCAACCAACCTAAGCGCCGAGCTTTTTGGGTTGTCTGCTATTGCAGGAAAAGGAGAATAGCAGGTGGTAATGCACTTTTGGAGTCGTGTACATATTTCGAATCATCTTACATAACTGCGCAGTTACATTTAGAAGAAAGCTATTGCTTATTCATTGTTGGCGGAAAGTTTTCTTCTTTTTCTCGTTGTTTCTTTTCTCCACTTTAAAGGATTACTCCGAAAAGTTTACAGAAATAAAAGTAAGCTTTTCATTGTTGCATTGTTATGTTCTCAAAGATTTTGCATTGTAAATATTGGTTTTAAAAAATATTAATAATGTATGTTAAACTTGCAGTTAAACAGAATTTTCCAAGAATTGTGCTATATATTTTAAATTATGCTTTATGTTTTATTTTCTAAAATTATGCTTTATTACGCTTTTAAAATAAGTTTCTTCTGGACCCTTAGACAACCACAACCATGTTCAAGGTACCAATCATATGTGTAAATTGCTATTGTGCTTTTTATGTTTTTGGGTTGCCCTAATTATTAGCATATGACTTCCGTATTTTAAACGTTGTTAAATATTTTTCATTATCTTTGTACAATCGCATGATTAATTTATAAATGTTATACTATAAATCATGTAACATTTAAAACAGTGTTTGAATCTAAGGTTCGGTGAACTAGCGTTACCCACGAGATTCAAGAAATTTCTTGTCTCATCTCAAATTCGGATGTTTAATTTTTCGAGACGAGGCAATACTACTGTCTACAGATCTAGAGATGAATCAAGGGAGTTTTCATATTTATAGTGTGGAAATTCTGCAACTTTCGTATTTTTTCCCCTCTCCCTCTCTGTTAACAATTCAAGAAATAACTTCGGAGAGGGAAACTGAAAATCTTTTTACAAATACTTTTTAAACTAAGAAACGGTTAACTATTAATTCTTAACAACAACTGGAAGTGCATTAGGCCTATTTATTAATACGAGGGCTCTTCAGAAAGTAGCAGACGTTTTTCCCTATCACGTCAGTGGTCGGGGCTTAGAGTCGCCATTTTGGTGTCAGAACGTTGCCACTCAGTACGCATCCAACTGTGGTAGCGTGAGGACTGTGACACTCTTACTGTGCTTTCTGCAGCATGCTACAATGTGTGCTGCATTAGAAAATACTGCCTCTTGTGAGATGCGTTCTGTGATTAGGTTTTTATTGAAAAAAAAAAAAAAAAAACAAGCTACCTGAAGTCCACCGTGAGAAAACTTAGCGCGAAGGTGATGAAGACATGGCTCGCTATACAATGCTTTGATACTGACGATGAACTGCATACCAGTGTAAGCTAATGGTTGAAATTGCAGGCGGCACATTTCTAAGGAGACGGCATTAAAAAAAAAATGTGCCAGGGTATGATAAGTGCTTTAATTTGCACTATCACCATCAAGAAAAATATAATACAATTTATTTTTATTGTATTGCATTATGCAATACTTGCATTATGTATTGTGAGGTTTTCAGGTCCGTAAATATAAATCGTTCTTTAATTTCATACGTGTTATTTATGATTCCTCTTGAGTTCACAAGGATAACAGCTTCTTGCATAACATGCTATCAGACGACACTAATTAACTTAAAATAACTTCCATCCGGTTCTGCAGTACAAGGTAAAAGGGTATGGAATGATAGGATAAGTCAGACCTTGTGACTTATTCAACAGCTATTTAATGAAGTGAAGAACCTAATGATCTATACATGCTTTAGAATCAGTGTGAAACATTCATCTTGGTCTGTTAAAATAGGACGATCAGTATTTGATGGTATCTGTAAGTATTGATATTTTCTTATTGTTAAAAGAATGATTTGAAATATTTTCTGTTGTCAATGGTGTAGCCAAGGATCTTATAAAATAGAGGATCTGCCCCATATATATCTTCATCCTATTAAATAATGAAGCCAAAAAACAACCGAGCATCGGCACATCTGATTGGCTACTCTCGTTTCCGACATCATCTGATTGGCTACTTTCGTTTCCGCCATGTTTGTTGGCTCAAAACATTGCAATCCTATTGGACGGAGTGTGCAGAGTAGGGGTGGCGAAACTGTGACGTATGGCTTCAAGATTTTATTGTAAGGGCAGATCCTCTATTTATAAGATCCTTGGGTGTAGCTAATCCTTTTGGAAAGCACCTGTTTCGAATTAGTATATCTTTTACTCCCCCCGCACGAAGAGAAAAATCGACCACATTTAGAAGGAATTATACAGGCGGTTTTCCTGACGTTGTTCCTGCTACGGCAGGAGAACTGCAATCTGTGTTGTGCAGATTTTTTGTAGTGCGTTGGAACCAGGTCAGCCTAGGCCCGTACCCACTCGGGGTCTAGGGGAGCCGCCCCCTAAATTTTTGCTGGTCCCCCTAAAATTTTCACGGTAGCCTTGCAAATGTACTATACTTTGGTGATGAACTATAATATGGTTGTATCGCCCCCCCCCAACTTTAGTCGGTTCCCCTTACATTTTTGGGCTTGCTACGGGCCTGGGTCAACCTCTCTGTATCTTTGAACGTATGTTTCGTACAGATTTTCTATATGTTGCTACATACTCAATTCCTTAACCCGCATGTTCACTTGTACTTCCAACCAAGAAGGAATTTCTAGATCGTGCAAAAGAGTGATACTGTGTAGTGTCCGTACCGTACAAAACCAGATGTTTGTCAAAGTGCATAACTGTGATTTACCATACCGTCCACGTACCGATGAAAGATACAAATGAGCTTCCGTCTATTTGCAGCTATATAGGTTTGTCCTGGCTAAGCAATAAAACCTGCACGTAGCCTAATACAGAAAACACGGTGTGTGAGTTTTCTCGGGGTTCTCCCGTTTCCTCCCACATTCTTCATTCCAATATTTCATTCATTTCTCAACATCACCGTCTCCTTTAGCCTAGCCGGCATAAACGTGGGACATAAAACTTAAATATTTCATTTCCTAATACCGAAAATATCGTGTATGATACAGAGTTCTGCTAAATTTCGCATCTCCGTATTTTCTAGAATAAGAATAAGTTTTTCTTTCTCAGTATGGTTCACTTTGTGAAAACTTTACTAATTTACAATTAACAGAAAGAGGGCTACCTTAGAACCTTTGCTTCTTGCTCCGCACGATCAGTGGTGCCCACCCCCCCCACGTCCATGACGCACCCCCCCTCAAATGCCTATCCGTAGGTGTTCTTCCATAAAAAAAAATCTTTTCGATTAATTTTTACACCCTCTCAAACATATTTATATAGATTTTACCCCCCCCCAATATTTCAATGACGCAGTTTGCGTCATAGCCCCCCCTTGTGGGCACCCCTGCGCACGATTAACCCTTTGCGTTTTAGGTGTCATTTTCCTATATGCGTACTGTAATACCAGGTTTTCATTTGCTGTTAAAACATTGTCTGTTACCAGGTTTTCATTCTATGTTACATAGAACATAGTTATTGTGCACGCGCGAGGGGAGTATTCACGTTACTGATATAAGCATTATGGAACATTTGGAATGAAAAAGGGAAATTCTGATGTTCTGAAGGACTTTTGCAACCGTGTGTACCAACGCAGTTTAAACGAGCGTTCACTTAAACGCGTTCAAAATTAAACTTTCAAGTTTAAACGTGGTTCCCGGACTTTTGTTGCACAATTGAAAATCGAAGTTCAGTAAACCTCGTTTAAGTAAACTTCGGTCAATTTGTAAAATCGACTCTGATTGGTTGTCGTCTTTTGTCTCTAACCTTCGTTTAACAAAGTGACAAATGAAGAAAGCATACCGCGTGCCGGGGTTTTCGACTTTCGAGATTGTGTGCATCTCGAGTGAACACAACATCAAACAATGAACTAATAAATTATATATGTAATGAAATAAACGAGTGATACTTGGTGTTGCAATATTGGTAGTAGATTTTAGATTAGATTGTAGCGTGTAGTTTCATTATACGGATCCATAGTATAAGTAGTAGTACTACTAGTAGTAGGAAAGGGTTAGAAGTCCCGCAGGGGTTTGTTAGGTTTTGTTCTCGGTGCAGTTTTACTATACGGATACACAGATTGTAAAATGTATGGAAAAATATGGGCAAGTCTTTAATTTGCTCATTTTATGTCCAGAACAGAACCTAACTAACCCCTGCGGGGCTTCTAACCCGTTCCTACTATTACTACTACTTATACTATGGATACGTAGAGTAAAACTGCACGATGTTCTCGATATCCTATCACCTCGATATCGACCATATATCCTATCATCCTCAATGTGGATTCCTAGTATTTTCGTTACTAATACATTCCATCCCCAGTATATTAAATTCGCCATCACTAGAAAATTAAAATAATAATAATAATAAAAGAAAAAACTTCTGGAATCCACTGATGGGGAAAATTGATTCAACAGTTATTCATATTTGATCGTGAAAATGTTATTCTAATGCCTTTTACATAATTTTCCCTGTTGGTGTTTGCCCACAATTCCTAGTTATCGTAGGTAAAGTTGAGGAGCGCTACCATTTATTCTTTTCATTTATGATTTAACGACTTCTGCATTTTTAGTTTCTCACCTGTCCATCAGCTACGCACACATTTATAATATGTTAACAAACTTATATGTTATAAATACAATAAGTGCAAAAACCTCGCACGAATCTGTGCTAAATGGACAAAGCAACCGAAGTTTGTATCTATTCCGATTCGAAGCAGGGCACAATTTGAGGGATCGCTCGTGATTTTGTCCGCGAAAGCAGGCACATTAGCGATGGTGGTGTGTGCATAAGAAAAGACCACTGTTTAAAATATCATCCTCCTGTTTTGCGGTGGAATTTTCTCTAAATACATTCGTTACACATGTAAGTAATCTGTGATTATAGAAACAGCGTTAAAATGTATTGTTCATAATTATGCAATTATAATGCAAAACTAGCTTGTAGTGATCACCTACTACAGATTGGTACGTATTTTTTGTACTAATTTGCTCATCAGTCCAGCAGATGGTTCTACCGAATTTTGACGCTTTTTTAAATTTTTTTACATTTTCAGGTTAGATTAGAGCTTTCTTTTACCAGAGCATGCACTAAATGAAGAGCTCCATTACTTTAGGATGGCTCAGTAACGTATAAATAAAGTGTGGACGTATAGCATAAAAACTACTGTGTATAAAACACAAACCAAGTTATGCTAGGTGGCCACTAAAAAGCACGAATGCTATCCAACCTAGTTAGAGTAGGAACGCAGTAGGGGGGCCCGAGTGTTTGCGTCCATAGGGAGCAGGCGCGTCAGCGACGGGGTATACACATAAACGAGGACAGTGGAAAAGCACACTTACACATACTATAATTTCTTTATCACTAATAATTAACTTCAATATGCTGTGATAGATGGTAATTACTTATATTCACACTTTCATTCCTTCGTGATAAATATTTCACGTCGTTTCTTACCTATAAATTTTCTATTTGGTAGAACTGCCTGCTGAAGTGAACCATTAATTTGCTTACACGTGTACCTACCATCGCAAATTTGCCTGTTCACTACGGACGCACCTCGAATATAGCCCAGCAGCTTCACCTTGGCGTAAACCGTAATAGGTTTAAAAATAACTTGTAATGAGTAGCTTGCGAAGTTTGGTACGTGGTTTTGAGACGTGTGGCTTTCACTATAGTAGCTAAGTTTCTATGTGTCTTATACGATTGTACGCATTTGGTTGATAACACTGTAGGAATAACTGGATAATGAGTTTACCAAGGAATAACTGGATAAGTTTTACGCTGTTTGCATGGAATTTTGACAAGAAAATACTGTATTTATAGACATAACTTGTATGCCCTCCTAACGTTAATCTTTACTGGAAAATTGTTTAGAAAATACGTTGTTGAAAATGCTGAGCTGATTTTGTAAAAAAAAAAAAAAAAAGTAGTTTATTTCTAGTGGGTTTTCTATTGTAAAGCTACAGCCTCGCAGGTTTTCTAGCTACATATCCTCCTTATTTCTTTTTGCTAGTTAACAGACTTTACCTGAAAATTAAAAAGAACTGTATTCCTAAAACTTCAGAACATTTATTTCATTTTATTGATATACATTATATCAAGAAAAAAAGAATGAAACCACGAGCAGAAAATTTCTCCGATCACAAACAGACTGACTTGGATCAACGAAGTTTAAACCCCCAAATTCGGCCGTTCAAGCTAAAACCAAATTCATACACCATTTGACCGAGACATAACCTTGAACGTTGTTAGTGCAACAGACATTTTCACTGAACTTGGCTATGATCCTCGTTCAACAGTTGAACTTCGTTGGTGCACACGGCCGTTAGGCTGCTTGAAGTTGGCAACACTGACCGGAGATCAAAGACAAAGTCTCTTCTTTTTCCAATCTCGAAAAACGATCTTGAAGTTGTCAATTATTTATCTCGAAAACAAATGAATGTGTGTCGTAATTGAATGCTCCCTTAGGCTTGGCATCTTCTGAGACAAAACTTTGTGTGTGTGTGTGTGTGTGTGTGTGTGTGTCAGTAAAGTTCTATCCCTTAAGGAGAAATAGTATAAACTATTGCGCCTTTCATCCACTATAAAAATTCATCATCTCCAAGATTAATACGAGCCTTATTAAGGATACGTTTTCATGACATCCCCATGGGTGTCACTGGTATTTTGCAACGGAGTATTTGAAGATATCCACGTGGATGCCACTGGTATTTTTCAACGGAGTATATTATGACATCCACGTGGATGCCACTGGTATTTTGCAACGGAGTATTTTAAGACATCCACGTGGATGCCACTGGTATTTTGCAACGGAGTATATTATGACATCCACGTGGATGCCACTGGTATTTTGCAACGGAGTATTTTAAGACATCCACGTGGATGCCACTGATACTTTGCAACGGAGTATTTTATGACATCCACCGATGCCACTGGTATTTTGCAACGGAGTATTTTATGACATCCACGTGGATGCCACTGGTATTTTGCAACGGAGTATATTATGACATCCACGTGGAAGCCACTAGTATTTTGCAACGGAGTATTTTAAGACATCCACGTGGATGCCACTGGTATTTTGCAACGGAGTATTTTAAGACATCCACGTGGATGTCACTGGTATTTTGCAACGGAGTATTTTAAGATATCCACGTGGATGCCACTGGTATTTTTCAACGGAGTATATTATGACATCCACGTGGATGCCACTGGTATTTTGCAACGGAGTATTTTAAGACATCCACCTTGATGTCACTGGAACACAAGGGGTTAAGAATGAAATTAAGTTGGAATGTAATAAATAAAAAATAAAGTTAACGTTGTCTTATCCTTTTCTTTTTGGCCAAAGGAGTCTGATAATTAATAAAAGTGAAATGATTATGAAGGAATTGATGGTCTGAGAATATAGAAAGAAATGAAAGAATCTCAAAGAAACTTCACTAATATGATGATGTCAACCACGAACTCCATGACCTGGGATTTAGTCTTGAATCCCTCGCTGCAGAGGTCATTACTCTATCACTAAGTCACAATACTGTACTCAGTGTAAATGTTATGCTATCCAGTCATATCTTATACAACAAATTATAGTTAAAAACTATTTTTTGTTGTAAACCTCTTGATTTACAATCAAATATATTGTTTAAGTGTTTGCTCATTTAATTTTTTCTTTATGTAATTTCAGTTCAATGGAGGCCCAATCTATACCATTAACAGGACCCCAAGACTCTAAAGATGAACCATCACGAGCACAATGGGCATCTAAACTGGAGTTCCTTCTTACTTGTATGGGTTATGCCATAGGACTTGGAAATGTGTGGAGGTTTCCTTACATGTGTTATAGAAATGGTGGGGGTAAGTTTACACACGAAAAGAATGAACATTCGAAACTCATTCATTTCATTTGAGCCTCATGCAAGGAACTTTCTTCATGAGATGCAGATCATTAATCCACGTCGCCTTTATCTTCGACTTACGAGGAGAAATTAGACAATAAGTTCACAAAGCCTGCGGTGAAACATTTATGTATTATTTCATACAATTAGTACAACCAACAGATAGTACATACATTAGGCTATTTTCCTACACAGTTTCCTTATCGGTTGAGGCATTTATCGCGTCGTGGGATGAGTTTGAGGATTTCTTCATGGTAAAAGTCCTGTTCAGTCACGTTGTCACGAAGTGTTTCATCTCTTCGTCTCAAGAATAGCGACGGCTTCCTAGGTGCTTCTTCAAATGTGGGGACAGGTAAAAGTCGCTTAGAGCGAGGTCTGGGCTGTAGGGAGGATGTCGATGATGTCCCAGCGAAATTGCTTCAACAGCGCAGTGCTCTACTGGGCATTATGAGGGCGCGCGTTGTCGTGAAGGAAGATGACGCCCTCGGTGAGAAGTTCTGCCCGTTTCCTCCTGGTCGTGTCAAAGTCTTACAGTATCGGTCAGCCGTCACTGTGCGCTGTAGCAATCGAATAACTGAGCGAACTTCTTCGCGAGACCAGCTTTCTAAACGAGTCGCCACTTGTGTTTAGCTAGTACTCGCGCCGTAGATGGCAGGTGGCTGAAACACTGCATAGTTGCCAACTCCATGTATGAAAATTACCCTATACTCCTTATTCCTCTATAATAGACGAAACTCCAGATATATCGAATTTATAACCTTAGTTTCTGATTCTCCCTCTTATCTTGAAATTATATTTTTTTTCTCGTATTTAGGATCAAAGAATACAAGATATCGTATTCCATAGTGTTAAATCTTTTTAGGTATTTTTTTTTACATCTACTTTGATTGTTAAATACCCATAGATCCATATAAGTCCAACAGGATCATAGTGTACAGTTTAGATTAAATCAACAATTGTAAAGTGAAGACTGAACTAAAATGATCCACTGTGGTAATTTTTAAAATTCCAACCTGTGTTATTACATAGTCGAATCCATAGTTTTCGTGGTCGCTAAGATGAACAGTGATACTTTTGATGCCATTTAAGCCCAAATTTAGCCCACAATAGTAATATTTAATTTTTATTTATATAGATGTTTTATTATTTTCTGATTATTATTATATTTTCTTTATTTCTATCGATTTGAGATAGCTTCAGTAATAGCAAAGAGTGACTGACTAACGGAATATATTACTATTTTTTCTTATTTTAACACAGCGAATCGGGTAATTGACGCTAGTATATCTTTGAAATCTTTGAGTTTTACGTCCCACGGTTATGCCGGTTAGGCTAAAGGGGACGGTGATTATGAGAAATGAATGAAATGGTGAAATGAAGAAAGTGGGAGGAAACGGGAGAACCCCGAGAAAACCCACGCACACGGTGTTTGCCCACCACAAAGTTCACTTGGTGGGGGCTGGGATCGAACCCGGGACCCCAAGCACCAGAGGTGAACGCTCTACCACTGAGCCACCGCGGCCCCCTTGACGCTAGTATAATACTACTACTACTACTACTACTACTACTACTACTACTACTAATAATAATAATAATATATTAACTGAAAGTTTTTATAGTTCTATTTTCTTATGAGACAGGAGGATCATATAGGGGAGACCGGGGCTATTTGAGTATAGTAAGGGAAAACTCAAAATTTCCAAAAAACGACGCACTTTAAAGTTTAGATAATTAGACCATAATCAACATACATTATTATAGTACAACATATTAAAGAATAAAGAACCTGTTAAATCATGGAAATTCAGGAAACGAATTTAAAATAAAAATGGCAGAATTCGAGATTAGCATAAATCACGGGGCTACTTGGGTTTCTCAAGGGCTATTTGGGTACTTCACTGTATCAACATTGTTTACATTAATCACATTGGCATTCATATATATTATTAAATTATACCCTTTTATATATAACTTGTAAAAACATAAGTCAAAAGGAAAAGTAAATAAGTAGAGAAAATCTTTAAGAAAGGGTGTTAAGAATAAGTTAAGAGTAAACTCCTACAGCGTCCTAATAATACAAGGCTATTTATTTTCTTATCTGTTACATAATACCGTACACGTACAGGTTCGTCTGCGAGTAGTTTGACTTATCCTTTTTGAAATAAATATTTGTAAAAGCAAAGAAAAAAGGCAACTCTGACAAAATAACATAAAAAGAAACGTCGTATACTTCTACATTTTCTGCATTAATTTTCAGTAAATAAAAACAACACACGTTAATAATGAAAACTTTAGTTCAAATTTAACTTTTAAAAAAATTGAACTGACAATAACACCTGTGTTCAAAATCACGTTTAACTAGTAGTCTTATACATTAAAATCAAATGTATAGTAAGAGAAAAAACAAACCTTGTGCTAGAGAAACCTAAGAGAATTATAATTATTTTTTATATGAACATCAGAGAAATCACTGTTTCTCAAACTTCTGAAATACGAGACAATGAAAGTTATCGAGAAATGTGAAACTCAGAGACACTTGCCACATACAAACTGTTTTATCCTATTAGCTCCAACACATATCTCATGGTACCATTGTTTACAATATTGGCAGCGAATCCACTCCCCTTTACCGACTGATTCTTTAGAGTAATATTTCACATTGCAGAATCCGCGTGGTACATTGTCCTCGGATTTATTCTGATCACTATCATTATCACGTGCAGCATACGTAACACTTGAGGTCATAGGTCTGTTTAGTATTGTCTTCTTAATGCTTTTCGTTTTCGAGCCAGTTTTGCCAAATCCCTTCACTGATAACTTCCGTTTCATACAAAGTTGTTGGACATTTTCGGAAGAAGTGAGTAGGCGAGTAGTTCGCTTCTTTTTCGTGGAGATACTTTTGAAATTTTTTGTAGGAGTGCGAAGAATTTGAAAGAACGTCGATGTTGAGCATGATGGTGTTGCTGATGGACGTTCTTCAGATTGTGATGTTGAGGTTGAAGAGGGAATATCTGCTGTTGTTTTAACTCCTGCAGTTGAACTTAAACTTGTATCTTAACGTAACCACTATCTGATAAGGAAATATGAGAACCAGGTGGTAGATTGTTTATGAATTCTTCTCTCATGCGCTGACCTTTAAAAATAACAAATGGTGGGATGTATTGTCCAACTGCGTTGCAAGCAACTATTACAGTGACATTCTCGACTCTTTCGACGTCAGTGAGAGCAACCATCTCTTTTTTCCCCTTCTTGGCAATTACCTTGCTTGGGTTGTTGTTAAGAGGAAAACCTGTTTCATCCACGTTGTATATACGTTGTGGCTTTGTGTTGACACCAATCGTCGAAGAAACAGATTTCAACAGTTGAAAAAAGGCACTCACTGTTTCCTTATTAACGCCCTCAGTACGGGCTCTTGAAAGTCCCTCAGGCTTTCGTAATGATAAGTTCGGATGTCTTTTCATGAAACTTGAAAACCAATCCTCACCAGCTAATCCTTTGTTTTTCCAAGGATGCGGAATTTGATTTATCGTTACATATCGATGCACAGCTATTCGAATCGTTTCAGGGGTGCAGCCTACTCCCTTTTCCGCAAGAGTCATAATTCGCAACACCAACTCCTCCTCCTGTTCGTTTGTCAGTACTGTGGGGTGTCCTATGACTTCCGGTTTTGTATTTTGAACTATTTCGTTATTATCACCCAAAGTTAGTCTCAACCTTTCGATCTGTACTTTTCTTCGCAAAGATTAAAAAGGAACATTGCAGAGCTGTGAAGCTCCACGCAAACTCAAATCACCTTTTGTTACACTTTGCACTGCCTTTTCCATGTCTTCATTATTCCACTTCTTGTATTTATGTTTTGATTTGTATGTCCGTACCATCTAAAAAGAAAATAAAGTGTTTTGTTTTACATACATGACCATATAGGAGGCTGAATCATAATACAAAATTAAAATTCATAAATTAAATATATTCACATAAGTTTACACCTGACCCAAATAGCCCCAATTGACTCAAATAGCCCAATTTTTTTCGACTCAAATAACCCCATTTTGCTAAAGCTTACGCAGGAACGTATTACTTTCACACAAAACAGAGGGCAGCACCAAAACTTGCCCTTATAACATATGGACGTTCTGTTTTACGCGTACGGTAATAACTTTACAAATATTTTCATTTACACAGATTCAGCACCTTATGTCGTAGAAACACAATTTTATATCAGAGCAAAATATGAAGTATTGCAACTCACCTTGCTCAGAATAGTCGCACATTCACAGCAAGCGATAAGAAACTAGAAGATCAAAGATATACACAACCTTCCCTTAGCCAACGAACTCACAACTGAACGTAGGTTCAGCGTACTGGTGCGCATATTAAATACGCAGTGACCTTTTTTCTTATGTTTGACCCAAATAGTCCCTTGACTCAAATAGCCCCAGTCTCCCCTATATTAAGTATAATACTCGTAATTTTTCCATCCTTTTCAGGTGCCTTTCTTGTTCCGTACTTCATTATGTTGTCTCTCTGTGGCTTTCCCTTGTTTTTACTGGAAATCTGTTTAGGACAGTTCAGCAGTCTCTCCTGTATCACCTTATTTGGAAAATTAACTCCAATATTAAAAGGTAAGATAAAAAAAAGGAATTTATAAAAATAGAAGTTGTCTTTTATTAGAAATAACATGTGTATTATTCTCCCAATGTTGAGTTACCTGTTATTGATGTTAGGTATTGATATTATGTATCCAAAAACGTTCTCTGTTGGATTTGAACAATAGACAAACGTGGAAAATCAGAAATAGTGTCCATCAGCTGAAATAGTCTGTCTACATCGATCGATTGGGAAGATTATAACTCAGCGGAACCTAAATCAAATAATTTACCATGTTGAGAGTACGGAACCTTTGTCCTCGCAGATAGTAATCGAACGAATGGAAGGATTGGTAATACGGCGGTGCAGTTTCAAAGGAATATGGAAAATGTATTTGGCAGGACGCTAAGTTTCCGGTCGCCAAATATTTTAGTTTGGCGGTTGGCATTTGGCATTTCCTCTGTTTACCAAATTGAAATCATATCCTCTGATTCGACTACTGGATTCAGACCTGAAATTTTGTGACTTGAATTAGAATTTCTCATTCAATGGTGTCATAGGTGCTTCGCGCTGTTCAGATGCAGAATAACTCCTCTACTACTCATAAACACTAGCTCCACTGTTTTCAACTTTTTATACACACAGTTGCATTGGATCATCTGGCCAGGTGGCAGCAGTTCGTGATGCGCAGTATCCCGAACCGTTCACCAAACAGAAAATTGTTGTCGGCTCTGTTGAAGAAGTGGTCGTTTTAGTTATTGAGAGTTAATTCATCTTGTGCTAACCAATAATGATATCGCCGTGAAGGATCGTAAAAAATCTGCTTGTCAGTGCTGCCTAGAAACAAACCCTTTCCCTGACCAAACAACAAAGAAACATAGCTATTTCTAATGTCGTTTTCTGAGGCAACTCTCTTCCTGTGACATCCATTGTCAAACTTTATGTCGCAACTCAAGCTGGTATAGACGTAGGTTAACGGTTACATCACTGCAATTCAATGTTTCTTTTATATGTTTAGTTATTATCTTTCCCAATAGCCAACTTAAATGCCTCACGTCTACAGATGAACGTGTCATATATGATACATCCTGTGGGGATTTATTCCTGTACTTAAATTTGTTAAATCACCATTGTATTGTTTGCTCATTTAACACATCCTCATCAAATGCTTATTTTTCTTCCCTTTTTATTAGTGTTTGTTTCCAGTTTAAACTCATAGAGCATATAGGTACAGCGCAGGCCCGTAGCCAGCCCAAAAATGTAGGGGGGAGCAGCTGAAGTTAGGGGGGCCCGATCCAACCATATGATAGTTCATCACCATATTATAGTTCATTTGCAAGCCTACCGTGCAAATTTTAGGGGGGAAGCAAAAATTCAGGGGGGCCCGGCCCCCCTAGAACCCCGCTGGATACGGCCCTGGTACAGCGCACTGACATCCTTATCAAACTGTAGCGACCACAACCAATAATTGACAAAAGAATAAACTCATTAACATTGTACCTTTATTTTTCTCTCTCTCTCGAAATGAAATGTGTAAGATGCGTGTGCAGTGGCATTACTCAGATTGTACCGGTACTATTCTTAATCCTAACATTAGTGAATAGACATCCGAAAAGTAAGCCTGTTGGTATTGATACGTACCAGACCAGTGCACAGTAGGAGCCACTCCTGAACCTGCAGTTAATACTTAATGGATCTAACTTCGGTAAAATGTAAATATTCAACTCTACGTGGCATGGTTATCCACTGACATAGGACTGGCTGAACAGTCGATCGCTGTTGTGAAACTTCTTAGAAACAAAGTGATATTATATAAAAATAAATCTTATACACCAATCCCTTTTTTCTTTTAGGTAAGTTTCAGTTGAGATAAAATACTTTCACATAAAATGACTAAGACATACTATTCATATGAAGAATGAGAACATTATTTTTCCTTTGCTATGTCAAAGAATAAATGCATATGTTTGTTATGTAACTGTTATGTTTCTTTGGTAAAGAAAGACAATCTGGAAAGGCATTATTCCACTTTGTGAAAGAAGAAACACAACTCCGACTTCCCCCTGTGAATTAAGGGAAATGAAAATGCAGTTTCAGACACAATTTGGCGATAGGTAGTAGAGGTCTGCACGGTCCGGAATTTTTTAGCCCAAGCCCGGCCCGGCCCGTGAAGTTACAATGTGAGGCCCGACCCGAGTCCGAAATAAGTTCTAGCATTTAGGCTTGAGCCCGGCCCGACATCGTGTGGTACTCAAATGAGCCGGAAATAAGCCCGGATTACAGGAACTTAATAATTAACGCTAAATTGTATTTTTATTTATAGCAATTAGAGGTTTAATTTTACAGTTGTGCTTTAAAAGTTCTCCAGAAAGAACGGTGCAATATATATATATATATATATATATATATATATATATATATATATATATATATATATATATATATATATATATATATATATATATATATATATATATATATATATATAACTCGTTGTACAGTATATTTACAAAGTGAGGCCCGAAAATGCCCGAGAAATATGGTTGTATATTTAAAAATTTACGGCCCGAGCTCGGGCTGGGCCTGAAGTGATATATGCTTTGTAGGCAAGAGCCCAACCCACGGGCTCGGCCCGAGTCCGTGCAGACCTTTAATAGGTAGATCGGCAATGATTTTTATATCCTAAGGTAGATCACTGAAATCAAAATGTTTAGTCATTCTTGTCACTAAGAAATCGCTGTGAGAGGTGGTACTAGTTGTCACAGAGTGCCTCAAGTAATTGTCGTTTGTTTGTGGGTGATATTCGTTTGTGATATATTAGTTGTAGGAGATGACAAATATTGTCCACAGCATTCGAGTTTGGGGATTGTCTGAGCCACGCCAGACTTTGAACCCCATTTTGTATCCATGGTATCTTGTCATCCGTGAATTGTGTATTGATTCGCATCAGTTGGCCTACTTTAAAGGGTACTAATCCATCTTGCAGCCCATGAACGATTGAAAAAAAAAATTGGGATGCACAATTAAGTCATTTCGTCTAAATAAACCCCAGGATATGTTAGTCACTAGATATTGCAAAGTCATATTTTTACTTCAGCATCAACACATTTCAGTTTCCCTAGTCAACAATAAAAAAAGAAGATATATATACATCAAAATAATACATTGTCTCCCACATCTGACCGTAGTCGGATTTGAATTGGCGTATATAAACCATCAGTGGCGTATTTAGGAAGCTATCGGACTCAAACCCTCCAAAATAAATTTGTTAGTTTTTCGCATTCCACGTACAACAATAATCCTCCTTTCCATTTCTAAGAATTTCGTTGACTTGCCATTTTTCTTATGCTCTTTGTTCAGAAATAATACTGTATTTGTCAAATTTCATTCCATGTAAGAACTGCGTTCTTTTTTCTTTCTTTCGTCCATTCTACTCTTCTGTTTCTTTCTCTTAGTTGTTACTTTCTTTCATTTCTCATATCATACTTTCGACCGTTGTTAGTTGTGATTCAACTCGGCCGTCGTCAGTAACTTCAAAACTAAGAGAAGGTGATAAGCAAAACTGGTGTTCCACAACAACTTACACGGATATCAACATAACGAAACTTTAGTTATTATAGTAAAGGAATATTTACATCGTATAGTTATAAAGAAAGGTAAATGTTTGAATTAAAGAAAATCAAGAAGGGCAATAAGTAAGTAGCCCGGGAAATTTGGTACGCCAAGGGATGCTTCCTTTTTCTTCTATGAATACAATAAAAGGTTAGATTCACTGCTAAATTTTTGTGTGTATCATATCACCAGTTTGCAATTCTTGCCATTAAAACTACAATTTATGCATAAACTAAAATATATTTAATTCTCAAACTCAGGTGCGCAATTGCCCCTTGCTTAACCGTGTTATTCATAGCCCCTCCCGAAACAAAATCCTAAATTCACCACTGTAAACTAATATATACAACTAAAGTAGAATTTAAGCACGCACGATGATTTTATCTTTCTAGAAATCACACCAAATAACTTAGGTCGTCCTAGCCATTCAAGATGTTAAATGTTTTTTCTGCTAAGCAGCCACGTGTTTTCAAAGTTTTGGGAAACCAATTACAATATAATGAAGATGCAGGTTATTAAACATGTTAAATAAGTTAATCAATATTTCTTCATTTTTTTTTTCACAGGTGTCGGATATGCTACGGTTATCGCCAACTTCTGGTGTGCCGTATACTGTAATGTGATTATTGGTTACCCACTTTACTTTATCGTAATGTCGTTTGATTCCCAACTGCCTTGGGAGAGCTGTAACA
Organism: Thermobia domestica; assembly: GCF_964235325.1. Classification (NCBI taxonomy): domain Eukaryota; kingdom Metazoa; phylum Arthropoda; class Insecta; order Zygentoma; family Lepismatidae; genus Thermobia; species Thermobia domestica. Next base: position 52,448,061 of record NC_137455.1, on the reverse strand, counting down.
ACACATGGAATACAGAGAATTGCGTTAAGGTATTTATTATTTATTATAAATTTTGATTAGTTTCGAAGCATATCAGAGTCTGAAACATAATAATTGTAAGAGGCGAAGTTGTAAAGGCAGCCCTGCACAGAGGAAGTGTTTACTTCTTTTATAATTTCGAGAATGTACTAGATATAAGTATTTTGTTTTAAATATGTCTAAATAGATGAAGAAGGTAATAAATTCATTTTCTAAAACTCAACCAAATGTATTCTAAAATCTTATATATTTAGGATTGTTTAGCTTTTCCAAAAAGAAAAATACATTGCCATTATTTTACACAGATGATCCCAAGAAAATTTTGCGCCCTTTACCTTCTCTTTTGTTTGTATTCAGTATCAGCCTAAATGGCAGAATGTTATAAAATAGAGGATCTGCTCATACGTATCTTCAACATATGAACTCAATGAAGCCAAAAAACAACCAAGCATCGTCTAATCCGGCACGTTTGATTGGCTACTCTCGTTTCCGCCAAGATTGTTGGCTCGAAACATTGCGATCTTAGTGGCGCGCAGTGGGCAGAGTAGGTGTGGCGAAGCTGTGACGTATGGCTTCACGATTTTGTTGTATTGGCAGATCCTCTATTTTATAACATCCTTGCTAAATGGGGACACCGTAGTCTAGTGGTTAGAGCTTGAACTCATGTCCGCGTGATACCGGATTCGATTCCCGGCCGGTGCTTTACAATTTTCTGCGTTCACCGAGCGTCGTGAGGCAAACTGGGGAGTCACGTGAATAAAAGACGTGACGGCCACTAGATCTAGGAAGCTCCTTAAACTTCTGTTAGAGACAAGGTGATGCAGCGTGCAAGGTGATGCACGTGTTCGTCGCAATGCTGGACGTAGTTAAGCCAGTCGCTAATAGATGGCGTTGGAGTGGCTTAGTCCTACAAAAGGGCTGTTACGCAAAGGTTTGGTTTTTTATTAGTCTAAATAATACGGCCGCTTACATTAATCCACCAGCAGCTTAGCGGAGCGTACAGAACGAAATGCACGGAGTACGCTGGCAAACAATAAGCAATAGCCCAGGGCCATTTTTAACCTCCTCGGCGCCCTAGGCACTTCAAATTGCTACACCCCCCACTATTTCACCAGCATCCTCTCCTTTAGTTATTGCTTTGCCAGTTTTGGTTCGGGAGAGATTTTCGCTCTCTAACTTTTTTTTCCCTTTTTTTTTTTGTTTTCGCTCTTTGAAGACTCTTTCCATTATCCACCACCCATGGACCCGCCGTATGACCTTGACTGGGCGCAGCCATGATGATTACTAACAAACACTGATAACTGCTGCTAAACAAGCAAGTGACACGATAATCCCATGCATGTACAGGAGATTGAAATTTATTGAGCGCGCCTTTAATAATAATAAATTGAACTCATCAGAAGTATATTATAAAGGTAACCAAGAAAGTTCTATCACTTTTTCACCCACCACCTTTGAACATCGATATGTCACCTAAGACGTAGCAAAAAGATCAAAAATAGTCCCCATCAGCATCAACGACCTTCTGCCAACGTTCTGCAAGGTCTTGGATTCCATCATGGTGGAACTTGGTGGGCCGTGAAGCGAAGAAGGTATCAAGTGCATTTCGTACCTCTACTAGAAATTTGAACTGACGTACTCTAAGGTGATTGACCAAAAAATGTGACAGGTGATAATCGGATGGTGCAATATCTGGGGAGAATGCCGGATGCAATAGTTTTTCCCATCCAAGGCGTAGAATGGTGTCCCGGGTCATCCTAACCACGTGGGGCTTAGTGTTGTTCTGTAACAGGAGGATCCCTTTGCGATTCTGAAGGTTTCTTTTTTTAGTTTTTCTTGAACACGGCTCAACTCCTGACGGGACAAAGTTGCATTCATGCTTTGACCAGCTGGTAGCAGTTCCCGATGCACGATGCCCCAAGCAAGTCACCAAACACACAGGAAGACCTCCTTCTGGTGCAGTGCTGGCTTCGGCTGTTTTGGAACCGGTTCATGGGATGCTAACCAATGATGACGGCGCCGTGGAGTTTCGTACGGGACCCACTGCTCATCACATGTCAACATCCTGCCCAGAAGTGACTCTTTCCTCTGACGAGACAGCAAAGAAACACAGGTGTTTGCTCGTGTTGCCTTCTGGCCCGAAGTCAAATCATGTGGGATCCATCAACCCAACTTGTAGTGCTTCTGAAGTTCATGAAGGTGTTGTCGAATGGTTTCTCCACTCATACTGAATTGTAGTCCAAGTTCCTCACATGTCTGGCTACTGTTCGTCTCAATTGCTGCCTGAAGATCTTCATTTTGCACATGTGTTTGTCTTCCGGCACGTGGTGCGTCTTCGAATGTTTCGTCACCGTCCTTAAACTCGTTAAACCAACGCTGCACTGTCCGTGTAGTCACGACACCTTCACCAAAGGTCTGGCATATCTTCCGTCCCGCTCCAGCTGCGTTTGACCCCAGTTTGATCTCCTACATAATACACGCCCTTATGACACTCTGTGGAGTTCCCATGTTCACTCTGTCCTTACAGAAGTTTACGGTGTAACTGAGCTGCCACAACCAGGTAATACCCACACCAACAACTGACCTTCGCTTTATCTCCATTAGCATTCAACTCACGGTGTGAGGGACAATTGAACACAGACCTCCACAAAAGCGACAGAACTTTCTTGGTTACCTTTATATAATTATTGTTTTCTTTCTTTTTTATTCTTTCATCATGTTGATATTCAATTTATCATATTGAGTGACAAGCTAGTAGTTTTAAATGGACGGAGATTGTATTTGTAGCTTTCTTGTAAATTATTATAATTAAAAAGTGCACAAGGAATCATTTCCACAGTCTCGGCTTTTGTCTGCTAATAGCAGAAAACACGTATTTTTCCACATATTAGTACAATTACTAGTTTGTTTTCACCCCCCACTTCAAGTTATCCTCAGACAACTGTAGGCCTATTCTTATTTGTCAAGTAATATAAATCTCTATTTTCAATTAACAAAAGTAAAATTATACCTAAAACATTTACATTAGCCGCGGAGATCTAGTATGATTGTAACCAGGTTGCTCAACCAAAACGGAAATTACGTTTTCAGCACCAGCGTATTTTAATTTTTATCTTTTTTCTCCCTCCAAGTTTTGCGCTCCCAAATCTTCTGCGCTCTAGGCACCTGCCTAGTGTGCCTAAGTGGAAAAGCGGCCCTGCAATAGCCACAGCCTGTTTTAGCTCCAGTAGCGTCGTAACAAGGAAAGCTAAGATGCGCTCTGGTATCAACATTGTTTTCAATACATATCTCTCTTAAATTCCTCTCGTGGACAGCCTATTTTATACGCATATAGAGTACCATGCTTATTTTTTAATATACCGCCCCTAGAAATTTGACGCCCTGGGCCCGGGCCCGTGTGTAAATACGAGTTTGGTTGCAAGCAAGTAGGAATTTATTTAGAAAATCTGTATCTGTACTAGTACACAGTCATATATACTGTATATATATACAGTATGGCGCTAAATTCGTTGTACAAAAGCAGAGGAGTGATTCCTGAGAGTAAAACAAACAAAAAAGTTCCAATAAACATAGGGCGAAAACCCCATCGTTTACGTGTTATAGGCTGCCGAAATCATGAAAAAATGAATTTTAAAGGTCCATAGTTCCAAAACTATGGGACCTACCATAGTTGGGTCAAGACTTCACTTAGGAACTAGTATGTGCTCTATCCAAAAATACATGTTTTAGAATCCTAAGGTGCTCACGCAACAATTTTTACGAAGGTAGTTGGAGAGTACTTTATATCATACACCCTCCATTCCAAAAGAAACCGAACGTTTTAAAAAAACAAAAAAGCAATGTACATTTTGGAACAAATCATTTTTATTAATCAATGTATTCCCCTTCTGCATCGATACACATATTTGCACGCTCCAACAAGTTGTCAAACGACTTCTCCATGTCCTTTATTGGAATTTTCTTTAGGACGGCGGTCTTCGCCTTCTCAATGGCATCAATCGATGCGTGCCACTTTCCTTTCATCGCCAAATGCAGTTTCGGGAACAGATAGAAATCGCACGGAGCGAGATCTGGTGAATAGGGCGGATGATGCAACCGAATAATGTGATTTTTGACCAAAAATTCAGTTACAAGTCACGAACGATGTGATGGTGCATTATCGTCCAAAAGAGTCCAACTGCCGATTTCGCGATATTCGGGCCGAATACGACGAATTCTTGCCAGCAAACGCTTCATGACGCCCAAGTAAAACTCTCCAGTGACTGTCTGGCCGGGCGGAACAAATTCTTTGTGGATAATTCCTTTTGAATCGTAAAAACAAATCAGCATCACCTTAACTTTTGACTTCACCAAGCGACTTTTTTTGGGTGTTCCTTCATCCGGCGCTCTCCATTCAGCACTTTGCCGCTTTGTTTCGGGCTCATATTCAAAACACCACTTCTCGTCACCAGTTACAATCGATTTCAAGAAGTTTCGATCCTGCCGAGCACTTTTAACGATGTCTTTGCAATGCGCAATTCGATCAACTTTTTGGTCTTCGGTGAGTTTGTGTGGTACAAACCGCGAATTAACCTTCTTAAGGCCCAAAACTTCGGTCAAAATGCGGTATGCGGTTGTTTGAGGAATGCCTAATTCCATTTCAATAACTTTCACCGACGATTTTTTGTTATGTTTGATGAATTCACGCACTTTTTCGATGTTTTCTTCCGATAATCCGGTTCTGGGACGGCCTGATCTTTCGTCATCATCCAGCGTCTCTCTACCCGATTTGAATCGCCTGAACCACTCGTAAACTTGCGTACGGGATAGACACTCATCACCATATGCATTTTGTAGCATTTGGTGCGTTTCACTAAAAGTTTTACCCAGTTTAACACGAAACTCAATTGCAGCTCGTTGTTTGAAACTCATTTTCCGACCGATGTACACAACACACTGACAGTTGAAACGCAATAGCTTTGTTGCTGTGCATCCAAATGTCATGACATTTATACCAGTTGTCAATGAGGGACTACGCCATCTACCGGTAAAATATTACAACAGATGGCACTAGTGGTACTATTTGTTTTCAAATGTTCGGTTTCTTTCGGAATGGAGGGTGTAGATCCGTAGTCAAACTCCTTCTATAGAAATTGTTGTGGAAGCACCTCAGGATTCTGAAACATGCGTTTTTGGATAGGGCACATACTAGTTCCTAAGTGAAGTCTTGACCCAACTATGGTAGGTCCCATAGTTTTGGAACTATGGACCTTTAATATTCATTTTTTCATGATTTCGGCAGCCTATAACACGTAAACGATGGGGTTTTCGCCCTATGTTTATTGGAACTTTTTGTTTGTTTTACTCTCAGGAATCACTCCTCTGCTTTTGTACAACGAATTTAGCGACATACTACATATATATATATACACACACACACACACACATATATATATATATATATATATATATATATATATATATATCAGCGTTTTTCAAGCGGTATCGCATTGCAGTGTGCGATACAAAAACATGGAAATAGTAAAACACCTTACATTTTTTATTGTTGTTAGATATATTGGTATGGCTAGGTTGTGAGTTAATATGTGTAGTGATCACCAACATTTCAGAGCTCCCTTGTTGTTATGTGGTTAGTGTACACGTCATTGGCGTGAAAGATCCGGGTTCAATTCCCCACGGAATCTCATGGGGTTCAGATACCATGCTAAGCTGTAAGTTCACGTTTCACATAGCCTCGCTGCTCAAAGAGACGCTAAACTCAATTCCAATCCAACCAAGATTTTAGTAATTTATTGCTAATTTTAGAATTTTCTGTTAGAGAAGTGGAAATACAATAAATTGTAGAAACATTTGTGAAGTTAAAACAGGATTGATTGCCGAAATATTATAATGAATATTATTTAAAATTAGGATATCTAGCACGCAATAAGTTAATAATCAGTGCTTTTATATATATATATATATATATATATATATATATATATATATATATATATATATATATATATATATATATATATATTACTTTATATTTTATTTCAGTCAGTAAACAGGGATTTGAACAGTACAGTGAACAATTCGATAGTCCATAATAGTTCTAAGTTATCAAGAACACCGGCAGACGAATTTTTCCAGTAAGTATTATGTTCTGATTACTACTACTTACACTAGCAAACAATTATTTTAAGTTCACAAAACAAAACCATATTTTACAGTGATGAAAGTTAAAATGAATCAAGCATTTTTTTATCATTCTCTTCCTCTTTTTTAATATATTTTCTGACGGTATTGTCTTAATTTGTATTAACCAATAAACACGGAATCTTTTCGACCAATAAGGAACTGACTGCAATATAGCCTGACAAGAATGAATAAATCTCTGGATAAGGTAAAATTGTAGTTAAATGTGCCATAACAAACCGTTATATTGTACAATGCTGAAGGCAATAGCTAGAAATTCTGTTCTAAGTACGGGTCAAGCCATCTGAAGTGGTCCAAAGATGGTGAAAATGGTTGCTCGATCATCTCTGAAAATTATAAAAATTTGTGTGTGACAAACTTTCTGTATGAGAAGGTCAATAACATGATTCGCGTTGTCGTATGTGCAACTGCTGCTGAATGGCGGCCATCTTTGTGTTGGTAGAGTAACAATTTTTGCATTTGCAAGCGTTTATGAAAACTACAGTTGCTCAGGACGTACGAATTAGACGAACACCAAACAAAAACGAATACATATTTAGAGGAGAGACTGACATACTTAGATGAATTTAGAGCAGAGACTGACATACACGAAGAATATAAATTTTTGCTTCTAAATAAATATGCAGGGTTGCAAACCAATACACGAATCACCAGAAAAACTATAGAAAATTGCACTTTTAAAGGGGTTGTATTTTGGAATGGCATAAAGTGGGGGATTCATAAGTTTTGTGCTAAATACTATTGCATGTAAAGAGTCTGCAGAAATATCCACAGCTATGATACTAATGGCAACATAGATTTATGGGAGTCCGAAAGCTGAAGTTTGTGATTTTGACTTCATTTTTGGGGCGTAATATCTCAGGAGGGCAAAGTGTTAAAAACTGCTGCTTAGGCCACATAGTAATTTTATATGTGAATAACCTACTGCAAGAAAATCATGACTAATGTTGCATGGAAAAAAGGTGAGGACATGGTTAAATCGCGAAGGAATCACGTGCGTGACGATTGTCGAAGCCCAGAAAAATTTAAATGTTTGGATATGTTTCATGCTAGATCTTAAGAACTACACATGGTATAGCAATTAGGCCAGCTTTTGTTTGTGTTCAGTTGTACAAAAACTTGCGAGTGGAGTTTGTTCCATCTTTCTAGCTCCATGATCATTGCCACTTCTATATGGAAAGGGGGTTAACTTCTCCTTGCACCCACGAAACCCATCGTCAAATTGGACCGCGGTATTAAGACACTTAATGTATCAGCAAAGTATCATTGAAATCCAATCCCAGTTACGGAAGTTAATATGTTCACAAGGTTGCGTTACATCTGTCCTAACTATATTTAAAACCACATGAACTGACATTTAAAATAAAGGGGTACTTCCGGTTGGCGTAGGAAGTTGAAATTTAGCATGATTGTAGCTTTCAGGTACTAACTTACAGGAAAATTGTCAAAAGTTAATATTTTTAATTTTTAGGGGATCTAAAGGGGGGGAATGAAGATAATCTCAATATTATTTCAATGGGCTCTTTTTTTGGACTTATAATCTCATATTTTAGGTACTTGGAATTGGAATAAAAACTTGAAATTTGTTATGCTTGTACGTTTTCGTTAGCATTACCTATTAAATCACCAAAAATAAAAATTTTCAACCGTAGAGAGGTTTTATGGGGAACTGAAAAATCTTCCCAATATCATTTATATAGGGTATCTTCTACACCCCAAAATGTTTAGGCACTTCCAGCATGATTAGAATAATGAAATTTGGCACGATTGTAGCCTTCTGGGACTAGCCCACAGAAAATTGCCAAAAGTTAATATTTTTTAGTTTTTAAGAGCTCCAAAGGGGGGATGAAATAATTCCCACGTTATTTAAATGGGTGTTTTCTTGGGATATAAAATTTTATCTTTAGATAGTTGAAATACGAAAAGAAACTTGAAATTTGGTAGAATTGTAGGTTTTACAAGTTCGAGCCCGTAGGCCTAGCAAACGCATGGGTCTGAAGGCGGGTCCCCAACTAGCTAAAGGCCAGTCTATCCTATATAACGCAACTTTGTGAACATATTAACTTCCGTAACTGCGATTGGATTTCAATGATACTTTGCTGATACATTCAGTGCCTTAATACCGAGGTCCAGTTTGACGATGGATGTCGTGGGTGCAAGGGGAAGCTAACCCCCTTACCATATAGACGTGGCAATGATCATGGAGCTAGAAAGATGGGACAAACGTCACTCACAAGCTTTTGCACAGCTGAACATAAACAAAAGCGAGCCTAATTGCTGCGCCATGCGTAGTTTTTAAGATCTAGCATGAAACATATCCAAACATTTAAATTTCTCCAGGCTGCGACCATCGTCACGCACGTGCTTCCTTCGCGTTTTAACTATGTCCTCACTTTTTCTCCATGTAATATCAGTCATGATTTTCTTGCAGTAGTTTATTCACATACAGAATTACTTTGTGGCCCAAGCTGCAATTTTTAGCACTTTGCCCTCCTGAGATATTACGCCCCAAAAATGGCATCAAAATCACGAACTTCAGCTTTCGGACTCCCATAAATCGACGGTGCGATTAGTATCATAGCTGTGGATATTTCTGCAGACTCTTTACATGCAATAGTATTCAGCACAAAACTTATGAATCCTTTAGTTTATGCCATTCCAAAATACAGCCCCTTTAAAAGTGTAATTTTCTATAGTTTTTCTGGTGATTCCATGCATTGGTTTGCAACCCTGCATATTTGTTTAGAAGCAAAAGTTTATATTTTCAATATTCGTTTTTGTTTGGTGTTTGTCTGGTTCGTACGTCCTGAGCAACTGTAGTTTTCGTAAACGCTTGCAAATGCAAAAATTGGCACTCCACCGACAACAAAGATGGCCACCATTCAGCAACAGTTGTATTATCTGTCAGAAAAGTAAATGTACACCTATTTTTCGAGTCTGGCATTCCTGCGCTCCATCCGTGGAGAGTATGAGAATTAAATCAATCAAATGTTTACTGAGGGGCAAGAAGAAAAGTCTAATCTGAATAAGACATTGCAGAGGGGCAAAAGCTATGAATACGAATAGTGCATAGTGTAAATAAAGGACGACACCCAAAGAGAAAGCCAGAAACAGCTGCTGAACGAAAAAAAGAGTAAAAATTGTCGAAGTGGGAACATAAAACACCAATACAACAAATACGCCGACAACTAAACGTTTAACACGCCATGATCTTGGTATAGTGGTTAAGATGCTGGCTTACAAATGCAAAGGACGTCAGTTCGAATCCCCAGCAAGGACATTTTTAAAATTTTTTTGTTAATAATACATACAGCTCATGAGAAATGGTAAAAGAGGTCGTATTTAGTCTTTCGTAGCAATTATTATTGGTAATATTTAGTACTGATAACACTTTTTCTCTTTGCGTATTGCTTTTATTCTTGTCTTCATTTCGAAAGAGAATAATATCCGAACAAATGTCACCAAAATTCCTCTTATTTTGAATGTAAATGCCACTTGAAATTAGTAAAGAATAAAAATTGAACTTTCCGACATAGCTGCAAAAAGTAAAAAAATATGGAAGTAGAGGGGTTCGAACCCATAACCATGGTTATTAAAAATACAATCTCTACATTCCTTACACCTCTCAACCATGTTTCTACGTTAACAAATAACAGGCTTGTGTTTAGGTTAGGCTGGTCAATACGTTTTGCAAAGAGGCCCGGTTTACCTCTGACGCAGCACAGGTGCGAGAAGGGAGCAAAACACTTTTTCTCTCTCCCTCTGTGTGTCTATTTATCTATCCTTCTATATATATATATATATATATATATATATATATATATATATATATATATATATATATATATATATATATATATATATATATATATAACGCTATTTGAGAAGGCCATAACCACCCTAATTTTCAGCGGATTGAGACGAAACTTGGCACAAACATTAACTGTTGAAATATCTTGATAAGTTCGTTAACCAGAATAATCAGATGAAAACGTTCAAAATGGCGCCCCTTCAAACTCTTAAAAAGTTCCAAGGGAACCAAATTTCGCCCATGAATAGGTATTCAAAAAGTTTGAGTAACTTTTCCTCTTTTACTGAAATATTGTGTGCAGGGACTTGTCATCTTTTATTGAAATATTGAACCCGATTAATCGCCTAAAGAGGGTTCACGCCCTTTCGCTACGGTCAGGCTTTTTTTTTGCAGGAGGAGGGATATTTTCCTATCGGAACAAGATGATTGTTACTGACGATATGAAATTACACATTGAAAGTGAAGTAACTTGTAAAATGTTATTTGAAAGAATAATATAATAAATGTGCTTTCCCCTAACACAGAGAACTGTAAATCATGTATTTCGAGTTCGGGAGCGTGAATTGCGAGGAGTGTTATTTGATTTGCTTTTTAGTAACACATTGCAATGCAAATAAAGGTAGGCAACATTAGTGGTAAGTAAAATAATAATAATAATAATAATAATAATAATAATAATAATAATAATAATAATAATAATAATAATAATAATAATAATAATAGGAGGTGTTGTTTGTGGCAAGGCAATATATTCCTCAATTCTTCTTCAAACGTAATGATTGTAACGCCATATCTCCCATACAAACAAAATATTAGCAATTTATATCGAGAGAACTGGAAATTGTATAGTGATGGGAGCAACGTTGGACAGTATGCACTCATAGTACTTAGAAAAATAAGCGATTTCAATGCAAAATGAACGAAGAGTCATGTCATGGGAGTCATGGGGCCACGGCAGAGCCCTCTTTAGGCAAAATGTCGATAACTTATATCGAGAGAACAGGAGATGATAGTGGGATGGGACCAACGTTGGACACCGTGGACCCATAAGGCGCATCAAAAAAATTAGAAGGGGGGGCGCTAGACAGCCTTACTTATTTCCACATAATAATATAAAATTATATTGTCGAAATACACACACGAATTAGCTAGTAATATTTCATATTATTATTATTATTATTATTATTATTATTATTATTATTATTATTATTATTATTATCAACAATGTCTTTTCATTACGTGTGCATGTTTGACATGAAACCAAAGAGAAGATACATCATTCGTAGAAAGAATAAGAATAGCCAGTTACTTTAACTGTGAAGGACGGCGAAAAATACGAAAAGAGTGACTACCTGTAGCGAAAAGAAACAATACTTTCTCTCAAATGGATAAAAAATCAAGCCGAGATACATTCGAACTCGCATGTACGGCGCGAAAAGCCAGTGTTTTGTCCACTTTTTTAACTGACTCACCGAACGTGTTTCAGTAACTGACTTATTGCTAATTTTACTTGCTTCACTCGTTTAACTTTTTTTCTAATAACTTATAACGAAGGGACACGAACACAGAAACATCGAGGACAGTTAAAAATCATAAATGCTCCCCCGCCGGGAATCGAACCCGGGACACCATACACCAAAGGCGCACGCGCTAGCCACTAGACCAGCTGGTAGGACACCGCTCTCCCCCTGTGTCGTTAGGGACTTCGACCACTGTATTGTCAGCTATCACTTCTGTGAGCTGTATACTATGATCACATGTTCCTTCTTTGCTGGAAGAGTTAAACCTACATTCTATGTAATACATGAGGTATTTACACCTACATGCTCTTCATGTAATGTAATAAAAGGGTCATAAGAAAAAGAATAAGAAAAAGAACATTGCTTGGACAAAACGGAAACTATTGCCATCAGAAATATTTATCTACGAGGCATGCGCAGTAGTATAATTCAGAATAGTTACTGTTTAGTTCAGCAAACGAAGAAAGGGGTATAAAAAAGCAAATATGTCGCGATCAACGAGATCGACCAGAGTTGACAGAGGCGGAAGCAGACGTGTAGAAATACAACAACTTGGTTAAATTGATAATTCGTTCTGTATCATGTAGTAGATCGTATCGCAACTTTACGGGAGAGCAGAGAAGGATTTACTAACGTTATCATATAATAAGCTTTAGTAACAAGATCATATAGACACAAATGGATGAAACTGTGAGTATTACAACGTGGATTTCACGAAAGCCGTTTAGATATTCAGTGGTTTGCAGGGTTGTATAAGGCACGAAAAGATAAGACACAATAGAATTCTTCATACCTCAGCTTCCAGTAGCTAGATACATGCAATTTCTGGTTAGATACTGAAACTCCTGTCGGATCTTAATACATGACGTATTGCAGGATACAAAATGCTTTGCATTACTTGTTTGTTTGTAGACAGCTACTTGCTTATTGTTCTGAAAGATTGTGTATAAAATAGGGATGGCCAATTCCGGAATTTTTACTTTCCGGACTCCCGAAAGTAAAACCGGACAAATTCCGGAATTCGAAAAATTCCGATTTGGAATAATTTCGGAATTCGGAAAAATCCGAAATTTAGAAATTTCTGATTTCCTTAACATTCCGGAATTCGAAAAAATCCGGATTTTTTCGAAATCCGGAGTTTTTCTCAATTCCGGTTTAAGAACAGCTCAAGTTATTAATGTAAACTTTGCCGACATCATGAAAGAAATACGAAAGACATTTTGAATCGTAGAAATATAACATACAAGTTTGCAAGCGGAGACAAAGAAACCTAACGTAACCAGACTAAAGACGAATCGTTTACCGCGTAGCGATCGCAGTTCAGTGGTCAAGGTGCTTGTGCGAACCCACGTCGCATTTTTTTTACTTTAGGATTTTTGATGGCGATTGATCGGCGATGACATATGTTTTATTATATTCAGATATTTGAATACTCGGATGTTTCAATACTTGAAATATCAAATCTTCAGGAATAATAATAGTAATAATTATAAACTAATAATAATTATTATTATCTCGTAGAAGATTAAAAGCTAGGAGTTAATTATCGCTCAGGTCATACCGTTACAAGCAGAAACGTGACATTTGGAAAGAATATTTCGGTTTGGTTTAATGTTGCCCACGAGAAGAGGAATTTCTCATCTCGTTTCTAAAACAAACAAAATAACATGAGAATTAACATTTTACATTTGAGACGGGACAAGGCTAACTCAAAATTTTCGTCTCGCTTTGGAGATGAGAATCGAGACGAGACGAAAAGTATCGTAAACATTTCCCGTCTTGTCTTGATTCCCAAAATAGTGTATGTCCATTCTTTAAGTAACAATTGCTCTGTAGACTGAATCTCATAGGCTATTTCGTTACATTGTATTTCAGAGCTCATTGAATTATTTTCTGTGTAGGTATTTTTGTAGGAAAGCTTTTATATTTACCTCTGCATATCCTAAAAAATAGTATATTATATGCCTTACTGTTGCGTGATATTCAGTTATTACAGTTTTATTACAGTTATTTTCCTTAAAACATACAGTAGAATACTTTCTACATAAAACTTCAGTGGAACGCTCTAGTTTAAAATTTTGGTAGTTGCAGAGGTGTGTCTTGAAGGTACAGAACCCTTTCCCCGAAATCTCTAATTTAAGTAAGTTTTGCCAAATTTTAGGGCAAGTTTAAAACTTTTAATTCCATTATTATTATTATTATTATTATTATTATTATTATTATTATTATTATTATTATTATTATTATTATTATTATTATTATTATTATTATTATTATTATATCAACACCGTGTATAATATTTAAAAGATATGCGGTTTGTATCTGAATAGTAAAAGCTAATTGACTGTCGATCTCGGTCGTCGAGAAGTCTTCAGGAGACAAGGACATAGGTCACGTTCTGGGTTTGAGTTTCGAAGGGGGAAGTATTCGGGCTCGAGCCAAAAATTGTTAAAAGTTATAGGCTTCAGCCAAACATGTTCAAAACAGCTGGGATCGGGTTTAGGCTTCTCAACGGCTCAAGCGGCTCGGCTTATAGCTCATTCACTACCGAACCGAACCGAGAAGTGAGCCGAGTCAACAGCTTACCCAACCGAGCCGATTTGAGCCATCGGCTTAGTTGAGCTAAGTCGAACCGTGCCGATGAACTAGTTTGAACTTGTGGCTCGAACCGGTTCACATGAGCCGAGTAGGTGACCCATCCCAACCGAGAAAGTTCGAGCCATCGGCTCAATTGTGCCGAGTCGATGGCTCGTTCCAACTGAGCCGGCTCAGGTCATCGGCTTAATTGGGCCGAGCCGACGGCTCATCCCAACCGAGCCGACTCGAGCTGTTCGCTCAGTTGATAGGAGCCGAGCCGGTTGATATCACTACCCGGGTTGGTCTTCTGCTTGGGCTCAAGAATTCGACCGTGCAGGTCTCAGACATGATTTTAAGAACTACAGTATATACTTATATTGGTGATTACGACACTTGAGGCTGTCTCGTAATAATTAAAAAAAACTCTTGTCCTCTCGTTATCTAGACGAGACGAGATACACTAAAATTGCCCCACGAGATGCACTAAAATTACGAGACGAGATGCACCCCTATCGTGAGCAACACTAAAAGTATTCTACATTACTGCTTACATTTCTCATGGCTTTCGCTTTCCAGTCAAATCAGGCCATTATTTCAAAACGAGTTAAAACGAGCTGAACGAGGGAGCGAGCCATTATCAAACTCGACTCAACTCGAAACTTGACCTCGAAAACAGCGCCTTGGCTCGGAACTCAACTCAAGAAAAATACCTTTGACTCGACTCGGATTAAACTCGAGTCGAGTCGAATTTTGGCTCGACTCGTGCTCATCCGTATTCGTATTTGTATTTTGTTTCCACTTCAACAATTTCTACTCTTTTTTTCTCCGTTTACCTACTGTTTCTGGATTTCTCTGTCGGTGTCGTCCTTTATTTACACCATCCACTATTCTTATTCCCAGCTTGTGACCCGCTTCAATGTCTTATTCAGTTTAGGCTTTTCTCCTTACCTTGACTACACATGTGATTGATTTAATTCTCACTTTCCGCCCAGAACCGATGAAAAATTATTATTATTATTATTATTATTATTATTATTATTATTATTATTATTATTATTATTATTATTATACTATTGAACTTGCACGGCGAAATTACTGTATAATACGATATCATTTCTGTAATTTTACTCCATTGTATATTATTTAGTTTATTAATGGACACTAAATTGTCTCCAGATCATCGAATATATTAACTTCGGCATGCACTTTGGAGGAAATATCATTACAGGAGCATTACCGGTTCGTTCCAAACATCAGAGCTGAACTTAGCAATATTTAGCTTATGATGTTGCATGAGAAGATAATGTAGGGGTGAAGTGCTGGACTTGTGAGTAATACAGCTAATCAATGTAGCTTCAAATCCTTTTCAAGTTATTTTATTTTCAAAGCAATCGTGAAGAATCAAGGAGTGACTTCTCATACTAAATGAGCAATTCTTAAGAAAGTGGACGCAAACACTTGCATCATGATAGAGACGATTTACGCATGTTAATTGGGAAAGGGCAAGGAATTACTAGGACATTCGAAACACTTCGTTCGTCTGCAGTATGCACTTTTTAATTTATCGTTCTAAGGAAAATACACTACACCATTTGTTATTGTTAAACTAACTTGGGCTAGCGCAATCGGTGGAATATGATGGTCTCTGTAATAGGCACATTTTTGAGGAAGTTTGCCTATTGTAGAGACTCACATGTGTAAAATGAAATTTCGTTTTATCGATCACCGCCCTCTGATTCATAACCCTGATTAGATATACTTGCTTCCTCATTTTCATTGTATCACTTCTCTAATAAATGTCAGTGGAATTTTTACCAAGTTTTCACTTAACATCTCAAACGGTTAATACGCTCTCTTTTACCACCTCTCACATGCTGTATGCATTATTAAAAAATCATTCTATTTGTAGTGGATTCGAACTTACGTCCTTTGTATTTTCAAGCTAGCGTCTTAGTCACTACATTCCTGCGTTCTAACCATCTAGAATATGAGAATTAAATCAATAACGAGAAAGCAGAGAAAAAGAAAGTAGAAATTGTCGAAGTGGGAACATAAAATACAAATACTAACATATATTCCAACAACTAAACGTTTACCAAGCAACGATCTTCTTGTAGTGGTTAAGGCGCTAGATTACAAATCCAAAGGACGGCGGTTCGAATTGCTCCAAGGAGTATATTTTTTAGGTTTTAAAAATAATGCATAGAGCACATGAGCGGTGGTGAAAGAGAACGTGTTATCCATTTAATACGTTAAGTGAAAAATAGTTAACAATTTCGGTGAAATTTATTAGAGAAGTAAAACTGAAAACGAGGAAGCAGGTATATTTAATCAGGGGTATGTATCAGAGGGTGTTAATTTCAAAAACTGCAAATTTTCCCAAATTTCGCACATGTGAGTCTCTACGATAGGCAAATTTCTTCAGAAATGTGCCTATCGCAGAGACAATCTTGCCAGAAATGCCGTAAAATTTCTATGCAATTTTGCCCTTTTGTCTATCATCACCTCGGAAACGGAAAGAGAGAGAGAGAGAGAAAGAGAGAGATGTTCCCGGAACTGAGAGTGAGGTGCTTCCATTCAAATCAACGAGTTGACAAATAGACGCTTACATAATGAGAATGCGGAATACAAACAACTATAAAACATCAAGGTGATAATTGCAAGCATTATCACCTAAAGTTCCGGAACCGTGACGGTCAGTGAAACATGATCCGATGTCGGACGTCGAGAAATAATTTGATAATGAAATGAAAACAGAACTTTAGAAAAGAAATTATTATGATGCACTAGACACAACATGATTACCTGTTTCTTCTCCTCATGTTAAATTGTTTCATTTTAGCGATGCGAGACGAAGCCTGTATCTCGTCTCGTGGCTAACCCAGTGTCATCTCGTGTTTCCGAAACAAGACAAATTGTTATCTCGTCTCCTTTCCTTTAATTTTCTTTCGTAAACCTCATAACAATAGAAGTAAAATTGGAAGCCATGCGAATTCGAAATGTAACGAAGTTTACAAGTTACAATTGATAATCGGACAAGAGAGGGCTATGGAATGCTTTCGAGACATTTAAAACGCAATGAGGCCAGACAAGGACATGTCACGTCTTGTGTCGGAAAACGAGACGAAACAGACGCTTTGTCTCGTCTCGTCTCGGATTTAACAAAGCCTATAATGTCTCTCCCACACTGAATTGGAAGCCTCTCACCAGAATTGAAGTGGGTCTTGTGTCAAGTGAGACATGTGGGTCAAGATGTGTAAGTCGGTTAGTGGGTCGTGGGTCAACAAGATGTGACCCATTGCAATCCACCACCCACCGTGACCCACCATAAACCAGCAATCCACCATAAGCTACAGACTCACTACGACCCACCGACACACTCTGCTTAGTGCATTGTATATAGCATCCTCTGAACAGTGGTGAATATGTCTACAATTTACTTTTAGGGTCTCTATTTTCTTTTTTTCTTTTTTTCTTTTTTAGGTTTTTTTTCATTTGTTTCTATTTACTTACCTGAGATGACTATATCTTACAAGAAGAAAGCAGACTTTGTTAAATGAACTTTCGCGAGGTAGTAGTGCATATTTAAAATGTTAATATTACAAACTGGGAGAACGCAATAACCAGAAATTGCCTAGAAAATGCGTCTTCAAGTTTCGACTCGCCGTATGTATGATACGACGCCTAAAATTTCCAAGTGACGGTGTGGCAGAGAGTGGAGCATTCATGATTCACGTGTAAAGGATCGCGAGTTCGACTCCCGTTCAACTTGTTTTTGCTTTTACCAATAAAGTACTCATTTATAACTACAAGTTAAATATTAATTCACCATATGTTTATAATGCATGAAACAATAGGAATTTTTAAATCAGTTGTAAAACTTTTCAATGTTTCATGTGAACTAGATACAAATATAACCTATTTCGTAAAGTCGTTAAATGAAAAATTTTCTTGACGATTCGTGTCTATATCTGTGGACAGAGTGCGAATTGTAAGGGGGAATATTCGGAAATCCCCTTTGGCTATAGCATACATCCAGTATTCCCTAGCGGATTTCCCCCTCAACCCCCTTGCAATTCGCACATTGCCCTCAGATATAGACACGAAACTTCGGACACAACGACTGTGGTAACCGTAATACAGCTAGTGATATCAATATATTTATCAATTAGGTTATACTTTGTATCTAGTTCACATAAAACATTGAAAAGTTTTACAACTGATTTGAAAATTCCTATTGTTTAGGACATATGAACATATAGTGAATTAATATTTTACTTGTAGTTATAAATGACTACTTTATTGGTAAAAAGCAAAAACAAGTTGACTCGAGCGGGAATCGAACGCTGGACCCTTTACACGAAAATCGTAAATGCTCCACACTCTGCCACACCGCCACTTGATAATTTTAGGCGTCATACCATATATACGGCGAGTCGAAACTTTGAGACGCTTTTTCTAAGCTATTTCTGGCTATTGCGCTCTCCCAGTTTAAATGTGCACTACTACCTCGCGAAAGATGGCCCCTAAATTCATTTAACAAAGTCTGCCTTGTCTTTGTTAGATATACTCATCTCAGGTAAGTAAACAGAAACAAATGGAAAAGAAGAAGAAGAAGAAGAAAATGGAGATCCTAAAAGTAAAATTTAGACAAATTCGCCACTCTTCAGAGGATGCTATATACAATGTACTAAGCAGAGTGTGTTGGTGGGTCGTAGTTGGTATGTAGGTTATGGTGGGTCACGGCGGATGGTGGGTTGCAATGGGTCACGGCCCACGATCTACTTCATCTCTGGTGAGAGGCTTCCAATCCAGCATGGGCGAGACAATATAGGTTTTGTTAAATCCGAGACGAGATGAGACAAAGCGTCTGTCTCGTCTCGTTTTCCTAGACGAGACGTGACAGGTTCTTGTCTGGACTCGTCGCGTTTTAAATGCCTTGAAAGCATTCCATAGCCCTCTCTTGTCCGATTATCAATTCGAACTTGTAAACTTCGTTACATTTCGAAGCCGCATGGCTTACTTCTATTATTATGAGGTTTACGAAAGAAAATGAGACGAAAGGAGACTAGATAACAATTTATCTCGTTTCGGAAACGCGAGATGACACCGGGATAGCCACGAAACCAGTGGCGGATCTAGAAGGTAAAAACTGGGGGGCTGACTGAATTGAGACTATGATAAGTATATCATGACATTACTATAAATTTTCAAAACTATATAAATAATAGCTTAAATTATTTTCGTCAATCTGAAAGTGGGGGGTCCTAGGCCCCCCGCCTCCGAGCTAGATCCGCCTCTGCAAAGACGAAACACAGACTTTTTCTTGCCTCTCTAAAACGATACATTTTCACATGACGAGACGAAACAGGCAACCATGTTGCGTCTAGCGCATCATAACCATTCCTTTTATAAAATTCTGTTTTCATCTCATTATCAAGTTATTTCTCGAAATCCGACCTCGGATCATCTTCCTTTCATTGACTGTCATTGTTTCCTTCACTAACTTGTGTTCATAATTGTAATTTTTTTTTTAAAAAAAATCATTCTATTTTCTACGGTTTTCATTCCACGGTCAGTCTACGGTTTTCATTCTACCACTTGTGAAGTGGAATTAACATATGATAGGTTATAATGGCGTTGTGAATGTTTGTTATGTCTAATTGTTTGAAACTAATGTATATTTAGACAATCGATATTATGTGGGATTAATTCCATTCATCTATTACTACTTAATTGTCTATGTATGGTATATCTATCAGTGTAGTGTTCTACGTTTTCCTTCGTAGAACACAGTTGTTTGAAGGCCCTGGATTAAGTGCAATGGAACTGTATAATAGTCTAGGCATGTAACGTTGATGGGGAAATGGAAGTAAAAACTACAGCATGAAGTGGAAAGAGGAATCTTTCTTTTTTTCTCTTGAAATGTCTGTAATGCATTGCTTGTTCCGTTTACTGTATCGCTATTCTCGCTGCTTCCTTCAGGCGTTATTCAGCGTGCCTCGGTAGCTAGCATGTGCACAGCAAAACTCACGAGTGTAATACGCATGACTCACTGTGTAACGCAGTGTTGCAATAACTTAGCTTTGTCGTTAACAAATATAATGCTTTTGCTGTCTTGAATATCAATAAAACTGGTTGTGGAAAAAAAATAACTGAATACGAATCTGCTAGAAGTCTACTTATATAGTTTAATATTGTAGTTTCAATATGGTCCCTCATCCCAAAACTTGTGTTTGTTTTCACAGGACACATTTGGGGAGAGGGGAAGTTGTGTAAGTCACAATATTTTGGCATTCGGGATATTAGTGAATGTTGTTCGGATCTTGGAACCTTAGGTGATAACGCTTGCAATTATTACTTTGCTGTTTTATGGCTGTTTGTATTCGGCATTCTTATTATGTAAGCGTCTATTTGTCATCTCGTTGATTTGAATGGAAGCAGCACACTCTCAGTTCCGGAAGCATCTCTCTCTCTCTCTCTCTCTCTCTGCAATAGGCACATTTCTGAAGAAATTTGTCTATCGTAGAGATTCACATGGGCGAAATTCGGGAAAATCTTCAGTTTTTCCGGTCACCACTCTCTGATACAACCCCTGATTAAATATACTTGCTTCCTCATCTACATTGTCTCACTTCTCTAATAAATTTCACCGAAATTTTTAACTCGTTTTTACTTAACATATTAAACGGGTAATACGCTCTCTTTTACTACCTTTCATGTGCTGTATGTATTATTTTTAAAAAATATATACTACTTGGAGAAGATTCGAACCGCCGTTCTTTGGATTTGTAATCTAGCGTCTTAACCACTACACCAAGATCGTTGCTTGTTAAACGCTTAGTTGTTGGCATATTTGTTGTCTTTGTATTTTATGTTCCCACTTCGACAATTTTTACTCTTGTTTTTTCGTTCAGCAGCTGTTTCTGGCTTTCTCTTTGGGTGTCGTCCTTTATTTACACTATGCACTATTCGTATTCATAGCTTGTGCTCCTTTGCAATGTCTTATTCAGATTAGACTTTTCTTCTTGTCCCTCAGTAAACACGTGATTGATTTAATTCTCATACTCTCCATGGATGGAGCGCAGGAATGCCAGACTCAAAAAACAGGTGTACATTTACTTTCCTGACAGATAATACATACGACAACGTGAATGACGTTATTGACCTTATACACAAGGTTCATTACACTCCAATTTCTATAATTTTCGGAAATGGTCTAGTATGAATTGACCCAGATGTCAGTGTTTTATTAGTTTATACCTTACTCCAATTTTGAGCGCCCAGATATCACTATTGTTGTCTTGCGATAAAACTCTCATTCATAGAAGCGATTCATAAAACTCTCAATAAACAAGGCTTGTATATGGAAGTATGGTAGCAGTTTCTTTATGTATATTAGTAATATCACTGTATTTGTGTTTCTCTCAGAGCCTCATTTAAGTGATTAAGCACTCCTTGGCTAAATTATTATCAGTTTATGTATCCAAAACAAATTCAAATTATTTTTCACACTGTTATACAGGGACGTGGCGTCAATGTAACCAGTGTTACTGGCGGTAATACTAAAAAATATATTGAAGTTGACAATAATTTAAATGACGCATAAGAATATTCTAAAAGAATATTAATAAGAACAGTATTTTTGCTTGGTCTTGTTTCATGGATTGATATATACGTTTTTGTATAGAATGCTGTTACCAGGAAAGAAAATTGTAACAAAAAACACAATAGACGACGTTGACTCGTGTAATTCCATAGCTTTGCTGCAAATCAAAACATAACGCCTACTCGGAAACTATGTTACTGTTCAGTTGCAGTAAAATACCAGCTTGCTGTGTATGGGGAGTGCCAGCCAGCCTTTGTACTTTTCTTATGCATGTTCGTCGAATGCTTACTATGACAGAAAGAATCGCTTGTTAAGGTGGCTAGTTTCTGTTTCAACTACTTCGTTCAGTGACACCATGTTAGATCTATTCTTGCAAAAGAATCGATGACTGGAACTGCAATTCAAGTAATCCACAGTGGAGAGGTAACTCTGCACGTAGTTATTAGTTTATGATTATTAGTATTGTGGTTGCTGCTTCGGCTAACAATAAATTCTTCTCTGTAAATAGTGACTGATAACATTCGTGTACTACACACGCTATGCTGCTGCTTATATAGTATAAGTACAAAAACTAACATACTTAACACTTGAAAATAACTTTAATTCCTTATTTATGATTTTTCGGAGATTTTCAGAATTCCATACAATTTTCTATCTTTGAACATGATTACACTCTATGCTATAACTGAATAATTATAAGATAAATTAAGGAAACAGCCGTTTTTCTACCTCGCCATATTCTACAGATGCGAAATCAATGAAGACTAAAGAGTGTACGACTAGACCTAGAATCAAACTTGGCTCTTTAGTATACTAAACTTACTGGTGCAGTATGCCGAAGATCCATGTTTGATTTCTGATCCAGTCGTATAATTTTCTCTCTTTGAATTTCATTATAGCTTGGTGAGCATATTTATAAATTTATGTCTGATGCTCCTTGCTAACTGTTGGTATTAACAATAAAATATCAAGTTATTGGCACGCGCAAGTTATTAGCACGTGCGATTAGAAGGTCCTGACGTATTGACATATCTCAGTGGCAATAGTACTTTGAAAGGAAAATACTCTGTATTATGAGGTCTATGAACAGTATAGTGGTCAAGAAAACATGAGAAATATGGTTTTCCAGTTATAAAAGCAGAGGCATGTGTTTTCACTAGAAGCACCTTTTAATATTGTTAGATACGGACGTGACTGTTTAGTGAAAAGTTCACTAGTTCCCAAGACTCTAATATGATAAAGGTGAAATGGTATACAAAATCAGTTTAACTGTGAACATTTTATTTTGTTAGTGCATAGTGAAATTTTGTATAGTTTTTGAAAAATATATTCCAATAAATTAGCAGCCATTTGTAATCACATACTTTCCAATTCTATGAAAATGAGCTCTGTCAACTCACTTCGTTACAACTTTAAGGGTTCATTCTCAAATTATGGTTTCAGGAAAATCATATTCATACTAAAAATATTTGATTGTATATTTATGTCAGAATATGGAATTGTAAATAGTATTTATGATTTACAATGGAGGCTGTATTTTATATCACTTGTGTGTATCTAAAAACTACAAAGAGAAGTGAATTCAAAAATGGAAGATACCTTCACGAAACAAATAATAACACATATGTTAACTGAAGATATTTTACATAATAGTGAAGGGCAAAACTCCTCTCAAAATATAAACAAAATGTAAACAAAACACTCACTATGGAGTGAGGTTGTTAAACGTAATCGTGCTGTCCAGCTCAATTTACAAGAAAGTAGTGTACATCTACCGGTGAAAACAAGCAATGTCCATCAATCAGTGAAAGCTAATAGTATCGATCAACGTATAGATCAAGACTCAACAGAATATGTCAAGAATGTTGCGCACAAGAAAAACAATGTAAATGTAAAATACAATAGCAACAATTCCCAAATACGGTTCTTGGAGAATAAGCTTAAGTTGCAACAGAGAAAACAAAAATCAAGACATACTCTGAAAACACAAGTTCTTGCGGATAATATAAATATTAAGTCATACCATCTGGTAAGTGTGCGACAAGACATAAGAATTCACAATACATTTGAAGTGCTTGAAGTTGAAATGAATAAAGAAAATTTTGGTCGTAGCTCATCGGAAGACAAGGAAATTATTTCGGACTCTGATGGATATATATTTAATAACACGACAGCTAAACTGACAGAATGAGTAAAAGTGAATAAACTCAAATATATCGAAAACAACAATAATAAATTTTAGTGAGGAAAACATTTTTTTTTTTAAATTACACAACAATTGCACCTAACTGGGGGAACTCATACACGTATTTGACATTTCTAAATTTTTAGGATTAAGAGTAAGTTATAAGTTAACCTGGGAAGAACATGTCAATTATGTGTTAAGGAAACTAAGCACGAGAGTTTATCTTATGCGCAAATTCCGTAAGATTCTAATTTTGGAAACATATAAAAAAAATACCTCGGCGTGATCCAGTAACTTATATCGTAAGGAATTATATTTTGGGGGTAATACATACCACGCGACAAAGCCATTTACAACGCACATCATGTTCAGAATAATGCTATCAGTTCCATTTTACACGTAGGAGACCACTGTATCGAAAGCTAAGAATATGTCCTTTACCGTGTATCTATATTCTCGAAACAATATTATTCATACATATGAATAAATTAAATTTTCCAATAAATTCAAATCTACAGCAATACAACACTAGAACCATATACAAAATTTCCGATTAACAAAAACTCAAAACTCGTTACACCACATAGGAATAAAACTATATAATAAATTGCCAGATTCTATCAAACAAATGCTAAATTTGCAGTTTAAGAGATAACTTATTGTTTCATAATTAATTGCCTATTCTATAGCATAGAGAAATATCTTTAAGTAGATCTTTTCTGTATAGAGACATTAAAATTTATTTGTGTTATAAGCACCAATTAATATTTAAAAATTATTAAAATACATATGTTGTAAGCACCAATCGATGTTTAAAAATTATCTTACTATTTTAGTATTATTGTTATCTTGTACGAGGGTAAGTCAAAAATTATCCGCAATGTAGCTATAACTTTTCTTACATGGTTCATACTGACTTATGTCCTCGTTTATTTTATTGTTATGCCGTGGTGGTTTAATCATGATTCCTCCATTTGTCTTTTTTTTTTTTTTTTTTTTTTTTTGCAGATAGATTATGGCCACTTCATCGAAGTGTGCACCAAAAAGGAACAACGAGTAGTGAACGTGAGATGGTTCTATTAGACAGACGAGTGACTATTGATGAAGTGGCATATCATCTGGAATTAGTCATGGTTCTGCGTACGTACGAAATCATCCACAACAGACTTCTGTTTCATAAAGTCACTCGTTTGGCTCCTTCCTCGTGTATAACACTTGGGCGACCATTTTTGAAGTTTTTAATCCATTTGTAGACACTCCGTTGGGTCAAAACACTGTTTCGCCGATATTGTGCCGATAGTTTTTAATGTACTGCGGCCTCTGATACACCTTCCGACAAAAAAAAAACAAAAGAAAAAGAAAAGAAAAAGAAAAGAAAGAAAGAAAAAAAGAAAAATCATTGCTCGTTGTTATTCTTCGGTGCCAACTTCTAATTGAGCGGCCATGATCTAGTTGCAACAAAACTAAGACAAATTTAGGAATTAGGATCAAATTTTCACAGCATGACCACAACAGCATAACAATAAAATAAACAAGGGCAGAGATCAGTATGAATAATGTAAAAAAAAGTTATAGTTTCATTGCGGATAATTTTTGACTCACCCTCGTATCTTTGAATTTGTCTGAATGTATAATATCTATAGGGTGTATTTTGTTTCATGTAAACATTTTGTATCTTCTAACGAAGCCATGAACTCAGAGTTTCTAAGGCGGGAAAATAAATAAATAGAATGAAGGTATGCTTTTTAAGTGTACCTATTTCAATATACTTCAAATGTACGAAATAAATATATATCAGTCTGAGTATTCGTAATATGAATAAATTGAACAAAAACGAGGTAATAATATGTGTGACAAAAGTGTTTTCTTCTCTGTAATTTAAAATAGGCTAATTTTGTGTGTAGACATTTGCTTCTAAGTCATTTCCATCATTTTCTTTTTACTTATTTAGTGAGTACATTTTAGAAATATCTGAAGGTATTGGATCTCCAGGTGGAATAGTTTGGAATGTGTTCTTCTTCAACATAATCACCTGGATATGTGTGTACTTCTGTATCATGAACGGAGTAAAGTCTATTGGAAAGGTAAGGACTATAGAAAACGCTAAATTTTGAATCTCTGTTATGTTGCAAATAATTAATGCTATCATTATGCAATTAGAAATATTTCTTCCTCAAACATTATACAATATTTTCATAATGTAAGAGTTTTATCTTCAGGGAAATCATGTGAGAATAAAATAGAAGCGTAAGTGCAGGAGTATATGAATAGGAGATGGAAAGATATATTTTAATCATGAAAAATTTTGAAAAAGAAATACTGTACCCACTTGATCCTATTAATTACAGTAATTTATTACTTTCGTGTATTATTTATTATTAATTGTGAGGCTCTTACAAAGAACATTTTTAACTTATATATATATATATATATATATATATATATATATATATATATATATATATATATCGGGTGATTCCGTTAGTCCGTACCAGGCCTTTAGATCGAAAACGGTCCGAGAGATGTACAAACTGAAAAACACGTATCCCATTAGTTGCAAAGGACAACAGAGCAGAGTAAAAAGTTTCGTCCCAGAATCCCCCGCAGGGTCCCAGACGGGGTCCAACTCAAAATTGTCAAATAGAAAGAGGGGTCAAGTGGTATATCGCTTGAAAGCTCTTGTAAAAAGAAAGAAGCTACAAAAAGTCCCGATTCGCTACGATCACCCTATGCAACATGGCGGTGGGTCAAAATGTCATCAAACGTTGCATTGAAATGAATGTGAAGAAACACATATTCCAGTGAAATTGGCGGTAAAATTGCTGGACAGTGCCCAGTAGCCCTGGAGAGTTGTGGTGTTCATCATAAAAACACATCAGCGAGTGGTGCACACAGCCGAAATATTGAGTCAATGACACTAGTCGGTCGGGAGAAAACAACTGTTTTCACTTTGCTTGGACAGAATTCTTCGAGATGTGGAACAAGGCAAGCATGCTCTACCAATGTTAACTGCATCTATTTTGTAAGAGGTCTGGGGCTCTTCCCAGATCTTGACCTTGGTGTCCGCACAGGATGTGTTTTTGAAAGCCCTTTGTCGGTAGTTGTGATGTTGCTTCTTAGGGTAGCCTCTCCCCTCCTAGACCTCCGACACTATGGGATCAAGGAAATTAAACACTGTATCCTTCCGACTGGCTAGTGCAACGGACGAAATATTTCGGCTGTGTGCACTACGCGATGATTTGTTTCCATGATGCACACCATAACTCTCCAGGGCACAGCAATTATACGGAATATTCCCCTGGGACATGTTGTTTTGCACCATTTGCCCGCATTCAGCCCAGAACCCAAAACGGCGGGCCTAGGACAAATCTGCCAATTACCAAATGCGCCAATCGTGAAAATGGACAAATCTGCCAATGGACAAATCCGCCAATGGACAAATCTGCCAATTGACAAATCTGCCAATTACCAAATCTGCCAATTACCAAATGTGCCAAACGCGAAAATGACCAAATGCGCCAATTGTGAAAAAGGACAAATCTGCCAATTACCAAATCTGCCAATTACCAAATGCGCCAAACGCGAAAATGACCAAATGCGCCAATTGTGAAAAAGGACAAATCTGCCAATTACCAAATCTGCCAATTGACAAATCTGCCAATTACCAAATGCGCCAATCGCGAAAATGACCAAATGCGCCAATCGTGAGAATGGACAGATCTGCCAATGGACAAATCTGCCAATGGACAAATCTGCCAATTGACAAATCCGCCAATTACCAAATCCGCCAATTACCAAATCCGCCAATTACCAAATCTGCCAATGGACAAATCTGCCAAAGGATAAGTCACCGAACTATCATTTTATTTTAGATGTATTCTTCAATCATCATCCTACAATATTACGAAAAAGAAGAAGAATTATTTATGAAAGAAAGCGGAAAAGGGTATTTTAATTTTGATGTGTTTTACTTTAATTAATTCGCAATTATGTTTCAAAATGAATGTTTACTGATGTTGGTTGTTGGAGTTTAGTATCCCATTGCTGTCGCTGTCATTAAGATCTTTATTACACCAATTCTAAGACTGCATTACTCAGTTAATGAGATATAGTCCACACTGTTGATTTATTTTTTTCCTTTAAAAATAACATTGTCAAACACATTATATATGTATAAATCGATAAATCACATCGAACCAAATAAAATGAGATGCTCGAATACAAGTTTAGTTTATTAAAAAAAAAAAAAAATATGCTGCACTAACAACTGTATCTTTCGTTGCCAATAATCAGTGACAGCTTTCATTCATTGTCCTGGCAGTACTGAACTAGCAGTTTCCTTGTCTTTTCGTAAGGTGACACATACACTTTTTCGAACATGATAGCTATAGTTGTAATCGTAGGTAATAACAATCAAGTTAATTAAAAAGTCTTGGTAATAAGTATTTTCAAATTCTTGGTTAAAATGAATACGAACCTGTTTTCGGAACGGGTAATTTGAATAGGGACATCAAAATATAAGCCGTCACTTTAGAATATTTTTAAAGAAAATTACAAAAGTGTTTACTTAAAATATTTACTTTATATTTTACAAGGCTATGAAAATATTTCTTCACATTCTTTCAAATATTCACAACTTTCACAATTACAAACTAGAATTTCTCACCAAGTACAACATCGTATAAAAAATAAATACCAAAATTTATAGTTGTAAAAGAATTTTTTCTGTTATAACTTTCGATTTTAAAATTCACGACTGTAAATCAGGTCAAGAGGACAAAAGTTACTTGTACTATGGCCAAAGTTCCTACAATCTAAGAACCCCGCAAACCTGACTTAATAAATTATATATATATATAAAAACTATATATTCTAAACGTTCTAAATAGAGTACTCAAAAAAGATCTCAAGATACGTGTTTGCAAACAAGTCATGATTATACTAACTACTGCCTACTTATTAACGATGTTATTATTGCTAAAATAATTGCGTTTCTTCTTACTTTCCTTATTCATTTTCTGTTAAAGATTATAGCTTCTTGTTCAAGACTTTTTATTATTAACTTTTACCGACTGTATTTTTCTACTTATAATAAGGAATACATATATTGATTTATTTCGAAAATGTAAAAAAGAAGCAGACATCCGCTTAATGAATTAGGTCAGCCATAGCTCGTAGATTTCATGGTCTTTCACACAAATTCTATGCGAGGTCCAACCAAACTTGTGAAATCTCCATCCCCGTAAAGGTCGTCAGCACATTTGCAACTTCGTTTTTGTTGAAATAGTCAAGTAACAATATTTATATGGTTCAAGTCCTTTTTCTTTATTATTTCTTCTACTAGTTTTAAATTTGAAAATTGAAAGAGCTTTTGTGTAAAGTGTATCCCTCTCATAGTGAACTACTTACATGATGATGCACCACAGGCACTTCGTCGGTAACTTCAAACTTGAAATACTCATAACGGAATAAATTGAGTTGAGTTGATTTTAGTTTAGCGCCCGTTTCAGCAGCGAGGCTATATGAGACGTGGACCTACTGATTAACGTGGAATCCGAACCACATGAGCTCCCGCCGGGAATCGAACCCGGGTCTCCCACGCCAAAGGCGCGTACGCTAACCGCTTAGCCACGGAGAAGCTCTCATAACGGAATAAACAAAATAAACAAAGAAAAGAAATAAACTGTCTCCCCAAAGACCCGTTTTTCCACAATTTTAGCCACGGTTACCCCCTTTGCGGTCATATTAGTTAAGAAATACAGTTTGTCCTTTACAAGACAATATTTCCTCGACATACATTTAGATTCTTTTTAAGAATAAATAACATACGATAAGCCAACACATTACTCACATATTTATCTTCGTATTCTCTTGTATTTCTTTCATTATAATATATTCATGGGCATATATAGATTGATCCTTTGGAACAAATGCTATAACTTCAATAAAAGTATCACAAATTGCTTACTTATAATACAGCATATATAATGTATATATATCCTCTTATTATTTGTGTAAGTGTTATTCTCTTACATACAATTTTTACTTTATGGTTTTCAATGAATAGGTTAGGTTCTCTAAAATAACGATGTGTATGACATGTTCCCTTTTCTGTACTTATAAATTTATTCATACAAAACTTAACATTTCGACTCATATTTCTTTGATTTACTAACTAGTTATATATTTTTCATTATTCATTTCGATAACCTGAGAATAGTTTTGACCGTTCGTGCGTTGGGAGATTTGTCCATTTGTGTGGGAGTTATGACCGATCGTGTGGGCGTTTTGACATTTCTTGAGTGTGGGGGTTTTGGCTGTGGGGGTTATGACCGTTCGTGTATTTGGGAGATTTGTCCATTTGTGTGGGGGTTATGACCGTTTGTGTGGGCGTTTTGACATTTCTTGAGTGTGGGGGTTTTGGCTGTGGGGGTTTTGACCTAGACCCATTAGTTGCATCGCTTTTGGTGTTCTTTTAGGTACCTCCTTGCAACCACAACCTTGAGCAACACCACGAGATGTAGAAAGAGTAGAAACAACATTCTAGATACGTGTGTTAAGTCTGGTGAAGATACTATTATAGTATTGAAACTTTACATTTTATACAGTGTTTTTACTAAAAAGTGCTGTACCTTGTCATGACAATTGAGTTAAATATAAAATTTGTTTACAAGGTCTACAGGTGGTTTATTTAACGTTAGAAATATTCTTTGAACATATCGTTGTGCATGTTAAGGAGATGCACAGAATTTTCACCTATACAAAATTAAACATCACTTTCATTATTGCTTACAGTAACTGTTTACATATACTTAATTTTCAACTCTTTTCATCTCTGAAGCAAAAAAAGATAATTTTTCCAGATATGTTTATTTCCTTTCTACAGAAAGTAATTTATTACTTGAATTATTAAAGGTAAACTAAAATATTGCTCTGAATTTTACCACTATTTTACGTATTTATTTATAGACCATTCTCGTGGGTAATGATGTATATAGTTATTCGCTGTAAGTCGTAAGTAAGACACGTGCGGATAACCATAATTGATAGGACGATCACTACCAACTTCATTGGAACATGTGTGGGCCCATGTGAACGCACGAACAGTAACCAATCTACTATTGAATCGCACGTTTATGTTCTTTTCCTACGATTTTTCTCCATCTGTTCATCGCTTACAGGATCTTCGCCATTGACTAGGCACATGGAGGACGCTGATATTTGGATAATATTGTCCTTTTACCCTTTAACACAATGACGACTATTGAGTGTGTATGAATTTCGCATATAGGATGAATACCAAAATTTTACTATAGGGCATTAAGCTACATATCTCACACATCTGTTGTTCCGCTATGGGTGCTTTTAACCTCAATTGTCATCTCTATAAATATTTGAACAACATTTTGCTATTTCATCTTCGAAGAGGGTAACACATTTTCATAACATGAATCAGGTGTATTCTAGTCACTGTACACCTTCTACTCTTGTTTGATAACCTACCCTTGGTTCATCAAACATAGCCCTAGCATGCGATTCTGACAGACACATGATTATGACAGCATTTCCTACGACCACCACCTAGCTACTTTAAGACTATATACCTGCTCAAATACCAGTTTGTATTTGTGCTGGAAGGTGATATTAACATGAGTACTATGCGTTTTTTTTACAGCCTTTATAACGTATGTCTGATGCGAGCAAGTGATGCAGTCATGAACACCAAGTTTCTCTTCTTCTTTTGAGCAAGCTTTCGTATAGATGAATGAATTCTTATTCTATGTACTTATCTTGAATGGGGGCAGACATCAAAGGGTATAAGAGTTAAAATGGTCCTAAACTAATATTGTAATCTTCTGAAAGTCCTTTTTGCACATTTATCTACAATATCTATAAACCCTCCCTTTGTGCTTTCGCGTTAATCTAGTCGCTAGTACGTTAGCATTTTGTATAAGGGGTCCCGGCCTTGATTCCTGCTAAGAGATACTTTGTGATTTGGACTGTCCGTTACATTTCTGTTTGTCACTAACGTGTATGCTTAAGTTGAATTGCAACCAAAAAAAGATGACTACACAGTCGGGTGTCGCTGTTGCAACTAATTAAAGGAAATTAAGCTTGTATAGTGGCTGGTGGGTGGGTTTTTGGTGTATGGGTCCGAGGTTTCATCCGCAGTGGAGATTCTCTGTGATTTTAACTTTCCTCGATCTTTCTGTGTCCGTGTCTCTGTCATGTCTCATTCAGTACAATTAGAATCAAAAGATAATTATAGAGAATATTGTCTCAGTTGGGGCGAGTTAAGAGACTGACAGCTGCTCAGGAAATGCGAATTGCATATTTAAGTCGACCATACATTGATGTATTTTTCGGTCGTAACCATAAAATTTCATACGCTAGTCTTGTTAGCAGCTGTCAATACGTTAGTGTATGGGACCTGGCGTAAGTTTACGTAACGAATTTTTATACGCTGGAAAAGTCTGTCTGCTTTTAACTTCGAGCGTAAATACGGCGCGTAGAAACGGCTCAGATGAAAGAGTTTTCAAGCAGCAGGTGGTCTCTTGCCCTTTCCAGGCCTTCTCCCCGTTCTGGTTTTATTGTTTTCAGAAGAGAAAACCTGTTCTTGTGTTGTCCGCGCGGATCATTGCTGAGGTTTGCTGGCGGACTCACCAGAAATCATCATTCCAATCTAGTTTCAGTCTTTCTATACAATACATGATTTTGGCTAAATTAATATTTTCTATTGCACAAAACGAGATATTATTTCCTAATTAAAATTCATAATTAATTTTCAGTACATAGAGAAAAAGCTATTTAAATCCAATACTTCCTAATCAGAATTCGCAAATGATGAGAGCTCCTCCGTGGCTATATGGTCAGCGTACGCTTCTCTGGCGCGGGACATCCTGTTCAATTCTCGGCAGGAGCTCATGTAGTTTGGATCCCACTTCTCATATAGCCTCGCTGTTTAAGAGGTCGCTAAATTGAAACCCAATCCAATCGAACATGATGTCTTTCGACTACGAATTTAACATTAAATTTAGTATTTGCATATTAGTCCCCCCACACACACACACAGACACAGAGGTCGAGATGGTTATAAAGATGAAGTCACACCTTTAGAATTGCTCATGTTCTGCTATTAAAAAGAGAAGTATAACATGACTTTTAATAGGGTGTGACCAATTCTCGGCAAACTGAAAATGTTACGCTATTTATAAAAGAGAGAGAAAGCAAGAGAAGGGAAAGAAGGAAGGTTAGGGCAACCAACAGCAATGTTACTTCCAGATATACTTTCGGGCACTTGGTTCTCTCAGTCGAATATGAATAAAAAAAGTCCCCAGTAGCAAAGATAAATTACATTTCACTCTTGTGAAGAACACTTCACCAAATAATGTCCAAGTGCAGCTTTCTGATAGTTTGTTTTGTCCCACGCTACCCATACAATACTTTTAGAAGAAATCATCACCAGTATAGAGGCTAGAGGTACCTACTAGGTATATTTAAGATAAAAAGTAGTAATCCTGACCTTCAACAAGATACTATCTCGATATCTGCCTGATAAAACTGAGCAAAAATTTGCGTTTGAGTATCGAAATTCGATAAAAGTTTTTTGCTATTTCGACCACCTGCTGCTTGTTATTTTAAGTACCTTCTCAATCTTACAAGAACTTGTAGCAAAATGGGTTCAGAAAGTCACTATTTTTTTTCACGTGACTTTACTCGTGAAAAAGAAAATGTGATAAACCACAATACATAGCCTAATGTTTCTTTCTTTGTGTATTATTTCAATCCTCAGAATGTATACATATTTAAATTTAATAGACCTAATAATCCTATTTCTCTATTAATGCTCACATACTAAGTATAAATAGAAGAATCATTGTACCGCTTGTTTTAGTGTGCTTGCTTTCCAGTGATAAAAGTTCTAGTTCAATCCAGGATACCAGCTATGTTGAATATTTTTCAACATTATATTATATCTCGTCATGATGGGGACTGTACCACCACTTACTTGAAAACTTATGTAGGTTCAAAACAGAACATACCTAACATCAACATTTAAATGGCACCCATTTGCAGGAAATAGGAATACACTCATAATAGTTCATGTTAACTTGTAGTATTCCATTCAAGCATTTCTCAACCTTTGTGGTATGGTTACTATCAATCTTTCCCAGACAAACGTTAGCTTAAGGTATATTACCACAAAATATTAAATAACAATGAATACCTGACACTTAAATAATTTCTTTCCTGAACAACTCAATCGTTTTACTGAGCTCCTATGTCACTAAACGGTTAGCGTACGTGTCTTTGGCGTGGAAGACCCGGGTTCGCTTCCCGGTGGGAGTCATGTGGTTCGGATTCCACGTTAATCAGTAGGTCTCATATCATATAGCCTCGCTGTTGAAAGGGACGTTAAACTCAAAATCAACTCAAGTTATATCGTTTTACTATGTTTGTAAGTAACATGTCCATCACTGTCAGGAGAATTGATATAATAATTGACGCAATTTCATACTTAATAGTGTGTTATTTTAGTGGTATTTTAACTACTAGAGCTTCGAAATTAATTGATATTTAATTGTTTCAGTTTCGTATAACATACAAGTTTGTTTACATTTTTCCTTTTACTTTCTCCTTAATTCCTTATAACCACGATTTCTTACAGTGAAATATGCCTTATGTAATGAATATAAGAACTATGAGTATTAAAAACATACAATTCGACGGGATCTTTACACTGAGAGAAATGAAAATTTAAAATAAAACAAACCTGTTTATTTTCTGAACCAGTATGGAAACTCTTTCGACTTAGATTCCTTCAAACTGATTGCTTCATAAGTTGTGAAACAAATGTAGTAAAAAAAATAAATTTAAATGAACGAATGGATTTGGTTCAAAGTGTCTTTAATGAGTTAACAGTTTAAACATTTGAAAGAAAAAATCTGAACCAAAATTGGGTAGTTCTCAATTCATTTAATTAAGCAGTTAGATGTTTGTACCAACATGTAGTAAAATTTAAACAAACTAGTAGTTCAGAATAGTTTAGCTTTGTTTGAAAATAACCTAATCTGAGTTGAATTGTAGGATAGAGAGTTGTGAATGGCTAATGTTTGAACGGAATTTGACTACTATAAATTCGAAATTAAATAGGCCCTAAATTAAGGTCTATATTATGGTAAAGCTTCGTGATAATATGCCAAATGTCATATCTACGCCAAATTCATGAAACAGCTCCAATGATTTGTAACAACCCTACATTTTATTATATGTTGTTCCCATATAACATACACGTGCAAACCTCTCTTTTTAGAAAAAATCAATATATAGTATACTAACTAACTATAACAATTTTAATAAAGTGTTAAATTTATCTTACTTTCCGTGATCGATTGTAGTTGCGCAAAAACAGATCCATTCACTTGTAATAGAAAGTACGGCAATTGGGTATGAACACTAAAAAGTGGGACAAAACACTACTAATATAAAGGGGCCATGTAATTAGATTATAGTGTAAAGCTAAAAAAGTGAGAGCAGCAATTACCTCCACGCACCTAATCGCCGATGGACAGCAAACTTGTTAATATTATTCCCAATTTAACAGAATTTTAAGACATTGTTGAGGAATAATTTTAGTAGTATATAATTATATCTATACGCTTTTATTTGAATCACTTCACTTCAGATCTACAATTAGTTTCATTATATTTTCATTAATTGTTAGTCATCCAACGATGCGTTCAAACATAGAATATTCACTAACAATCATTGCATTGGCCAACAACTTAAATTAATTTGTTTACAGTTAACTAAATAATTTAAAAAAAAACACTAAATTTGTTATATTTAATTTGAACATGTGGTTTAGTCCAGTCATTTGAATCAATAATTTTTCAATTTAAAAGTTGGTTTACATCGATCAAAAGTGTCTGCATACTGTGTCAAAATGTTTTCAGTAGACCTTACATTGAATGCTGTAAAATTTCTTATATCATATACACTAACATGAGAGACGGACATAGGGCGTATTGTGAAGTTATACACTCAGAAAAATGTATGTGGCGTACGTAAAAACGTAGGTTACATGTGTAAATCCTGTAGTTTTTGGACTTAAGGTAGAACTAAAAAACGTATAACTAAAAAAGTATAACTAAGACATACTTTCCGTATAAATATTTCGAATAAACGTACTTTCTGTACGAACGAAAGAACTGTATATAAGTGATCAGGATGTCACATACAGATATACGCATGTAACATACAGCTGGCGTATGTAACATACGTATACGTATGTGATACATGGAAGACTGTTAGATGTCATACATCCTAAAACGGCATTATGTAGCATCTAAGTGAGGAAAGTCTGTAGCATATGGATAACGTGTGCTCCTTGCAGATTCCTGTAG
This sequence comes from Thermobia domestica, assembly GCF_964235325.1. Classification (NCBI taxonomy): domain Eukaryota; kingdom Metazoa; phylum Arthropoda; class Insecta; order Zygentoma; family Lepismatidae; genus Thermobia; species Thermobia domestica. Next base: position 52,411,733 of record NC_137455.1, on the reverse strand, counting down.
TAAACAATGATTCCGTATATTTGTACAATGTATCACTGTCCGGATAACCGACTTTTCTCAGTGTATTAATTAATAAGAATTTGCGTCCGGTGAAGGGCAGCTGTTTTTTTTACAAATAAGACACAGATTATTGCAACAGCCAAAAGTGATCATTCTCTATTCTTTTACAAATAAAAGCTGTTTTCAAGAGACTTATTTTGGACTTTTTGTTGAATTTACAAAACTGCCTCTGGCTGTACACAGATCCATCTTGAGAACAGTTATGAAAATTTACAATGTTTATGTTTCATACTATCTAGAAGAAATGAAATTTTAATATGTTTGAATCTATGTTTAAAAAGAAATGTTCGAAATGGGTAACAGCTTCAATTTCCAGTAATAATTGTAAACTTTTGTAAATGTATTCTGTATGTGACCACATAAAGAAGATTTTAATTTTGATTGTTTTACAGTAAAAAATATTTTGTGAAATGTAACGGAAGCTCTGAATGGACCTTCTTTGCGAATTTCTTAATATTGATCGATAGAGGTGAAGAATAGTTTAATGTTTGTACTTGAAATCCAAAATATAGTTTGGCTACTATATACATTTAAAATTATAGTACTTACTTAATTTCTTAATGACTGAAAATTTTGAATTTAAGGTTACTTATTATTAATATACATACAAAATATCACATAACTAGATACGTAAACACACACACACAAAAGAAATCCTGGCGATACAAGTGGTTGATGGGGAAATGATCCCAATCGTGTCTTCACCGTTCGCCTTTTCCCGTTTTGCCTTATGATTCTTATCACAGGAAACGTCAACCAAAAATTGGTACTTAATGACTTGTTATCATAAGGCAAAATGGGAATTCCCCTTTCGCCTTACAATAATTTTCATATATTGGTAGCCCTGCTTTAGCAAATATAAATGTAATTAAAATGTTCAACAGAAGGATACTGAAAAACTGGAAAGAAATAAGTTGCATTGAAAAAGAAGGTAACAATGTAATGGATTCGAAATCAGAACTAAGAATTAATTATCACAGAGCAGGGGTGGACTGGCAAACTTTGGCCCACCATCAAAATTTTGACCCATGAATCCGACCATTATGGCTCACGAATCCGGATTTTCGACACCCTACTGCAATTCACGGGAACAAAGTTATACCTAATTACAAAAAAGAAAAAAGAAAAAAGAAAGAAAGAAAGAAAGAAGAAAAGAAAAACGGCATAAGCATAGTCCTACAAATTCTGGAGGGCGTAAGTGTTTGTTTTTGTACGTAAAACAGTAGAATCTCTTTTAACAAGGGCAGATCCAAGGGGTGATAAGGGGCTATAGCCCCCCATTGACGCTCAGGTTTACACTGGATAAAATGGGCTTCAATTCTGCTTTACACTGGATAAAACGGCAAATTATGGTTTAGCCCCTCCCTTGATCATATCCTGGATCCGCCACTGCCTTTTAACCTTACATGTATCCACCTTAAATGGATTTTATTTCTTTTACCTCAATATAAATCGTTTATTCTGCTTACAGAAATATAATTGTAACTCCTCGAAAACAACTTAATTTGGATCAGGAACGCAGAAAATTTTTGAAGAGTGCAAAAAGTCTTCACCGACGCTCAATGCTTATGTGTAAAGAAAAGAGACAAACTAAAATGATAATGTTAGTTCTCATAATCATGTTTCATTTATTGCGGAATGAAAACATTTTTGCACAAATTCCGATTCAGAAAACTTCCCAGATATCAAACAGTCTGAGCCTAACGTTCCATATAGGGATGCACACGAGACGAGTCGAGACAGGATTTTCCTGACAAAATTCGAGTCGAGACACGGCTCTTCCAATAGAGAAATATACATTTTTCGAGTCGAGACATCACTTTTACAGCACATTTTCAAGACGAGACAGCCACAAATCTTGTATCGTGCGCATCCCTGGTTCCATAGTATACAAAAAATTTCAAGCAAGAAGTGTACAACTATACTTAGGCAGAAAAAAATATAAATGAACTCTTTCACAACCTAAAGGGAGGATAGGTTTATTTGGTAAAGTTGACATTAAAAAAATGCAACAAGGAACTTGCAATAAGAGTACAATACAGAAGGGTAACCAGAGAGTGGAACGAAGAGCTGGACCTTCAAACCATATCCTGCCAAATAGAATTCGCTTATATGTTAATTAAACTTTTTTAATACTTACATACAGCCAGGGACGTGAGTGAGCAGGAATTCATTTCGGGGGGAAGCTGTCCAAATTCAATATGAGGACAAATTGTATTAAAATTTGTAATATCGCCCCTAAAATTAGACAAAATTTAAGGAAAGTCGTGATTTCGGAGAGGGGTTTTCGGATCCCCAGGCACACCCCCTTCCTACAGCAAATGAAGAATATAGTATAAAATGAAGTACTTTTTAAAAATATGAACAATGCTAATACGTTAAAATAGTTGAAAGAAATGATTGCCGGGTAGCCAGGTAGGCAAGTCCGCTCTTGTCAGTGGGATAAATTATTGAAAAGGTATAAGAATTAATGTTTATATTCATGTAATTGGATTATTTCTATGTATTTGCAAAGGTAGAGCAGGAAAGGGAAGGGATTTTAGAATTTTTGTGTAACTTTGTTTTCTGTAAGATTATTGATTATTACGAGTCAATCAGGTAACAGGTTTCAGATTAGATGTCACATTTGAAGATCTGTACGTTGCTCAACTAGTTTCACACTGTGTATGATGAGTAAAAGTTCCTGATTAGTACTGAGTTCGTCACTGGAAAGTGTATAAGTGCAAGTGTGTTTAAGTGTGTTAAATGGCTATATCTTTCATTGCATATAAACGAAGGGGAAGGTTACTGTGTTAGGAAGAACATATTTATCGGATAAACTATTGTCGTGAGTCAAAATAATATTGCAATTGTAGTGAAGGGTGTAAGGTTACTGTTATTCTAATTTGTGTTGAATTTGAATCTTTATCTGGTGAATACACACATCCTCCAAGAAATGAGCAGATTGAAAGTTCTCTCATACGAAATGAAATGAAAGTTTTACGTCCCACATTTATGCCGGCTATGCTAAAGGAGACGGTGATGATCAGAAATGAATGAAATGATGAAATGAAGAAAGTGGGAGGAAACGGGAGAACCCCGAGAAAACCCACGCACACGGTGTTTGTCCACCACAAAGTTCACTTGGCGGGAGCATGGTTTGGATAATTTATTTACATATATACAGTGCAAAATATAGAATAACGTTGTAATTCTCACAACTAATGTTTAAATTTGTGTTATTTGATGTGGAAATGTATAGCAAAATGCAGGAATAACTAAAAGTTATCCTGTCTTCGATCCTCCGGATCGAAATTTCTTCAAAGTGGAAAATACATCTGTTACCTTTTATATATATAGTAACCATATGTTTAGCCAGATAATTACATATATTTTCAAGTATGTCAGTTAAGTTGGTATACTTACGTACCGCGGGTCTCATGCCGTCATGTTGTAGGTGATGTGTGACATGTAAAAATTTGCTCACATAGTTTTGAAGTTATACTGACGAGGAACGGCTGCTTCAGCACGTATGGTAATTTTGACACTACGTTTAATGTTTCTAGGAAGAAATGTTAAGTTTGTGCTGGTTTAGTAACATAACTGAAAACAGTATAAAGGAAAACAGTTGAAAGTCAAAGTTGTACCATCTTTATTTGTATATTTACAGACCACAATTTACATTACTTCACGCTTGATTTGTCAGAATCTCACACAATAAACCGAATTTACAAAGCACTTCCACATCAACATACATTTGCACAATAAAGCTAGGCAAATACTAACGTGTTTTCCAGTGCGTATTTTACGTCCGTAAATTTCCGACCGAAATGTCTATCCGCATTTTGGCCCTTACACCTAGCGTAAAAATACGTGCGTAAAGAAAAGAAGAAAAAGTAGCGGTCGCTTTCCAGTTTCCTCTTTCTAGTTGTTTGAACGGGTGGTTATTTTCCAACGTACTCAAGTTGTTTGGACAGGATAGATCGATCTAAAGCCATGCTTTTAAATACAGGTGCTGTAAACATTATGCTATTAAGAAAACGAAAACACATAAGGAATAGTACATAGAAAGATGTTAATTAAGAGCTAACAATTAAAATAACTTAACCGGCGGTTTTCATTTGATAATCAGACAAAAGTGTCTAGGATAAGCGCAGATTATAATTACACATGAGACTGGATTTCAGACAGGTCTAGTGCCTAGGTGATGTCTGCCACGCAGGGAGTCCCGGGTTCAATTCCCAGTGGGAGAAATTTTAAGTTTAAGCGCATTGTGGTGGTTCGGATCCCATCTCAAACTGTAGGTCCAAGTTATATATAGTTTCGGTGCTGGAAAGAAACGCTAAACACTAATAATTAACTAATTCGATAGATGCTTCAAGGATCAAAGATTTATAGAGGATTTTAGATTGGCGTTCAGCACCCATAGAATTTTTCGCTGGAATTTATTTCGAAATTTATCCACTCTGATGCCAATCGATGCAGGGGAGAACATGATTGTCACTTTAATTGAACTTCATCAATGAATATCACTATTTAATTTCACGAATCACTCTTAAAACGGTAGTTACAATCAATCCAAACCCACTTTCCCTCTACTATTTGTATCAGGCGCATACGCAGCAATTTCTTTCTAGAGCGGGGATCCAATTTCAATTTGAGGATAAAGAATTTTAAAATTTGTAAAATCGCCCCTAAAATTAGACTAAATTTACAAAATTTTTTGGGGAGGAAGAGGGGAGTCCGGACCACCAGAACTTATCGCTTGTGTATGTCTCTGGTTTGTATTTTATTGGTTAAACTAGCTGAAATGCCCGTCCTTCGAACGGGGAGATCAGGTTTATAAAAATATTTGAACTCCCAACTACCCTAACAATATACATTTCAATAATTGATTACACGGTTCATTCCGACTATACATGTCATCCCCCATGTGACCCCGAAGGGTTGATAGGGGTTTCTTAGCCATATTTGGACGGAAACGCCATCGGAAGTCACCATTCATCTCCACAACCCCGAAAACCATGGATTCGAAACAAATATCGCTAATTTTCGAGTATTTGTACTTCATTCCCCCTGTGACCCCCTTAGGGATGGTAAGGGTATCTGACCTCCACTGGGACTGAAACGCTATCGGGCCTGTCACCATTCATCTCCGTGACCCCAAAAACTAAGAATTCGACACTAATACCAGTCATTTTCGATTATTTGCATAAGTCATCCCCCTGTGACCCTCTTGTGAATGATAGGGTATCTCACCCCTACAACATTTTTTCCTGGTTATAAGTAATATGTGTACCAAGTTTCGTTAAAATTGCTCCGGGCGTTCCAGAGTTATGCTAGACAATATATAGATACATACAGACACCTACATACATTATTTTTTACATATCATCCTCCTGTGACCCTCCTAGGGATGAAAGGGGTATCTTTCGCCCATAGTGTTTGTTTTGAAGTAATACGTGTACCAAGTTTGGTTGAAATTGCTCCAGGCGTTCGAGAGTTATGCTCGAACATACATACATACACTAATACATACATACATACATCCTATTATATATATATATATATATATATATATATATATATATAATGTCTTAACAAGTTTGATGTTTTAAATCTATGTACAGTACAATCTCGTTTATCCGGCCCTCATTCACCCGGATCTCCGGATAATCCAAACCAGATTTGAAGAAACTTTTTATAAATTTAATGTCCCCATAGATAATAATTTTTAACTATGATAGCAAGAACGTAACCATAAATACGACAAACATTTCCTTTTTTGTTTTGATTAAATGTACAGTTCGTGTATAGATTTCACAGTAAATTATGGTAATACTGTACATAAAATGCTTCTTATCGAGTTCTAGAAAGCTTTACTCACAAGACGTTGAAGTGAATTGACTCAGGATTTGTTTTGCTTATTATCCATATTATCAGGATTATTCGGATTTTCGATTTTCCAGATTGCCTTTGGTCTCAGATAGTCTCTATAAAAGTGGATGTACTGTATTATATAATATTATATATATATATATATATATATATATATATATATATATATATATAAAAAGACGTATGTATAAAGGTATGTAGGCCTTATGTGTATGTGTGTATATTTTCTAGCATAACTCTGGAACGCCTTGAGCAAATTCAATCCAACTTGGTACACGTATTACTTACAATGAGGAAACAAACACTATGAGCGAAAGATACCCCTTTCATCCCTAGGAGGGTCACAGAAGGATGACGTGTAAAAAATAGTGTATGTATGTATCTATATAGGTGTCCCGACAAAACGTACCAGCGACAAAACGTACCACTTGAATTTTCGCGACAAAACGTACCACCTTTGACGACCTGTCATAAATGACAACCTGTCATGGATTAATTAAAGCATTTCTGATATTTATTCCACGACAAAACGTACCACTTATATAAATTACAACCTGTCTTGGACTAATTAAAACATTTCGGATATTTAATCCGCGACAAAACGTACCACTTGAAGCTTTTTTTTTTTCAGCGTGTTCACAGATTATTCTCCAGATCGAACAAACTTTTCTTAAAGGTTCTGTATGTGACAAACGTAACATTAAACACGTTTATCAGCGAGTAAGAGAACACGAGTCTTCCAAAATACATTAGACCAATGTGGGTGCTTACATATCTAACAAAAGAGAACATAATGTTAAAAAAACTACTTCCTCATGAACAGGTAAAACAACGGCAGTATAAGGTTGAGAAGAACAGACAGGTAATGTATCGAGTTGTCAAAGTGCACAAACTCATTGGTAAAAGAGTGCTAATTTACAGAGGAAATGTAGCAGCCTATAAACTGAAAGACACAGCTATAGATCATGGAAACTTTTTGGATATTATTCCTTTCTTAAGCAAATTTGATCTTCCGCTTAAAAGTAATTTAGATAAGGTCACCGAGAAGAGTCATATACGAGGAAGTAAGCAGGATAGTGGTCGCATAACTTTTACTAAACACGGTGAACTTTGTTTTGAATGCTATCAGCACACTTATCAGAGAAGATATTTCGAAAGAAGTCTCTCAAGCTTCAACATTTTCTGTTCTATTAAACAATACTCATGATATAGTAGTTTCAGGCCAGTGCTCTGTTGTTTTACGGTATGTTGTTAAAATGGTTGTTAAACAAAGTGTTGTTGTCATTGTAAAATGCATATCTACCACAGGCCAGTGTCCTTGCGGTTTACTGCTGGAAATTCTGCAGAAGTTGAACCTTGATATTAAGAAGTGTATCTGAAATTCAACCGATGGCTCAAGTAACATGCAAGGACAATATTCGGATTTTTTAAATTCACCTATGATCAGTTACACGTGTGATTTAGTGATTTTGAGTTTAACGGCCCTTTTAGCAGCGAGGCTATATGAGAAAGGACATACTGATTTACGGGAAATCCGAAGCACATGAGCTCCCGCCGGAAATCGAACCCAGGTCTCCCACGAAAAGGCGCATACGCTAACTGCTTAACTACTAAGAAACTCAGTTACACGTGTGGTGTTACGCTTATATAATCATGTCATATGTGATCTGACAAAAAAATGCATTGATTCTGTGCCATTGTTCTGCTGAATGACTGTGCGATATTTATACATGAGTCTTATCAGTGAATGTACATTTGGAAGGTCAAATGTTAACAAAGGCGTCTTACAGTTATTGCGGAAACAAGATGGTAGAAAACACACTGTTTTTCAGAAAAAGTTTGGTCATTTTCCTAATCCAAAAAGTGCTTTGTATATAGAGTTGACCATAACAATTAAGAAAATTGCTTCGACAGAAAATATCAAACCAAAAACTAGGTGTAAAGCGAAAGGATATATAAAAGATCTTCTCAAGTTCAAAACAATTCGGACAGCAGAAATGTTCCTTAAGATATTTCAAGTGACGACCTCTCTGTCAAACTATCTCCAAATAGAGCGTGCTGCTAGTGTAGTCCTATGGATGGTGCAGACTACTCTGTTCCAACTGAAAGAGTAGAGAGATGATTTTGAATCCGTTAAGAATGCAGCATTAAGCTTTGCAGAATGGGCCAATAATAAATTTGAAGACTTAGAATGTGATTTCTTTTTTTCTATTGACCTATCGACAATTCGCCTTCAGAGATAGACAAAGATTTTTCCTGTGAATATGAAGATGAAGCTGCTTCTATCCAATGACCAGGTACTGCATCGAAGCATTCAACTCAATATTGGACATGGTAGTTTTGAGTATTTCTTCAAGATTCAAGAAGCAATGTACTTTATGGATTATTTGGACCCTAGCCACTTCAACCAAGTAACAGAACCTCCAGACGTGCCTTTCGATAAACTTACATATTTTCTGAAAAACTTCAGTTAAGAGGTTTCCAAGGATACTATAAATGTATTCTCTTGGGTTTTTGAAGGACGTGGATATCCTTGAAAGGCAGTCTTGATGACGAGCACAACCGAGGTAAAATGAATGTGCTGATGGTGCAAGTGACTCAGAATTAGGAGAAAATACATTTGTTTACAAGGAAAGCGAATGCAAAACGTGTTGCAAAATTGTCCAATGTGCTGCCTTTTTAATTTTGCAGAATTGTAATTTGTGCAGTAATACTTATCCAGGTTTCCAGCATACAAATTTTTATTGACTTTGCCCGTAACTCAGGTAACATGTGAAAGAAATTTTTCAAAATTCAAATTAACTGAAATACATTAAAAATAGGCTAACGAGTACCATGTCTCACGAACATTTGAAAACATTTATGTTGATGTCTATTGAAAAAGATTTATTAAAAAGTATTTCGAATGCAAAAGTGATAGATACAGTAGCATCAAAAACTAGTACACTAAAACATCTGCTAATTTTGTAATATAGTATAGGTTCTTCTTGAACTTCATATAATATTTTTGAACAATTCAGAATAATATACTGATGAAAGAATATCAGGTATTAATTGTCAATTGTTAATACTATTGACTTACTGTAGAAAGAAAACTGTGCAATTGATTTGTGACATTGAGATGCTGGTGGCCCTTATGGAAGAAAGCGCCCGCACCCCTCTAATAATGCCTGTCCGTCTCTGGTCCAAAGCCTGGATAAAGTGTGATGGAAATCAGCAAATATTCAAATATTACATATGCAAGATTCTTGCTGGTCTTGGTCTGGCAAGAATCTTGCAGGTATGGTCTTGGTGTTGCGAGAATCTTGCAGGCATGGTCTTAGTCTTATCCTTAGTCTTAGTCTTGGTCTTGCATCGGTACTTTTCTCAGCACCAATCTGTTCAACTTTTAACCTTATTTTGGCCGATATATATATACTTATATACCGTCCTATCAAGTGGTACGTTTTGTCGCCTGACATTATTTGATTTGATGGTTGATTGGAAGACTCTTCGCAAGTAGCCCTCCAGGCAAGTGGTACGTTTTGTCGCTTGTCATTATTTAAAGTGTTTTTAGAAAACCCTTCACAAGGAGCCCTCAGGGTAAGTGGTACGTTTTGTCGGTGGTACGTTTATAGTACACTTTGTCGCGTATTCCACACCTATCATCCCCAAGAGAGCCACAGAGGGATGACATATGCAAATAATCGAAAATGACTGATATTAGTGAGGAGAAGTTAAAAATAAAAAGTCACGGTGAGTATAACATGAACAAAGAATAGATTCAGTCGAGATAACCGGGTAATCAAACGTTGAAATGAGCATTGTATGGGGAGTTGGGGGATTTAAATATTTTCACAATCTTCGTCATCCTGTGCGAATGACTAGCATTTTAGCTAGTATAAAACGGAAGGCAATGGCTCCGAATTTTACTCTAAGGAATAACAGCGATAAGGACTCTGAGGAGTTTCAATTATAGACAGATTTCCATTTTATTCAAGTTCCGGTTTCTACAAGTACCACTGGATATACACTTCCTCTTCTGAATGGCTTGTGGTAGGCGCATACACTTGAATCACTTGTAGTGTATATCTCTAGGAGAGTTTGACTACAAGCCTTGCTACTCGACTAGATATACTATCTACCTCAAGGACCTTGTTTTTCAATTTTTCGTTGATAAGAAATCTCACTCCGCCGATCTTGCCACATTCTGATCCTCTGTAGTAGAATAAGTGTCCGTTCTTCAATTCGCTTAATTCTTCTCCCTTTCTTCTTACTTCGCTCAATCCGACGATCTCCCAGTTGATTTTCTGTAGCTCTTCTTCCAGCTCCTGGAATCTTGTTTCTGAAGCCAGGGATCTTGAATTGTATGTAGCAATTGTCAGTTTTAAATGGTAACCTAGTCCGTAACTCCGGGGATTCTTAGCACCCTCTGCCTGCGTGTGATTCTGAACGTTGCCTTGCCCAGACACACTTCTGCTTCCAGAGAATGAGGGTCTTGGCTTACTGTGTCCTATGATGATTGTTTAAAGAAGTTGGAGGTATTTGGCAAAAATCACCGTGCCGGTCAGGCATGTTGGTGATAGCCCTCCCTGTTCGCCTTCCTATCATTACGGAAACCTGTAAGTTTCACCGTAGACAGGAAGTTACCAGTCTGCACCACTAGGAGGTACGGGTAGGACATAAGTGGCTAACCCGGGCGGTTCCATACATCGTCGACTAATTCTCAGCGTGCGGGTCTTCTTCCGGTTTACTACTAGGCACCATTTCGCACATTATATATATATATATATATATATATATATATATATATATATATATATATATATATATATATAGAGAGAGAGAGAGAGAGAGAGAGAGAGAGAGAGAGAGAGAGGGTACGTCATTTATAATGTCCAACCTTGATAACAGAAAAACGAGAAGAGGGAGGGAAGCGAAACCTTGCATGAAAAAACTGTAGGAAGGGTGACACCTAGCCACGTATTGGTTAATATCATCGGATGAAAAGTGTTGCCAACACTCAACACAAAGTTGTATTTTTTTTTTAAAATAGCACTACGTTAAGTTATTACAAATTTTAAGTCTACATACAAATCGAAAACAAACAATACCACTTTTATTGTTCAGTGTTTCAAACTAAGGATGCTATAGTATCACAAAAATCCAGAAACTTCCCAATTTTGGAGGCCTCTAGAACAGTAAGGACGCAAGTGAGACGGATGGTGCATCGCACATCGAAAGCAAATTAGTATCGAATACTATGGTCAGCATATGATGTATTTCTATCAAACAGAAGAAAAAAGCTACAAGGAATTCAAAACTTGACTTTTTGCAAAGGGCTTTGTTTCGAAAAAGAGCTGAGATAAGTATCACATCTAATTACGTAGATTATTTTCAAAAGATGTAATAATCATAATGCCGTTTACAGCAATTTGGGTGGCGTGTTGTTTGCAACGGTGTTGTTTGCCACGACTCGATTTTCGAGTTGTTTGCCACGAAGTATTTGCATTCCGATCTTATCATATCTTATTATCGTGAAAATTTACACACATCTAGAGTAAGAGGAAGGGTTGCCAGGCACCTCTGTTTTTGATCCTCTGGAACAAGTGGTAAATGTTCTCGCCTTTGGGACGAGAGAGGTCTCATTAGAGTCACTGTTGAAAGAGACTCAAAACAAACATCAAACAAGTGACATTAAACAAAACAAGAGACATTAAACTCAAAACAAATGAACACAGAACATCATTAATATCACAATAACTTAATAAATTGATATAATTGCATTTTCTCTTCTAACGGAGTTTTAATATTATCTCCTGTTGTATAATTTTCTGTTTTCAATTTCAATTACGCCCTACCACTGGCGCAAATCCCAGGGGGGACGAGGAGGACATGTCCCCTCCAATCTTGGAACTGAGGGGGACTGTCCCCCCAATAATCTGACAAAAAGTTCTTTTTGGGAAAGTGTGATGATTTGTGTCCGACTTCCACAAAGGAATGTAAGATGAAATTGATTTCTCTTGGCTTTTCCATTTTTTAAAAAAGAATCGTATTCTGTAGTATTTCAAACTGAACTTCGTGCTGTAGTGCGTTTAATAGTCTCATCAATATGTATTAATTCCACTTCCGCTACTTGGGCACAAATTGTAATAAATGCCAGAGGAGGATATGCCTCTCTCCTCATGCTGGAAAGTTGTCTCAGCTGTAGGCACGGGCACAAATTCCGGGGAAATGGGGAGACATTTCCCCGCCCCAACATAGGAACTAGAGACTCTCCCAATAATCCGATTTGAAAAGTGCTTTTTGCAGATAAGTGTGATGATTTGTGTCCGACTGCCACAAAGGAAAGTGAAATGAAGTTTGTTTCTCTTGGCTTTTCCATTTTTAATGAAAATGAAGGCGTGCAACTGTGTGTGACGTAACCTGATATGAAATCTTATCTCCTCCTCTCCCCTAGGCCCTAGCACGGGAAGAGTATAGAATATCCAATGTCAGTAGAACCCATCTTTTCAGTAAATGCGTATTTAATCTATTTGTAGTATCAGCCTAGGCATCTACTCATGCTTCGTAAGCTAACTACCTCTGTAGCCTATGGAACCCGGAGGTTCAATGCTGCGTTCACAAAAGCTCTCCACTGACTTCTATCCTTAACCAACTGGATCCAGTTTCTACTTTGTATTCCTATTTTTACGAGAGCCATCTTAATATTGTCTTCCCATCTGCGCCTAGATCTTCCTAATAGTCGTTTTCCGATTTGTCTTACCGCTAACACTTTGAAAGCGTTCCTACTTTCTTCCATCCTGGCTATATGTCCTGCCCACCTAAGCCTCTTAGACTTGATGACCCTAACTATGTTTGATAAGCAGTATAATTTACGTAGTTCCTCGTTATGAAGTTTCCCATTCCCATTCCTCTTGGGTCCGAATATTCGTCTGAGCATTTTGTTCTCAGATACTTTACGTCTATGTTCTTCTCTCAGAATAAGCGACCATTCCTCAACAGAATTCGCGACGACAAGAGATTTTGAACTGAATAATAACACGAATTTCCTGTTTTTAGTCGACATTTAATTTCTTCGTGAATAGGATTTTCGTCCGTTAATATTGATCCTAGATATTTTAAAGTATCCACTCTATCAAAAGTATTATTTAATATTTTAACGCATTCATAATTTCCCGTATTACGGTCCAGACGCACTTTCATGTATTTAGTTTTCTCTGCATTTACTTCTAAACCCTTGTCCCTGCGAGCGTTTAATAACACCTCTGCATTTCTTTCTATTGTTCTCCTATCATCTATTAAATTTACATCATCAGCGTACGCATAACCTGGTGAACACCGTTCAGCTCTAGGCCCTGGTTGTTGTCTTTGATTTTCCTTGTACCGTATTCCAGGACAAAGTTGAATTAAAATTGCTGACAACGCATCTCCTTGTTTCAGGCCATTCTCGACGTCAAAGCTCGTGGACAAAAATTTTCCTATCCGGACTTTATTTTGGGATTTATTTAAACATACTTTAATTGATCTAATTAGCTTTTCCGGCATTCCAAATTCTGTAAGAACGTTGTACAATGTTTCTCTCCTAACCTAGTCGTAAGCCTTTCTAAAATCAATAAATAGTTGATGTACCGGGCTACTGTATTCCCACTTCTTTTCGAGTATTTGGCGAATGGTAAATATTTGGTCGATAGTTGATCGATTTCTTCTAAATCCACACTGATAATCTCCAATAATTTCATCTGCGTATGGGGTCAATCTTGCTAATAGAATGTTCGAAAGGATTTTATAGGATGTTGACAGAAGAGAGATGCCTCGATAATTATTACAGTCAGTTTTGTCGCCTTTCTTGTGGATTGAAACAATGATTGATTCTTTCCACTCTTGTGGCAATTCTTCCTTGTTGTAGATAAGGAGAATGAGTCTGTGTATCTTGTTCACAATTTTTCGCCTCCAGCTAAAATTAACTCAGGCGGAATTTCGTTTACACCCGGAGATTTGTGTTTCCTTAATTTCTTTATAGCGATTTCTACTTCTATTCGGTTGGGTTCTGGAATATACGGTTCTGCGGTGAGTATCTCCCTTTCTCCACGCACATTTGTTTTTGACTGGGTGTTAAGCAAATCGTCAAAGAAATCTTTCCATCTATTTAAAATGCTATCTGTATCAGTGAAAACTGTTCCATCAGCTTTCTTTAATGTATAAGCACGAGGTTGATAGCCTTCCTTAAATCCGTTGATCTCTTTATACATGTCTCGAATGTTTTTATTTTTACTATTATTTTCAAGTTCTTAAATTTTAGCTTTCAAAAAATCGCGTTTCTTTGTTTGGAAGTTTCCCGCCTGATATCGACGAAATTTTGTGTAGTTATTTCATTCGGATTTTTTAGCCAACATAATTTTGCCTGTTTTCTCTTCTCTGCTCGATCGAACCATGGTTTGTTCCTACGTATTTCCGTGTACCAATTTTACTTTTGAGAGAGGATGCTTCGTAAGCAAAGAAAAGAATTCAAATGCTGGAATATTTTTCTCCATAATCTTAAGGTTACATCTGTTAACTAAAGAGTATATGACATGCGTCAGATTTCTGTAACGATTCATGTAGTGTTATTGAGATTATCATCATTTTGCTCAAACAGTATTGTTGCGTCATACATAATTGATATTCTTTCTTCATAGTTTTGGGGAAGTCATTTATATTGTTATATTATTATAAAACAATTTTAACGTTGATCTTTGTGGATGCCTAATTAGAAATATACCAATTATAAATATGCGTGTATTCAGATTTAAGAATGTGTTCACGGCAGTGATTTGTAATACTGATATGAACAACTACTTTACCTACATCACCTAATATATAATATACTCCACAACAGTTGATCAAATTCATCTACCGTAATATGAGTTTCATCTCCCTTCTCTAGAATAAGGCGTACTTAGTATTTTGTTTCGAGGGGCTATGCCCAACACAAGGAAGGAAGTCGGAGTGCAATTGCCCATCTGAGTTTGAGAATTAAATATATTTTAATTTATGCATAAATTGAAGTTATAGTGGCAAGAATTGCAGACCGATAAATCCTATATATGATATGATACAAAAACTTATGAGTGAATCTAACCCTTTACTCTATTCATACAAGAAAAAGGAAGCATCCTCTTGGCCTTCCTAACTTCCTTGACTAATTATTCCCCCGGTTTGATTTTCTTTAATTCAAATATTCCCTTCTTTTAAAAATAACTAAACGATATATTTTTTTCCTTTATTATAATAACTAAAGTCCTGTCATGTTGATATCCGCGCATGTTGGTGTGGAACACCAGTTTCGCTTATCAACTCCTCTTAGTTTTGGTGTTACTGATGACGGCCGACTTAAATCACAACTGACAACGGTCGATAAAGTATGATAGGCGAAATGAAAGAAAATAACGTCCAGAAAAAGAAACAGAAAAGTAGAAAGGACGAAAGAAAGAACAAAAGAACGCAGTTCTTACATGGAATGAAATTTGACAAATACAGTATTATTTCTGAACAAAGAGCATAAGAAAATGGAAAGTCAATTGCATTCTTAGAAATGGTAAGAAGGATTATTGTTGTACGTGGAATGCGAAAAACTAACAAATTTATTTCGGAGGGGGGGGGGGACTTGAGCCCGATAGCCTCATAAATACGCCACTGAAGACAATTCTGCTCCTCTGATTCTTCACAGCATTGTTTTTCAACTTCATAAATATTTTGAACATCGCTTATATGTATATATATATATATATATGAGAACGGTCTTACTCGTCCCAACCAATGTTGAAGACAGATTTGCGCCGATGCGTCCTACCCTTATGCCGTGTAAGCTAAAGGATATGGTAATGATAAGAATGAATGAAAAATAGTGTAATGAAGAAAATGGGAGGAAGAAGAACTCCGAAAAACCTCAGACACACTGTGTTTGTCCACCACAGAATCCACTTCGCGCGAGGAAATTCTGAAGTTCAGGAAACACAAATATAACATCAATTTATAATTTTTATTGTGAAGATCCGAGAAAGTAGCTGCACAGAGACTGACTTATATACTTGTTTCTCTTTGACAAAATTACAACTGAAGTCATCAGAGTAGATTGTAATTAATTTCTTAATTGTGACACTGTCATCCAAAGTGTTTACTCTGAGAATTGCTTGGAAAGTCAAGTAAATACATCTCATTTCTGTACACCGAGAATCCACCTGAGATACGATCTTGTGTACGATTACATCAAAAAGCCAATATTTTAAATTGTTCTTCTCTGATTTCTTCTCGGAGTGGTTCAGTATCAAATGCGGGATTCAATTTCTTACATTGATTTGATCTAGATTTTATCTTCAAACGGCCGGAAGAATTAATGGTTGTAACTTAGAGAAATGTAACCTACCCGTTTCTTCTGCCATAGTTTTATAGTCTTAAATCGTACACAGGGTTCCCTTGTGGCTATGTGGATAGCGTACGCGCCTTTGGTATGGGAGACCCGGGTTCGATTACCGGCGGAAACTCATGTGTATCGGAAACTATGTTAAGTTGTAGGCCCAAGGCTCATAGTCTTCTGCTGAATGTGATGCTTAACTCAAATCCACTCCAATTCGTGTACATTCCATCTTGTTTCAGAAATGCTATGGAGGGATTGCCGACCCTTGTATTTTAATAATCTCTGTGGGACAGATTTGATTTTCAGTCTTAGCGTCCCGTTCATCATCGAGGCTATATGAGAGGTGGACTTACAATTAAACGTGGAATCCGAACCAAATAAGCTCCCGCCAAGAATCGAACCTGGGTCCCTACGCTAACCGCTCATCCACTAGGGAGCTCTTTGTGTGGACTTGAAAATACCCCAGTAACTATACATAAGTCACTAAATTTTTGTATTACCAATAGACTAAATTTTTCTCCTTTCACCAAAGGTGTTTAAAAGATCGTTAAATCCAGATTTTTAAATCTAATTTTAATTTGATCTCTAGAAAGGTTATGAAATATATACATATATATATATATATCTCGCGTATCGCGCTCCCTCTAGAAGGTTTGGGTCCCCATTTATCGGGATTCCTATACCCGCTTATTGTTAGTACTGATGATATGCCTAGATTTAACGTTGGCTACACAGTCGAACACAAACAAATTGTAGGCAATATCAATTTTGAAAATGCACTTGGAGAGTTTCTAAGCAAACAAATTATTATATTGAGTGCTTGAACTCACCTTGAATAAATTTAACTGTGGCGTGAACAGCTGATAGCGTAGTAACCCAATAACGTGCTTGGGACAATTCGTATTGTATGCATTCTGTTTATAATATAATAGATTTGATCATTATAATATACTCATCTGGCAACCCTTAGCTTATAAGTCGATTTTGTATAAGTCTTCACGATTGTGGTATAAGATAAGCTAGAGAGAACAATACCGTGGCAAATAACACCGAAATGGAGTCATGGCAAACAACACGTAATAGCAATTTGAAATTTTACATGGTTTAGGAGATGTGATAATGAATGTTAATGTTGGCAATACTGCTAAAAGTCGTGAAATTAGGAGAATATGTAGTAATCACGACTCCCAAAAACTGTTGGTCAAGTGTCAAAAGTACGAAAACAAACAACGATCGTTTTAAAAATTTCTCGCAACTACGTCATTTTAAGAAGTATTGCCAACTGTAACAAGTATAGTGTAATGTCCAAGAGGTCGGGCACCCGAAAAATATAACTTCAGTGCAGAAAGGGGGCAATCACTCCAGCAAATAACAACAACATTCATTTTTAACAGTTATAAATTCATCAAAATTAACATATAAAAACAAACAAATTATCTCATTGCGTTAGAGCATGTACGATTTATTGAACTTTTACATCATGTCTCTCCGGTCTTCATAAAATAACCAACTTTTTTTTTTTTTTTTAACATATACTGAGTAAACGTTAATGTTATTTTAAATGGTTACCTCGTTCAAATCCTCAAATATCTGGGCGATGATTTGATTACTTTCTATTAATTACTTTTAGTTTGTTGCTTGATATTCATAAATACTTTCTTTCTGTATGCTTTTTACTAGACTATCCAGTTATTTGATGATAATACAAACAGAGTTCGGTGTTTTCCGTTTGGCAGATTTGTCAATTGGCAGATTTGGTAATTGGCAGATTTGGTCATTGGCAGATTTGGTAATTGGCAGATTTGGTCATTGGCAGATTTGGTAATTGGCAGATTTGTCAATTGGCTGATTTGTCCATTTTCACGATTGGCGCATATGGTCATTTTCGCGTTTGGCAGATTTGGTAATTGGCAGATTTGGTAATTGGCGGATTTGTCAATTGGCAGATTTGTCCATTCTCGTCATTGGCGCATTTAGTCATTTTCGCGTTTGGCAGATTTGGTATTGGCAGATTTGGTAATTGGCAGATTTGGTAATTGGCAGATTTGGTAATTGGCAGATTTGGTAATTGGCGGATTTGTCCATTGGCTGATTTGTCCATTTTCACAATTGGCGCATTTGGTCATTTTCGCGTTTGGCGCATTTGGTAATTGGCAGATTTGGTAATTGGCGGATTTGTCATTTGGCGGATTTGTCCGGGTCCCAAAACGGCGTATAAATAGATCTGTATTGTGGACTTGACGTGTGCTATCCAATGACGTATAAATCTTGCCAATCCCCGAGTGTCACGTTGCGATCCTCTCCGCGTTATTGTGTTATTTCAGTTCGAGAATGCATTCCCCCCCCCCAATTCCCGACATACGTTTGAATGATGTCACAGCCTGGTTCGTCTGTATACCTATCTTAAGCTCAGTGTTCCTCAGTAACAACAGGCGAATAATGGAATTGACGGAAGGTTCCACCTCTGTCCTTACCTGCCCTTTTCTTCCCTATGCGTCGTGTAAAAGTGAAATTCATGAGACATTAATGCCGTGAAACGTATAACTTCAAATGAAATACCGAAATGAATAAACATACACATCTTTGATAACGATTACTGCAACTGGATTGTGCTGTTTTATGGTTTATGTTTGTTGTACAAAACATACTCCTTTCGAGAGAAACAGTCGCAGACAACCTTGAATTGAAAGGCACGAACGTGAGGTACACTGTAACACAGTTTGTTCCACAGTAAGTTGAGCAGGCTTTGCTGAAGGGTCGTTAGTACGAATTGTAGTGAAGTACTTGTGCTGTGCAAAAGTAATACACGCTACGAATTGAGTTGTGTGTGTGTGTGTGTGTGTGTGTGTGTATGTGTGTGTGTGCGTGTGTGTGTGTGTGTGTGTGTGTGTGTGTGTGTGTGTCAGAAGGCTTCCATTTCATTGTAGAAGGTGGCACGTACTGCCCTAATATCGTGTGTTAGTGCAGTGTCGGCTAAAGATAGCATTGTATTGGAACAATGCCATATACGAACGGGGAGGCATTTGGCATGCTAATGGTGTTAGGGAAATGTAGGCAAAACAATACAGCTGCAGTCCGAATTTATAACGCAAGGTTCCCACAGCGACAATCAATTTCCCATAATGTACTTCGACGGTTAGAAAATCGTCTGAAACAAACAGGGCGCATACCTCCTCAATATGGGGGTCACAAACATGCTCCAATTGTAGATGACAACGATGTCGTTATTGATGTTTTGGCTTCTGTCGACGTACGTCCTAACGCATCCTCAAGAGATATTGTCCGGGATCGCGGAATTAGTCAAACAAGTGTACTGCGTATACTGTGGAAGCATAAACGCCACCCGTATCATATCTCCTTGTGCCAGGTGCTAACAGATGCCGACTGTAATAAGCGCCTTTAGTTTTGTAATTGGGCCCGTCAGAAATTGAGGACAAACCCAACGTTTTTCAGTATGTACTCCCATGCGCAAAAAATATTGCGCGTATACTGTAACTCACAATTTTTCGCAATTATTCCATTTTCCATATGTTTATTGGTAAAATTCAGTTATTAGTACGTGGAGATAATAGAAAGCAATCCATCTAAGGAGATATTTCCAAAAAATATAATAAAATAATAAAAATATAAGCAAAAAACAAAATTATGTTCGGTTTTGTGTATACTGGCAATAATGTTTTCGAGGGAATTTTTGGAGTAGCACAGCACGATTGCAGAGGGAATAACAAGATTAGCTGAATCAAGGAACTGAAAATTGGAGCAAAATATTGCATTTATTGGCTTAAATCTAGGGTGTAAATTGTCTGCCAAATATAAATTAGCTTCTGTAAGCAAGATGTTATACGGAAAATATAAACAAAGAGAAAAACTGTTGTTTTAAGTTTGGAAGTGACATGCTCTATAGCCATGAGCATTTATTTCTTAAGAAAAAGATAGGCAACAAAAGAAAATCTGTGTGGGCAAGTGGGTAGAGTGACGGACTAGTAATTCTTATACTGTTTTGACACCAGATCGAATCCCATCCGGTCATGTTCAATTTTTTTTCTTTACAAAACATTGTAGAAAGTGTATAATTTTTATGTTAATAAGAAACGAAATAATATAATAATGAAATAACTTTTTGTTTTTCTGATGACGTATTTATTCAGAATTAGCTTACTATTTATTACTAATAGCGATTGTTTTTAGTTTATGGTATGGTATGCTTAACCGTTCCCTCTCCGTTTTTACACAGCTTCAACTCACTGCGAGTGTCTGTGAGTCAGGAACAGGAAAAAACAAAACAAGAGCAACCTGCAGCTTTTCACACAGCGTGAGGAACACAGTCACAGCGATAGCTCGTTGTCATGAAGAAAAAAACTGTTCTAGTGTTTCTGTGTGTGTTTCTTTTTAAAGTATTGACTCTCTCTCTCTCTCCTTTTGTTTCATATCCACAAGTGCAACAAATGCAAGTCTGTGTGAAAAAAAAAATCAAGAGTACTTTCTTTAAACAAAACTAAATTTTACAGCTCTCTTTGTGAGGAACGCGAATGCTTCCAAAAGATGCCATGAATATTAACTATAATCGTACCGAATTATACAGTAGCGTGGAAAACTGATAATAAAATGATGTAACATGCATAAGCTTTTTTTTTTTTTATTAGAGTAACCACACATTAAACATAACAAATTAAATTTTTGGGATTACAAATTATCACATTACGTGTCGGTGTAGGCCTATTCGTTTTCACATTCGAGCGACGAAAAAAGAAAGTGTGGTGATAGTTATAAAAACCGAATACCAGATTTCAATAAATTCAAGTTACATGGCTCCTACATAGCGAAAAAAATGATTTTTCGATGTCTATCCATCTATTTGTCTCTCGGTTCGTCACGCTTTTACACGCACTCAAATAGAGGCCATACTGTTCAACGTATCTGCACCGAATTCTACACATAACGTTTTAGTAACATAATATCTTTCGAATTTTATGTCCTTCGACACCTAAAAGCAAGAGTAATTTACTGAAGGATTAAAATTTAAAATAATTCAATTTTCTCAAATAAAAAAAAGCTGTGACGATTTTATTTACTTTTGATAAATATATATTTTATTAACAAATCTCCACCACATATGAATAATTTTTCTGAAAAAATATATATGGTGTAATTTACTGTATGGTATGCGTTCTTTTTGCACAATTTTCTCAACCACATTTCATAAATAAACGTATCATTAATTACCTAACAATATGTCAACTCGTTGGAAGGAGTAGCTTAATCTTAGGGTGAGCTTTCCCCCGATGGTTTTCCCATTAACGCTTCAGGCAATTTTGTTCATATTTCGTAAAGAAATATTTCATTAATAAACTAACATAGAGCATAAATAGTTTATTCCGATAACATACAGGAAGTGGTTTTCTCAAGGGTTGATTTTTTTTGGACAATTGTCTCAGTTATTACTGAAATTTCTATTTTTACTGAAATTTGTTCTAATTTCAGTAAAAATATTTTTTGTAATAATCTTACAATATGGTATAACTCGCTTGATCCGAAAAGAAAAATCCAAAAGAGATAGTTTACTTTGACAGTGAAATTTTTCCCGACGATTTGCTTAAAAATTACTCGATATACTGTCAAAATTACAGATAGAAGAGTTTACCTTTGGGGGTAAGCTTTTGCCGATGACCTTCCTAAAAACAACTCAGGAGATGTTTGTTGTTCATATTTTATAAATACGTATTACATAAATAACGGTATAATTCTCTCATCCGGAAAATCTAGAAATGGTATATTACTTTTGACAGTAACTTTTATCCTGCGATTTTCTCAAGAACGACTCAGGCGATTGTGTTCGTATTTCATAAATAAATGTTTTATGAAAACACAAACAATATAGCATAGCTCGTTTATACTGAAAAGATCCACAAGGGATAATTTATTCTTGGGGGTGACTTTTTGCATAATTTTCTCAGAAATTACTCAGACGCTTTTGCTTATAGTTCACATACAATTATATCCTTTATAATTCTAATATATGGATCAAGTTATTTCTAACGGAAATATGACCAATGGGTACTTTACTTTTGGGCCTGAAGTTTCTTCTAGCAAAGTTTTCCAAAACATTATTTTATTCGCAATTTCCCAAATAAATGTATCAACAACAGTTGCAGCCTAACATAAGTCAGTGTAAAATATTCGAGCGAGAAAGTACAGTGCGTTTACTCCGTACCCTTTCTTAAATATATTTTTAAATGTTACACCTAATCACAATTTTCCGAACAAAATCGAAACTTCTTTTTAAATGTGCCTTGTTGTGGTCAAATGGTTCAAGTGCATTGGTTCTGGATTAGATTTCCAGTGAGAGCTAGTGTATCTTCATTCAAGAGATGTGACACGTCGGTGCAAAGAAGAAAGTGTTTAAATAAGCTTAACCAAGCTAATCAACAAAAGAAATAATACAATGTTACGAAATTATCGTAGAAACGTTGTTAATATTAGGTAGGTTCGACTGGAATGTCCAAACAATTGTCAATTCCAAAGGTCTTTGTTTTCGTCCGGCGGGAGCTCATGTGGTTCGGATTTCACGTTAATCAGTAGGTCCACGTCTCATATAGCCTCGCTGCTGAAAGGGGCGAAACTCAAAATCACATCACACATCTTTGTTTTCGCCTTTGTTTTAGCTCATAAATGTCTCTGTTCATAAGCTCCTTAGTGGTTAGCGTACGCGCCTTTGGCGTGAAAGACCCGGCTTCGATTCCCGGCGAGAGCTCACGTGGTTCGGAGTCCACGTTAATCAGTAGGCCGACGTCTCATATAGCTTCGTTGCTGAACGAGACGTTAAACTCAAACTCAATGTCTTTATTCATAAATGTCTTTGTGTATGGTTTTTCATCATATATGTGGCATGGACATTAAATTTTGATTTCTACGCCATATGTATCTAATTACATACACACCTATAGAACGAACACAACAAACTTGGAATATCTACATTGTTTGCGTATGGAAAATAATCACGCTCTACTGTACAGGACAGCCGTGTGTATGGAATTCCATACACATGGCAATCAACGTATTAAGAAATGTATAATAATAATAATAATAATAATAATAATAATAATAATAATAATAATAATAATAATAATAATAATAATAATAATAATAATAATAATAATAATAAACAGAAAACGATACGATCACTTACATAATTTATAAATATAAGTTAACATTTAATAAGCATATAACTGCAATGGAATTAAGTTGTTTTTCTCTCTCCCTGAACGCTACAGCCCTTATTGTTCTAAGGCGTAGAAGAGAACTTGTGGCACCCACGATTTGGGGCGGTGTGTGGTCACAACTTGGTATCCCTTTGTTGTTAGTCCTAGCTTTCTAGACGGATGCAGTTATTACCGGTAGAATATACAAGCAAATTGACTTTTGTATTACTATTAAAGTAAATAATTACACTCATTCCTTCAATGTGATACTTGTGGTTGCTTAACCGTATACAGACAGCTGATCCATGGAAAAATCGTTAATAATAATAATAATAATAATAATAATAATAATAATAATAATAATAATAATAATAATAATAATAATAATAATAATAATAATAAATAACAGGAACTCGACAAATATTCTTGCAAATAATAGGAAAAAGTTTGCGTCACACTGTTCACTTTGCTGGACACACCAGTGTGGCGCGTTATAGCGATTGTGGCACACTGGAATATAGGGTATGTTTTTTTTTTATTTTTTTTTCCAACTGTTCCAACTGCTTCAATTGAAATGGATCTATAATAATAAGAGAATGAATTTAGTCTTCTTACCCTTCAATTTAGAAATAAGGTTCGCGAGAATTTCATAAAAGAATAATAGGTCTATACTCAGAATTGTATATAGTAGTTTGTTTTATTCGGTACTTCCTGCAACTGTTTTTTGATTGAAATGATTTGAAATGAAATTTTTAAGTTTTACGTCCCACGATTATGCCGGATAGGCTAAAGGAGACAGTGATGATAAGAAATGAATGAAATGGTGGAATGAAAAAAGTGGGATAAAACGGGAGAACCTCGAGAAAACCCACACACACAGTGTTTGTCCAGCACAAGGTTCACTTGGCGCGAGCATAGATCGAACCAAGGACTCCATGCACCAAAGGTGAACGCTCTACCACTGAAACACCGTGGTCTCTGAAATTACTTATGGAACTACCGAGAACTATGCTGTAATATTTGAATGTGCTTCAAGTTTACAATAATTAGTTTAGTTAAATTCATTATTAACAATTAAATAATTGCATACATTATTAACAGGTAAATGCTGCTGATGCAAAGACTTAAATCTAGCGATACCGCGAGCGTAAGTATTAAACAGAGGGATTTTAAAGGGCCCCCTGAGCTGGGGGCCCTGGGCTCCATTGGCTCCGCCCTTAATCCGCTAATGCCTATAGATTATAAATTAAAGGGGACGGGCCGGGTCCGTTCTAAAAATTCCGGTCCGTGCAGACCTCTAGCTCCTGTGTATATGCTATCTGAAAATACAGTAGAGTTTCGCTTATCCGACATAAAACAGGCAGGCAGAACGCCGGATAATATGGATGTGTTAAGGAAAGACCTATAAAAAGTCAAACTATGATATAATTTTACACATTACGCATCTAATTATCATCTTTGCAAGAAACAAATATAATGCATTGACTCAGTGACGTATCCAGCGTGAGGTCCTGGAAGCTGTCCCTTACCAAACCTCAAGCGCTTTTTAATAAACCTACTTTTTCCCTTTTGAGGTTTTTTTTTTTTTTTTATTATTTATGTCAGATTACTTTGAGTCAGTGTCCAAACTGTGGACAATGCGTTGTTGTTATAATTCTAACAAGTAACACTTCCCAAGTGTAACACTCCGATTTTCATAAAATTTGGCAGGTAGATACTATACATAAAATAAACAAACAAGTGCTTTTTTATTTTTTTGCTGAAAAACGGTTTTAGGGGGCAAAAGCCCTCACCGAAAATTTGAAAGTTGACGCTCGAAAGGCAAAAACAAGTGGACCAAAGTGAACGAAATTGTGAACAGATATTGCGGACATAAAATTAGAGAATACGTGTTTTGTATTTTCCTGGAAAAAACGGTTAGGTGGGGCACAGATCCCTCCAAACCTTTGATCATGAAATATCAAAAGTGCTAATAACAGTATGTCAGAAGTGCCTAAATTTACATGAAGAATTGGAACAAAACTTTGTGTTAGGACAATAAGCAAAAAATAAACAAATTCGGCTTTTTTATTTCCTGCGAAAAAACGGTTTTAGAGGACAAAAGGTCCCCCGCATGAATTTTGAAATTTGACGCAAGAAAGGCAAGAAAAATGTACCGAACTGAATGAAATTGTTCACAAATGTTGTAGAGGTAAGATGAGGAAATACGTGCTTCGTATTTTCCTGAAAAGAGAAAAAAACCTTTTGAGTGGACCGAGGCGTTGAGTGTCGGAAGGATTGGACCGAAGCGAATGAAATTGTCTGTAGATATTGGATATGAAAAATAAAGCCTCTCGTGTTTCACAAGTGTCTCCATCAGATTTCTTCAAATTTGGCAGATCAACATCAAGCACAAACAGTATAGCGTATTTTGTAGTATTTCACGAATCAACTTTAACCCTTAAAATGTTTTTCCGCATAAACAAAAACACGTGCCGATTAATTTCCTGTTTGCTGTTGATGTGCCAAAATTGATAGGGACATCTTTAAAACACGAAAGTCCTTATTTTACATACAGTCTATACAATATATACACACAATTTCATTTGCTTCGGTCCACTCCTTCCTGCACTTTTACGGTAATATTAACTTTTTTTTGGAGGGGCTCTAGGCCCCAACACTGTTTTTTCATACAAATTAAAATGCATTTTATTTATTGTTTTGCAAATTGTCCCTATACGAAGTTTCGTTGCAATTCTCCATACTCTTTAGGAACTTCTGACGTACCGGTATACATACTTATTTGCTCTTTTGATATTTCCTAATCAACAGCTTAGAAGGTCCGTGCCCCACTCAATCGCTTTTTTTTCAGGAAAATACGAAACACAATTACCTCAATTTACGTCTAGAATATCTGTGCACGATTTCAAAATTTTGGGTGGGGAATTCTGCCCCCTAAAACCAATTTTTCTCAGAAAATAAACCCTTTTTTTTGCGTATTGTCCCTACACAATGTGTCGTTCCAATTCTTCATGTCCTTTAAGCACTTCTGACATACTGTTATTAGCACTTTTGATATTTCACGATCAAAGTTTTGGAGGGGTCTGTGTCCCACCGAAACGTTGTTTTTTTTTTTCTTCAGGAAAATACGGAACCCATATTCCCTCATTTTTCGTCTACAATATCTGTGCACAATTTCATTCATTTCGGTTCACTTCTTCTTGCCTTTCGGGCGTCAACTTTCATCATTTTGGATGGGGGATTTTGTCCCCTAAAACAGGCATTCGTTTAGTTTTTGCGTATTGTC